>NW_028292325.1:335000-755621 GCF_963383615.2 Lipophrys pholis
CATCCTCCTCCTCGGCCTGCTATTCCTCTTCATCCTCCTCCTTCTCCTCCTCCTCTTCCTCCTCCTCTTCCTCTTCCTCCTCCTCCTCCTTGGTCTGCTCCTCCTCGGACTGCTTCTCCTCCTCCTCTTCCTCCTCCTCCTACTATTCCTCATCCTCCTCCTCTTACTCCTCCTCGGCCTGCTTCTCCTCTTGCTGTTCCTCCTCTTCCTCTTAATCTTCCTCTTTCTCATCCTCTTCCTCCTCCTCCTCCTCCTCCTCTTCTTTCTCCCCATCCTCCTCCTCCTCCTACTGTTCCTCATCCTCCTCCTCTTCCTCCTTCTCCTCCTCGGCCTGCTTCTCCTTTTGCTGCTCCTCATCTTCCTCTTCCTCTTAATCTTCCTCTTCCTCATCCTCTTCCACTCCCTCTTCCTCCTCTTCCTTCTCCTCCCCCTCCTCCTCCTCCTCGGCCTGCTCTTCCTCTTCGTCCTCCTCCTTTTCCTCCTCCTCCTCTTCCTCCTGCTCCTCCTCTTCCTCCTCCTATTCCTCTTTCTCCTCCTCCTCCTCCTCCTCCTCCTCGCCCTCCTCCTCTTCCTCCTCATCCTCCTATTCCTCTTTCTCCTCCTCTTCCTCCTCCTCCTCCTGCTCTTTCTCCTGCTCCTCCTCCTCCTCCTCCTCCTCCTCCTCCTCCTCCTCCTCCTCCTCCTGGCCTCCATGGCTCACCCCCTCAGGACAAAGGAACATTTGGTCGCCACTGGAAAAATTCTCCATTGGTCATGTGACCCCCACCAGGGGGTCCACAGCAACCCCTCCCTGGAAGCTGCATCCCTGCACCTCACCACCAGGGGGATCCACCAACTCCATCCACAGCCGTAGAAAACGCCCCGGAAACTCTGAAGCCAACCCCGCTCTGATTGGCCGAGGCCATGGTGAGCGCAGCAGGGAGCCGGACCATGATGCGCCGGTATAAAAGTCCCACCTGCGAAGACACACCGTCTCCAAGACGGATTCACGTCCATCCAGACTTCGTATGGAGACACAAGGAGCTGCGTGTTAACTCACGTGGACCGGCCCAGAACTTTTTAACTCCCTTCTCTCGCTCGCTCTCCTTCACTAATCCGCCGCTGCTCCTGTTATCTGATCAGATAAGCTCACACACACACACACAGTCACATTTAGCAGCCAAACTGCTATCTGGTGCTGCTGAACCACATCCACATCCATCACCAGAGTTCTAACTGCATGTCCCGTTAGAACTCCGCCGCTCAGAACCGGGCCAACAAAGTCCACCAGTCTTTACGGGAGTAGGTGAGACTGCGTCGTTCCTCGCGCATACTCGTGCAACGGGCATCTTGTTTATCTGGTCGCTAAGCAACCGCTGCCTCCCCAGAAAGAGCGAGTCAAACGCCTCTAGTGGTCACGTGGGTCATTGCAATTCCTCTTGACATCCACCTGGTGGACACATCAGGCCATTGCGCTCTCCCTCTGCCCGCCGCCGCATGCCCCTAGTGGTTGTCCTGGTCACCACACTGACCCGCCAACGTCTGCCTCCCTCTGGTGGACATTCAATGTCATTACACCCATTCCACTCATCACTCCAGGCCAGACACACACACACACACACACACACACACACACACACACACACACACACACACACACACACACACTATTTGTACATAGTGTTTGCTGTTTAATAGATTAGATCTCCGTGTTAGATGTCGTTTGTTACTTGAATGTGTTGATTTATTAGACGATTTATGAATTATTTAGGAAATAATCCATTTTTATTAATAAACGCCTGTTAGCTGAATTGAACGATTCTTGGTGATTATTGTGTATTTATTGTTGACAATTCACTGGTTTGTAACAGTCTGTGCTTGGATCTCACACCTTCCCTTTTATTTAAGATTGTTATATTTTTACACAGAAATTAGGGATGCCCCGATCCGATCGGTAGATATCGGATCGGGGCCGATATTAGTGATTTGTGAGTGATCGGAAATCGGCAAATCCAGCCGATCACCCCGCTGATCTACAAAAAGAAAAAAGAAAAAAAAGAATGCGATCCTCAACATCCCCTAATAACCACAACAATCAGGGACTAGAAGCTCCGGTCTAGCTGCAGAAGCTAGATGCAGGCAGAGCGGGGCCGTAGAACTATAAAACTAGAGTTATATATTGTGGTTTATGTGTTTCTGTGCAGAAGTCTGCATCTAAATTTCTATGTGGTCTGTCTTCTTCTGCTTTCTTATTGTGTTTGGTGAGTCACAGCGCCCCTAAAGGCCCTGCATGTGTACTACATGCCCTGAAGCCTCGTGTTGAGGCTCACCATAGTGAGGTGTGGACGGAGGTTTGTTGGGAGAAGGCCAGGGAGAACAAAGATTGTTTTTTCATTGTGTGGATGTACCCCCAGTTTACAACAACAACTAAAGAAAAAGCCACACAGAAGCAGCACACTCGGTGCGGCTTTAAAATAAAGGATTTTAAAATAAAGGATCAGTCCCCACAGGGGAGCGATATGGCAAAAAAAAACTAACCCAGAAGGTTCCGCTAGTTTGAAGGGAGACTGGGATATTCTGATCAAGTTTTTGAGAGAACTATGCTCAGACTACTTTTGTCAAACAGGTTTTACCACTTTGAAGTAGAATTAAGTATTTATAATTCACATTAACATGTAAATGTTTTGTGACAAAGCTTCTGCCAATACTGCTTCTAGCTTCAGACATCTTAGTTGCTCCAAAAATAGACTATTGAGTATCTTTGCAAATAGCAATGTAAGTATCGGATCGGGAAAGTATCGGTATCGGCCGATACTCAATTCTGAAAAATTGGATTGGTATCGGGAGCAAAAAAGTGTGATCGGGACATCCCTAGCTTGCACACCTGACCCCCCCCCCCCCCCCCCCCCCCCACACACACACACACACACACACACACACACACACACACACTCAGCCAATCACAGGCCACCTCGCTGTCATGCTGCGTTCATGTACCATAAAATTAGAGGAACCAACAAACATCATCATTGAATCATTACAACAATAACAACTGCAGAGATTTTACACTAGTTTTCTATTTTTCTTTAGTCAAAAGATGTAATGGCAGGAAGCCCCCCGCCTGTTCAGACGGTGGGGGTGTTGTAGACAGCTGTTGGAAATAACTAAAAAAGTTACTTGTAATCTAACTTAGTGACTTTTAAAAGCAAGTAATCAGCAAAGTGACTAAGTAACTTTTAAAGGAGTAACTAGTCATCAGTAATATTACTTTTTCAAGGTGTCAACACTGCTTATGAGCGTCTAATCAGGGCTTGTTCATGATGGTGAGTTGATTGTTAGAGTTTCCAGATTGCAGATGTCACACCAAGTGGTGGAACGGAAAGGAAAGAACAACCTGGTTCCCCTGGGCAGTGGAAGGTTTAAGGTTCCTTGTAAGCAGGTAAAGTTTGGAGTTCCTTCATGAGTTGACAGTTCTGTCGTGAGCCCTTGGCGGATTGATGATGGCCTGCAGCAGCTGGCTACGACCCTGACAGACAGCATGCATCTCAACATCTCCTCCTTAGTATAGTGGAGAGTATCCCCGCCTGTCATATGGGAGCTGGGGGTTCAATTCCCTGACAGGGAATGCAGCTCTTTAGTTTACTAACTGATAACCCTCAGGTTCAGGTCAGAAAGGCCCTTTTAGTCACTTCCTTCCAGGTCACACAGCGTTTACCAAACATTTGAGTTGAAAAAGAGGAAGAAGAGCGCCCTCTAGCCAGGGGGAATAAAAGCTCACAGCACCTGCTATTCTCAGGCAGTCTCCCATACAAGCAGAGGGCGCTAGATGGCGCTGTTTGTTCAATAAATGTTTGAAAACACACTTCATTGCCAATCTTTCAGCCTCTATCTTCAAACCAACAGCGCCATCTGGTGGAGTCAGAAAATAAAGAAAATGGTTGATGAGGCTTCATTAGGCCAAGGCTCCATCGAGGCTCAGTGCCGGTGTAAGATTGTAAAAGGACCCTCATAGAATCTGAACCATTTTCCACAGCAGAATATATGGACCCCTAATATTTGTACTGAAATGTTAATAGAATTTAAGAACAGAAATAAATATGAACAGAAGCAACAACATATAATTTTAGATAAACTAGGAGAGAGAGACATACTGATGGTAGATTTTAAAAGAGTTAGAATCTTCTTGAGATTCCTTCAGTCTACAAGTTCATGATAGAGCAGCTTCATGAGTGACGCCAACATCAACACTTTAGGAGTGTTTAGTTGCGCCGATCTGTGTCCCCTCGGACCGGGGGATCGGACCAGTTCTCCGTTACTAGGGTCAGGTTCTAACTGCCTACAGATCTAAAATACCTGGAAGGATTCAGTAGAACGATTAAGCTGGTGACGAGGAAACTCGCCTAGCCTCTAACTGCCTACGTCCAGACGCCAATCCCGCTTTGTCCAACTATTAACTGTGCTAAACAGCCTCTTGAGGCACGGCCAATCAGTTGGTCACGTCTGTTAACGGCAGCTTTCCTCTAAATGACTATGGCACTTGGTGTACGTTGCTAGGTTTAGTTTAGAGGTTTGGGATAAACCTCGGGGATTAGTTTGTAACCCAGTTACCTTTTTTGGACTAGAAAAACCTTTAAGAACCTTTGTGATGTTAATGCACACGATCACTTAACTTTTTACTTCCATTCAGAATTCAGGGAATGACATAGGCGAATTTATTATGATAGTAACTCATTGAAAATTCATGAAACAGTACTTTAAATGCAATACTTATATTTATTGAGCATAGTTTGGCAAGGGTTAAGCTACAGCACTTGATTCAAACAAATACAAATGGTAACAACGATTCACAACTTTGATTACTAATAATACTTCGGATTAAAACTAATAAACTGAGCTTCTCTAAGTGGGTAACCTGATCTTTGTCTTTTTGGAGGGGGCTGGGTGTGGTGGCTTGGCCTTCGCAACCACGTATGGACCCGTCTTCAGTTGATCTCCTTTGGAGGGCGCAGGAAACTCAGTACAGAGTCTCGGTTGTCCCCGGGAAATCCTCCTGCGACAGGGAGAGGGGTGCAGCTGCCATGTCAATCTTGGTCCCGTCAGACTTTGCTCTGGAGCTGGGCTGGGAAGTCCCGAAAACACCACTCGATACCCTCTGCCGTTCAGCGGTGGGTCCGTGGAGAGTCCCCGGGCTTGCCCAACCTGGGACGCGGCGTCCTCACCCCGGAGCTCCTCTCTCTTCTCTTTTTCTTCTTCCTCCGTACGGTTGAGTTGGGTGTCTTCCTCTGGACACTTCTTCCTAAGTTTGTCTGCGAGCGGATCGAGCTGTCCGAATCTCCGGAGATTTCTTCAGGGGAAGGCTCCTCTTCTGCGAGGCATCCTCTTCTGCGAATGTCTCCGTCGGACTCTCTCTATTCTCTGTGGATTTGAACCTTTTATGCTCTCAAGTCCTACAGTCACTCCCCCCGTGAGTCACTCTCTCCATGACTTGCTGTCTTTGTTTACCCACCTTATCCTTCTGTCCCCTTTGCTCCAATTGCTACTTCTGCTTATCTAAGGCACCGGCGCCTCATGCTACATTTCCCACATCCGTTTAGAAACACACTCATTCAATTACTTGCCAATTTATACAGTCAGTATCAATCAACATCAATCATTTTTTTTCATAACAATCATAAAACACATTTAAAACTTTTTAATTATTGCTGGATTTATAATAATTTTGATTATGAACAGTCTCTTTCTCTATGCCAGTGTCAGTGACTTGTGCGGTGATCTCAAAACACTTCGACTCCTCTTGACACATCACATCTTTACGGACTCATCCACTTTTTCTGGAACCAGAATCATCACATTTTCTGGACTCATCACATTTTTTCCTGGACTAATCAGATTTTTCTGGTCTCATCACATCTTTCCAGACTCATCAGATTTTTCTGGACTCAGACTCATCAGATGTTCTGGACTCATTCGATTATTTTTTTTTTTTTCTGGAAAAAGACTCATCAGATTTTTCTGGACTCATCGCATTTTTTCCTGGACTCATAACATGTTTCTGGACTCGTCCTATTTTTCTGGAACCAGACTCATCAGACTTTCTGGACTCATCATATTTTGTTCTGGACTCATCAAATTTTTATGGACTCATTGGTTATTTCTGAACTCATCAGATTTTTCTGATCTCATCACATCTTTGTGGACTCATCAGATTTTTCTGGACTCATCATTTTTTTTTTCTGGAACCAGAATGATCACATTTTTGGACACATCACATTTTCTTTCTGGAGTCATCAGATTTCTCTGGACTCCTCGTTTTTTTTCTGGACTCATCACATTTTCTTGGACTCATCCCAGGTTTCTGGGAACAGACTCATCAGATCTTTATGGACTCATACTCATCAGATTTTCTGGACTCATCAGATCTTTATGGACTCATACTAATCAGATTTTCTGGACTCATCAGATTTCTCTGGACTCATCACATTTTTTCTGGACTCATCACATGTTCCTGGACTCATCCCATTTTCCGAAAACGTATTCTCAGATCTTCTGGGCACTTCACATTTCTGGAATCATCACATATCTCTCGACTCGTCACATTTTTCTGGAAACATCACATTTTTTTTCTGGCCTCATCACATTTTTTTCTGGCCTCATCAAATTTTTTTCTGGACTCATTACATTTTTTTTTTCTGGACTCATCGCATTTTTCTGGTCTCATCAAATCTTTCCGGACTCATCGGATTTTTTTGGACTTGGACTAATCAGATTTTCTGGACTCATCGGATTTATCTGCACTCATCGGTTTTTTTTTTTGGCCTCATCAGATTTTTATGGACTCAACGGTTATTTACAAACTCATCAGATTTTTCTGGTCTCATCACATCTTTCCGGACTCATCAGATTTTCTGGACTCATCACATTTTTCTGGACTCAGACTCATTGGATCTTTTTTTACTCATCACATTTTCCTGGACTCATCCCAGTTTTCTGGACTCAGACTCATCAGATTTTCCGGACTAATCTGATTTTTTTCTGGAATCAGACTCATCACATTTTTCTGGACTCATCGCATTATTTCTGGACTCATCGTATTTTTCTGGAACCAGAATGATCACATTTTCTGGACACATCACATTTTTTTCTAGACTCATCACATTTGCACGGTCTCATCACATCTTTCCGGACTCATCAGATTTTTCTGGACTCAGACTCACCAGATTTTTCTGGACTCATCCCATTTTTCTGGAACCAGAATCATCACATTTTCTGGTCTCATCACATCTTTCCGGACTAAGGCTCATCAGCTTTTTCTGGACTCATTACATTTTCTGGACTCAGACTCATCAGATTTTTATGGATTCTAGGTGAAAACAGAATAAAGTTTGTTTTTAAATTAAAGTGAGCACAAAAGTGGAAATGGGAGTTTTCTTTAATCAAATTTAAAATCAAGGTGAAAATATGATTTTTTATCAAATTAAGGTGACAGTGAAAGTGAGAACAGGAGTTCCCCCCTCACCTCCAGAGGAACATAGAGAGTGAGCTACCAGCAGCTTCTCTCTGTGGAGGGGAACATCAGTCCTCACCTCCAGAGTGAACATAAGTCATGTTTGTATATTACATCCATCATCCATCCATCCATCCATCATCCATCATCCATGATATGATCCAGTAAACATGTCCAAGCAGTAGTGTTGTGTTGTTGCTTCTCATTGTAAATAGAAGCATGAGAAAGTATGAGAGTGACTGATACGCTTGTATGATCACTGGACCTTTTGAAAGCAGTCAGACTCTCATACTGTACCAGTAGCATCTGTGTCATTCACAAACCGTCTCCATCTTAACTGGACTTTCTGTGTACACACATGATTTTGTGTTTTCATCTGTGGACTGGTGGCTAGTGAGTGTGTTACCTTCAGTGCCAAAGGGAAATAAAACCTCTGCATGAAGAGGAATCATGGAGCCTACCCCTTCTCAGCTCCAAGTGTCCAAATCTGAACAGCTGGTCTGGGCTCTGAGTGGAAGCTGAGGTGGTCATGTGCCTGGGCCTCCAGACTAATCCACTCCACTCCAAGTCCAAGTCCGAGTGTAAAACTCAGTCTCAGTCTCTATCTTCGTCCACTCTCTCTCTCTCTCTCTCTCTCTCTCTCTCTCTCTCTCTCTCGCTCTCTCTCACGGTGCAACCTCAGCTCCGCCCACTGCTCCCAGAGTCCAGATCCATATTTCACTTTCTCTTGTATTGTTTGATTGTACACTCATAGTGACAGGGCGTCTTTTCCTTTATAAATGAGTTCCCAGTCATCTGATTGTACATCAATAACTAGTTTATCCAGGGATTCCTCTCTTCTGACTCATTTGTAATGATATCCATCTGTTGTCTGTTTTAATCTTTCTGTGGTTTTTATTGGAAATAGTAAAAAAACAAACAGACATGAAATCACTGATATCATTGACTAATACACCACTTATTTTGATATTATGTATAACATGTGTAAATGAATTATCACTAAAGGTTGCACAATGAGAAGTGGTCCTGCTGGAATTCAATTAAAACTCCATTGTATTGATGAAATCTTCTACCTGGCTGGCTGCTGTAACCTACCTACCTACCTACCTACCTGAATCTAATGATGACATCATCACCAAGGTTGTGAAAAAGAACAATAATGAGCCTTTCATCACAAAGTGGATGGGAGAGGCACCGGATGGAGATCAGCGGAGATCAAAGCCGGAGGAAATCTTGGATCTGAGCATCTCCATGGCAAAAGGCCCTGATCTCCTTTGATCTGATAGGAGATCAGCCCTGGAGCCATGGAGACGCTCAGATCAAAGGAAATCAGCTTTGTAGAGTTGTAATGTGCTCGTACTCATCCTTACATTTTTCTAGAAATTTGTCTTCAATCACCTTTTCTCTATTTACACTCTCTACTTGATCCTTTACCTGTTTATTTATTTCATATTTTCCAAATATCATGATTTTTGTTTGACCTAGATTTAATGAATTAGATTTCATTTCTCTGAATGTATCTAGTATGTCGTTGAAGAGTTTTTCTAGGATTTGGGAGAATTGTGGGTCTGTAGTTTGTGAAGTGTGTCTGTTTTCAATAACGGTATCCTTACTGGAAGCCTGTTGAATGATACTATGTAGAACCTTCTATGTACTGCTGACATGGTCTTTATTGTTTTCTGGTACTTTCTTAAAAGAATTCTTCTAACATTTTCTCATCATATGAGTGAACTTTGTTTTACATTTCTTGGATTTATTTTCCATCTCCTTCGTTCATCATTTATTGGATTCTCTATGTCATGTATTCTTCTCCTTGGATGCATTTTTTAAGCCCTTTGTCATCCATTAAACATCTTTATATTTCACTTTTTCTCGTATTTATAAATGAGTTCCCAGTCATCTGATTGTACCTCAATAACTAGTTTTTCCAGGGACTGCTCTGTTTTGACTCATTTGTGTTGACATCTATCTGTTGTCTGTTTTAATGTTTCTGTGTTTTTTATTGTAAATAGTAAAAAAACTAAAACAAACAGACATGAAATCACTGATATCATTGACTAATACATAACTTACTTTGATATTATCTATAACATGTGTAAATAAATTATGACCCTCCAAACGACCCCCAGGAGGCCCGGCTGTTGTGTGTGTGTGTGTGTGTGTGTGTGTGTGTGTGTGTGTGTGTGTGTGTGTGTGTGTGTGTGTGTGTGTGTGTGTGTGGGGGTGTGTGTGTGTTTGGGCCTGGTTATAGGAGAAGTGAGGATGGAGCAGCCATTTACTGGTAAAACTAACTCACTAACATCTTGGTGAAAATAGAATATATGTTTTTTTCAAATTAAAGTGACAATGAAAGTGAGAACAGGAGTTCCCCCCTCACCTCCAGAGTGAACATAAGTCATGTCTGTATATTACATCCATCATCCATCCATCCATCCATCCATCCATCCATCCATCATCCATCATCCATGATGTGATCCAGCAAACATGTCCAAGCAGTAGTGTTGTGTTGTTGCTTCTCATTGTCAATAGAACCATGAGAAAGTATGAGAGTGACTGATACGCTTGTATGATCACTGGACCTTTTGAAAGCAGTCAGACTCTCATACTGTACCAGTAGCATCTGTGTCATTCACAACCCGTCTCCATCTTAACTGGACTTTCTGTGTACACATATGATTTTGTGTTTTCATCTGTGGACTGGTGGCTAGTGAGTGTGTTGCCTTCAGTGGCAAAGGGAAATAAAAGCTCTGCATGAAGAGGAATCATGGAGCCTCCCCCTTCTCAGCTCCAAGTGTCCAAATCTGAACAGCTGGTCTGGGCTCTGAGTGGAAGCTGAGGTGGTCATGTGCCTGGGCCTCCAGACTAATCCACTCCACTCCAAGTCCAAGTCCGAGTGTAAAACTCAGTCTCAGTCTCTATCTTGGTCCACTCTCTCTCTCTCTCTCTCTCTCTCTCTCTCTCTCTCTCTCTCGCTCTCTCTCACGGTGCAACCTCAGCTCCGCCCACTGCTCCCAGAGTCCAGATCCATATTTCACTTTCTCTTGTATTGTTTGATTGTACACTCATAGTGACAGGGCGTCTTTTCCTTTATAAATGAGTTCCCAGTCATCCGATTGTACCTCAATAACTAGTTTATCCAGGGATTCCTCTCTTCTGACTCATTTGTAATGATATCCATCTGTTGTCTCTTTTAATCTTTCTGTGGTTTTTATTGGAAATAGTAAAAAAACAAACAGACATGAAATCACTGATATCATTGACTAATAAGCCCTTGTAGGTTTTCTTCATTTGACTTTTATTTGCTGATTGTTTCATCTGAATGTTTAATTTGTTCCACCTCTTTAAGCTACATCAATAACCAATGTAATACGCCCCCTGGATTTGGTCACCACAGTCACACGGTCAAAGAGCAAGTCAGCCTCGCTGCTGGCCCCTGCTGGCCGCGCCCCGTCACTATCTGTCAAATCCTGTTACAGAGTGCTCTGGTGTCTGTGGGAAAAAACTTGAAACTGAGCAAGATGACTATTGCAGCAACACGTCATCAGTAGGATAAAACTAAGCTGTCTCTTGATGGTCTACGACAGGGTGTCCAAACTGGGTCAGAGAGTGCTGGTGTCCTGCATGTTTTAGTTCTCTGCCTGCTTCATCATACCTGAATCTAATGATGACGTCATCACCAAGGTTGTGAAAAAGAACAATAATGAGCCTTTCATCACAAAGTGGATGGGCGAGGCACCGGATGGAGATCAACGGAGATCAAAGCCGGAGGAAATCTTGGATCTGAGCATCTCCATGGCAAAAGGCCCTGATCTCCTTTGATCTGATAGGAGATCAGCACTGGAGCCATGGAGACGCTCAGATCAAAGGAAATCAGCTTTGTAGAGTTGTAATGTGCTCGTACTCATCCTTACATTTTTCTAGAAATTTGTCTTCAATCACCTTTTCTCTATTTACACCCTCTACTTGAAGCTTTACCTGTTTATTTATTTCATATTTTCCAAATATCATGATTTTTGTTTGACCTAGATTTAATGAATTAGATTTCATTTCTCTGAATGTATCTAGTATGTCGTTGAAGAGTTTTTCTAGGATTTGGGAGAATTGTGGGTCTGTAGTTTGTGAAGTGTGTCTGTTTTCAATAACGGTATCCTTACTGGAAGCCTGTTGAATGATACTATGTAGAACCTTCTATGTACTGCTGACATGGTCTTTATTGTTTTCTGGTACTTTCTTAAAAGAATTCTTCTAACATTTTCTCATCATATGAGTGAACTTTGTTTTACATTTCTTGGATTTATTTTCCATCTCCTTCGTTCATCATTTATTGGATTCTCTATGTCATGTATTCTTCTCCTTGGATGCATTTTTTAAGCCCTTTGTCATCCATTAAACATCTTTATAGTTCACTTTTTCTCGTATTTATAAATGAGTTCCCAGTCATCTGATTGTACCTCAATAACTAGTTTTTCCAGGGACTGCTCTGTTTTGACTCATTTGTGTTGACATCTATCTGTTGTCTGTTTTAATGTTTCTGTGTTTTTTATTGTAAATAGTAAAAAAACTAAAACAAACAGACATGAAATCACTGATATCATTGACTAATACATCACTTACTTTGATATTATCTATAACATGTGTAAATAAATTATGACCCTCCAAACGACCCCCAGGAGGCCCGGCTGTTGTGTGTGTGTGTGTGTGTGTGTGTGTGTGTGTGGGGGTGTGTGTGTGTTTGGGCCTGGTTATAGGAGAAGTGAGGATGGAGCAGCCATTTACTGGTAAAACTAACTCACTAACATCTTGGTGAAAATAGAATATATGTTTTTTTCAAATTAAAGTGACAATGAAAGTGAGAACAGGAGTTCCCCCCTCACCTCCAGAGTGAACATAAGTCATGTCTGTATATTACATCCATCATCCATCCATCCATCCATCCATCCATCCATCCATCATCCATCATCCATGATGTGATCCAGCAAACATGTCCAAGCAGTAGTGTTGTGTTGTTGCTTCTCATTGTCAATAGAACCATGAGAAAGTATGAGAGTGACTGATACGCTTGTATGATCACTGGACCTTTTGAAAGCAGTCAGACTCTCATACTGTACCAGTAGCATCTGTGTCATTCACAACCCGTCTCCATCTTAACTGGACTTTCTGTGTACACATATGATTTTGTGTTTTCATCTGTGGACTGGTGACTAGTGAGTGTGTTGCCTTCAGTGGCAAAGGGAAATAAAACCTCTGCATGAAGAGGAATCATGGAGCCTCCCCCTTCTCAGCTCCAAGTGTCCAAATCTGAACAGCTGGTCTGGGCTCTGAGTGGAAGCTGAGGTGGTCATGTGCCTGGGCCTCCAGACTAATCCACTCCACTCCAAGTCCAAGTCCGAGTGTAAAACTCAGTCTCAGTCTCTATCTTGGTCCACTCTCTCTCTCTCTCTCTCTCTCTCTCTCTCTCTCGCTCTCTCTCACGGTGCAACCTCAGCTCCGCCCACTGCTCCCAGAGTCCAGATCCATATTTCACTTTCTCTTGTATTGTTTGATTGTACACTCATAGTGACAGGGCGTCTTTTCCTTTAAAAATGAGTTCCCAGTCATCCGATTGTACCTCAATAACTAGTTTATCCAGGGATTCCTCTCTTCTGACTCATTTGTAATGATATCCATCTGTTGTCTCTTTTAATCTTTCTGTGGTTTTTATTGGAAATAGTAAAAAAACAAACAGACATGAAATCACTGATATCATTGACTAATAAGCCCTTGTAGGTTTTCTTCATTTGACTTTTATTTGCTGATTGTTTCATCTGAATGTTTAATCTGTTCCACCTCTTTAAGCTACATCAATAACCAATGTAATACGCCCCCTGGATTTGGTCACCACAGTCACACGGTCAAAGAGCAAGTCAGCCTCGCTGCTGGCCCCTGCTGGCCGCGCCCCGTCACTATCTGTCAAATCCTGTTACAGAGTGCTCTGATGTCTGTGGGAAAAAACTTGAAACTGAGCAAGATGACTATTGCAGCAACACGTCATCAGTAGGATAAAACTAAGCTGTCTCTTGATGGTCTACGACAGGGTGTCCAAACTGGGTCAGAGAGTGCTGGTGTCCTGCATGTTTTAGTTCTCTGCCTGCTTCATCATACCTGAATCTAATGATGACGTCATCACCAAGGTTGTGAAAAAGAACAATAATGAGCCTTTCATCACAAAGTGGATGGGAGAGGCACCGGATGGAGATCAACGGAGATCAAAGCCGGAGGAAATCTTGGATCTGAGCATCTCCATGGCAAAAGGCCCTGATCTCCTTTGATCTGATAGGGGATCAGCACTGGAGCCATGGAGACGCTCAGATCACAGGAAATCAGCTTTGTAGAGTTGTAATGTGCTCGTACTCATCCTTACATTTTTCTAGAAATTTGTCTTCAATCACCTTTTCTCTATTTACACTCTCTACTTGAACCTTTACCTGTTTATTTATTTCATATTTTCCAAATATCATGATTTTTGTTTGACCTAGATTTAATGAATTAGATTTCATTTCTCTGAATGTATCTAGTATGTCGTTGAAGAGTTTTTCTAGGATTTGGGAGAATTGTGGGTCTGTAGTTTGTGAAGTGTGTCTGTTTTCAATAACGGTATCCTTACTGGAAGCCTGTTGAATGATACTATGTAGAACCTTCTATGTACTGCTGACATGGTCTTTATTGTTTTCTGGTACTTTCTTAAAAGAATTCTTCTAACATTTTCTCATCATATGAGTGAACTTTGTTTTACATTTCTTGGATTTATTTTCCATCTCCTTCGTTCATCATTTATTGGATTCTCTATGTCATGTATTCTTCTCCTTGGATGCATTTTTTAAGCCCTTTGTCATCCATTAAACATCTTTATATTTCACTTTTTCTCGTATTTATAAATGAGTTCCCAGTCATCTGATTGTACCTCAATAACTAGTTTTTCCAGGGACTGCTCTGTTTTGACTCATTTGTGTTGACATCTATCTGTTGTCTGTTTTAATGTTTCTGTGTTTTTTATTGTAAATAGTAAAAAAACTAAAACAAACAGACATGAAATCACTGATATCATTGACTAATACATCACTTACTTTGATATTATCTATAACATGTGTAAATAAATTATGACCCTCCAAACGACCCCCAGGAGGCCCGGCTGTTGTGTGTGTGTGTGTGTGTGTGTGTGTGTGTGTGGGGGTGTGTGTGTGTTTGGGCCTGGTTATAGGAGAAGTGAGGATGGAGCAGCCATTTACTGGTAAAACTAACTCACTAACATCTTGGTGAAAATAGAATATATGTTTTTTTCAAATTAAAGTGACAATGAAAGTGAGAACAGGAGTTCCCCCCTCACCTCCAGAGTGAACATAAGTCATGTCTGTATATTACATCCATCATCCATCCATCCATCCATCCATCCATCCATCCATCATCCATCATCCATGATGTGATCCAGCAAACATGTCCAAGCAGTAGTGTTGTGTTGTTGCTTCTCATTGTCAATAGAACCATGAGAAAGTATGAGAGTGACTGATACGCTTGTATGATCACTGGACCTTTTGAAAGCAGTCAGACTCTCATACTGTACCAGTAGCATCTGTGTCATTCACAACCCGTCTCCATCTTAACTGGACTTTCTGTGTACACATATGATTTTGTGTTTTCATCTGTGGACTGGTGACTAGTGAGTGTGTTGCCTTCAGTGGCAAAGGGAAATAAAACCTCTGCATGAAGAGGAATCATGGAGCCTCCCCCTTCTCAGCTCCAAGTGTCCAAATCTGAACAGCTGGTCTGGGCTCTGAGTGGAAGCTGAGGTGGTCATGTGCCTGGGCCTCCAGACTAATCCACTCCACTCCAAGTCCAAGTCCGAGTGTAAAACTCAGTCTCAGTCTCTATCTTGGTCCACTCTCTCTCTCTCTCTCTCTCTCTCTCTCTCTCTCGCTCTCTCTCACGGTGCAACCTCAGCTCCGCCCACTGCTCCCAGAGTCCAGATCCATATTTCACTTTCTCTTGTATTGTTTGATTGTACACTCATAGTGACAGGGCGTCTTTTCCTTTAAAAATGAGTTCCCAGTCATCCGATTGTACCTCAATAACTAGTTTATCCAGGGATTCCTCTCTTCTGACTCATTTGTAATGATATCCATCTGTTGTCTCTTTTAATCTTTCTGTGGTTTTTATTGGAAATAGTAAAAAAACAAACAGACATGAAATCACTGATATCATTGACTAATAAGCCCTTGTAGGTTTTCTTCATTTGACTTTTATTTGCTGATTGTTTCATCTGAATGTTTAATCTGTTCCACCTCTTTAAGCTACATCAATAACCAATGTAATACGCCCCCTGGATTTGGTCACCACAGTCACACGGTCAAAGAGCAAGTCAGCCTCGCTGCTGGCCCCTGCTGGCCGCGCCCCGTCACTATCTGTCAAATCCTGTTACAGAGTGCTCTGATGTCTGTGGGAAAAAACTTGAAACTGAGCAAGATGACTATTGCAGCAACACGTCATCAGTAGGATAAAACTAAGCTGTCTCTTGATGGTCTACGACAGGGTGTCCAAACTGGGTCAGAGAGTGCTGGTGTCCTGCATGTTTTAGTTCTCTGCCTGCTTCATCATACCTGAATCTAATGATGACGTCATCACCAAGGTTGTGAAAAAGAACAATAATGAGCCTTTCATCACAAAGTGGATGGGAGAGGCACCGGATGGAGATCAACGGAGATCAAAGCCGGAGGAAATCTTGGATCTGAGCATCTCCATGGCAAAAGGCCCTGATCTCCTTTGATCTGATAGGGGATCAGCACTGGAGCCATGGAGACGCTCAGATCACAGGAAATCAGCTTTGTAGAGTTGTAATGTGCTCGTACTCATCCTTACATTTTTCTAGAAATTTGTCTTCAATCACCTTTTCTCTATTTACACTCTCTACTTGAACCTTTACCTGTTTATTTATTTCATATTTTCCAAATATCATGATTTTTGTTTGACCTAGATTTAATGAATTAGATTTCATTTCTCTGAATGTATCTAGTATGTCGTTGAAGAGTTTTTCTAGGATTTGGGAGAATTGTGGGTCTGTAGTTTGTGAAGTGTGTCTGTTTTCAATAACGGTATCCTTACTGGAAGCCTGTTGAATGATACTATGTAGAACCTTCTATGTACTGCTGACATGGTCTTTATTGTTTTCTGGTACTTTCTTAAAAGAATTCTTCTAACATTTTCTCATCATATGAGTGAACTTTGTTTTACATTTCTTGGATTTATTTTCCATCTCCTTCGTTCATCATTTATTGGATTCTCTATGTCATGTATTCTTCTCCTTGGATGCATTTTTTAAGCCCTTTGTCATCCATTAAACATCTTTATATTTCACTTTTTCTCGTATTTATAAATGAGTTCCCAGTCATCTGATTGTACCTCAATAACTAGTTTTTCCAGGGACTGCTCTGTTTTGACTCATTTGTGTTGACATCTATCTGTTGTCTGTTTTAATGTTTCTGTGTTTTTTATTGTAAATAGTAAAAAAACTAAAACAAACAGACATGAAATCACTGATATCATTGACTAATACATCACTTACTTTGATATTATCTATAACATGTGTAAATAAATTATGACCCTCCAAACGACCCCCAGGAGGCCCGGCTGTTGTGTGTGTGTGTGTGTGTGTGTGTGTGGGGGGGGGGGGGGGGGGGGGGTGTTTGGGCCTGGTTATAGGAGAAGTGAGGATGGAGCAGCCATTTACTGGTAAAACTAACTCACTAACATCTTGGTGAAAATAGAATATATGTTTTTTTCAAATTAAAGTGACAATGAAAGTGAGAACAGGAGTTCCCCCCTCACCTCCAGAGTGAACATAAGTCATGTCTGTATATTACATCCATCATCCATCCATCCATCCATCCATCCATCCATCATCCATCATCCATGATGTGATCCAGCAAACATGTCCAAGCAGTAGTGTTGTGTTGTTGCTTCTCATTGTCAATAGAACCATGAGAAAGTATGAGAGTGACTGATACGCTTGTATGATCACTGGACCTTTTGAAAGCAGTCAGACTCTCATACTGTACCAGTAGCATCTGTGTCATTCACAACCCGTCTCCATCTTAACTGGACTTTCTGTGTACACATATGATTTTGTGTTTTCATCTGTGGACTGGTGGCTAGTGAGTGTGTTGCCTTCAGTGGCAAAGGGAAATAAAACCTCTGCATGAAGAGGAATCATGGAGCCTCCCCCTTCTCAGCTCCAAGTGTCCAAATCTGAACAGCTGGTCTGGGCTCTGAGTGGAAGCTGAGGTGGTCATGTGCCTGGGCCTCCAGACTAATCCACTCCACTCCAAGTCCGAGTGTAAAACTCAGTCTCAGTCTCAGTCTCAGTCTCAGTCTCTATCTTTGTCCACTCTCTCTCTCTCTCTCTCTCTCTCTCGCTCTCTCTCACGGTGCAACCTCAGCTCCGCCCACTGCTCCCAGAGTCCAGATCCATATTTCACTTTCTCTTGTATTGTTTGATTGTACACTCATAGTGACAGGGCGTCTTTTCCTTTATAAATGAGTTCCCAGTCATCCGATTGTACCTCAATAACTAGTTTATCCAGGGATTCCTCTCTTCTGACTCATTTGTAATGATATCCATCTGTTGTCTCTTTTAATCTTTCTGTGGTTTTTATTGGAAATAGTAAAAAAACAAACAGACATGAAATCACTGATATCATTGACTAATAAGCCCTTGTACGTTTTCTTCATTTGACTTTTATTTGCTGATTGTTTCATCTGAATGTTTAATCTGTTCCACCTCTTTAAGCTACATCAATAACCAATGTAATACGCCCCCTGGATTTGGTCACCACAGTCACACGGTCAAAGAGCAAGTCAGCCTCGCTGCTGGCCCCTGCTGGCCGCGCCCCGTCACTATCTGTCAAATCCTGTTACAGAGTGCTCTGATGTCTGTGGGAAAAAACTTGAAACTGAGCAAGATGACTATTGCAGCAACACGTCATCAGTAGGATAAAACTAAGCTGTCTCTTGATGGTCTACGACAGGGTGTCCAAACTGGGTCAGAGAGTGCTGGTGTCCTGCATGTTTTAGTTCTCTGCCTGCTTCATCATACCTGAATCTAATGATGACGTCATCACCAAGGTTGTGAAAAAGAACAATAATGAGCCTTTCATCACAAAGTGGATGGGAGAGGCACCGGATGGAGATCAACGGAGATCAAAGCCGGAGGAAATCTTGGATCTGAGCATCTCCATGGCAAAAGGCCCTGATCTCCTTTGATCTGATAGGAGATCAGCACTGGAGCCATGGAGACGCTCAGATCAAAGGAAATCAGCTTTGTAGAGTTGTAATGTGCTCGTACTCATCCTTACATTTTTCTAGAAATTTGTCTTCAATCACCTTTTCTCTATTTACACTCTCTACTTGAGCCTTTACCTGTTTATTTATTTCATATTTTCCAAATATCATGATTTTTGTTTGACCTAGATTTAATGAATTAGATTTCATTTCTCTGAATGTATCTAGTATGTCGTTGAAGAGTTTTTCTAGGATTTGGGAGAATTGTGGGTCTGTAGTTTGTGAAGTGTGTCTGTTTTCAATAACGGTATCCTTACTGGAAGCCTGTTGAATGATACTATGTAGAACCTTCTATGTACTGCTGACATGGTCTTTATTGTTTTCTGGTACTTTCTTAAAAGAATTCTTCTAACATTTTCTCATCATATGAGTGAACTTTGTTTTACATTTCTTGGATTTATTTTCCATCTCCTTCGTTCATCATTTATTGGATTCTCTATGTCATGTATTCTTCTCCTTGGATGCATTTTTTAAGCCCTTTGTCATCCATTAAACATCTTTATATTTCACTTTTTCTCGTATTTATAAATGAGTTCCCAGTCATCTGATTGTACCTCAATAACTAGTTTTTCCAGGGACTGCTCTGTTTTGACTCATTTGTGTTGACATCTATCTGTTGTCTGTTTTAATGTTTCTGTGTTTTTTATTGTAAATAGTAAAAAAACTAAAACAAACAGACATGAAATCACTGATATCATTGACTAATACATCACTTACTTTGATATTATCTATAACATGTGTAAATAAATTATGACCCTCCAAACGACCCCCAGGAGGCCCGGCTGTTGTGTGTGTGTGTGTGTGGGTGTGTGTGGTGTGTGTGTGTGTGTGTGTGTGTGTGTGTGTGGGGGTGTGTGTGTGTTTGGGCCTGGTTATAGGAGAAGTGAGGATGGAGCAGCCATTTACTGGTAAAACTAACTCACTAACATCTTGGTGAAAATAGAATATATGTTTTTTTCAAATTAAAGTGACAATGAAAGTGAGAACAGGAGTTCCCCCCTCACCTCCAGAGTGAACATAAGTCATGTCTGTATATTACATCCATCATCCATCCATCCATCCATCCATCATCCATCATCCATGATGTGATCCAGCAAACATGTCCAAGCAGTAGTGTTGTGTTGTTGCTTCTCATTGTCAATAGAACCATGAGAAAGTATGAGAGTGACTGATACGCTTGTATGATCACTGGACCTTTTGAAAGCAGTCAGACTCTCATACTGTACCAGTAGCATCTGTGTCATTCACAACCCGTCTCCATCTTAACTGGACTTTCTGTGTACACATATGATTTTGTGTTTTCATCTGTGGACTGGTGGCTAGTGAGTGTGTTGCCTTCAGTGGCAAAGGGAAATAAAACCTCTGCATGAAGAGGAATCATGGAGCCTCCCCCTTCTCAGCTCCAAGTGTCCAAATCTGAACAGCTGGTCTGGGCTCTGAGTGGAAGCTGAGGTGGTCATGTGCCTGGGCCTCCAGACTAATCCACTCCAAGTCCCAGTCCGAGTCCGAGTGTAAAACTCAGTTTCAGTCTCAGTCTCAGTCTCAGTCTCTATCTTTGTCCACTCTCTCTCTCTCTCCCTCTCTCTCGCTCTCTCTCACGGTGCAACCTCAGCTCCGCCCACTGCTCCCAGAGTCCAGATCCATATTTCACTTTCTCTTGTATTGTTTGATTGTACACTCATAGTGACAGGGCGTCTTTTCCTTTATAAATGAGTTCCCAGTCATCCGATTGTACCTCAATAACTAGTTTATCCAGGGATTCCTCTCTTCTGACTCATTTGTAATGATATCCATCTGTTGTCTCTTTTAATCTTTCTGTGGTTTTTATTGGAAATAGTAAAAAAACAAACAGACATGAAATCACTGATATCATTGACTAATAAGCCCTTGTACGTTTTCTTCATTTGACTTTTATTTGCTGATTGTTTCATCTGAATGTTTAATCTGTTCCACCTCTTTAAGCTACATCAATAACCAATGTAATACGCCCCCTGGATTTGGTCACCACAGTCACACGGTCAAAGAGCAAGTCAGCCTCGCTGCTGGCCCCTGCTGGCCGCGCCCCGTCACTATCTGTCAAATCCTGTTACAGAGTGCTCTGATGTCTGTGGGAAAAAACTTGAAACTGAGCAAGATGACTATTGCAGCAACACGTCATCAGTAGGATAAAACTAAGCTGTCTCTTGATGGTCTACGACAGGGTGTCCAAACTGGGTCAGAGAGTGCTGGTGTCCTGCATGTTTTAGTTCTCTGCCTGCTTCATCATACCTGAATCTAATGATGACGTCATCAGCAAGGTTGTGAAAAAGAACAATAATGAGCCTTTCATCACAAAGTGGATGGGAGAGGCACCGGATGGAGATCAACGGAGATCAAAGCCGGAGGAAATCTTGGATCTGAGCATCTCCATGGCAAAAGGCCCTGATCTCCTTTGATCTGATAGGAGATCAGCACTGGAGCCATGGAGACGCTCAGATCAAAGGAAATCAGCTTTGTAGAGTTGTAATGTGCTCGTACTCATCCTTACATTTTTCTAGAAATTTGTCTTCAATCACCTTTTCTCTATTTACACTCTCTACTTGAGCCTTTACCTGTTTATTTATTTCATATTTTCCAAATATCATGATTTTTGTTTGACCTAGATTTAATGAATTAGATTTCATTTCTCTGAATGTATCTAGTATGTCGTTGAAGAGTTTTTCTAGGATTTGGGAGAATTGTGGGTCTGTAGTTTGTGAAGTGTGTCTGTTTTCAATAACGGTATCCTTACTGGAAGCCTGTTGAATGATACTATGTAGAACCTTCTATGTACTGCTGACATGGTCTTTATTGTTTTCTGGTACTTTCTTAAAAGAATTCTTCTAACATTTTCTCATCATATGAGTGAACTTTGTTTTACATTTCTTGGATTTATTTTCCATCTCCTTCGTTCATCATTTATTGGATTCTCTATGTCATGTATTCTTCTCCTTGGATGCATTTTTTAAGCCCTTTGTCATCCATTAAACATCTTTATATTTCACTTTTTCTCGTATTTATAAATGAGTTCCCAGTCATCTGATTGTACCTCAATAACTAGTTTTTCCAGGGACTGCTCTGTTTTGACTCATTTGTGTTGACATCTATCTGTTGTCTGTTTTAATGTTTCTGTGTTTTTTATTGTAAATAGTAAAAAAACTAAAACAAACAGACATGAAATCACTGATATCATTGACTAATACACCACTTACTTTGATATTATCTATAACATGTGTAAATAAATTATGACCCTCCAAACGACCCCCAGGAGGCCCGGCTGTTGTGTGTGTGTGTGTGTGGGTGTGTGTGGGTGTGTGTGTGTGTGTGTGTGTGTGTGTGTGGGGGTGTGTGTGTGTTTGGGCCTGGTTATAGGAGAAGTGAGGATGGAGCAGCCATTTACTGGTAAAACTAACTCACTAACATCTTGGTGAAAATAGAATATATGTTTTTTTCAAATTAAAGTGACAATGAAAGTGAGAACAGGAGTTCCCCCCTCACCTCCAGAGTGAACATAAGTCATGTCTGTATATTACATCCATCATCCATCCATCCATCCATCCATCATCCATCATCCATGATGTGATCCAGCAAACATGTCCAAGCAGTAGTGTTGTGTTGTTGCTTCTCATTGTCAATAGAACCATGAGAAAGTATGAGAGTGACTGATACGCTTGTATGATCACTGGACCTTTTGAAAGCAGTCAGACTCTCATACTGTACCAGTAGCATCTGTGTCATTCACAACCCGTCTCCATCTTAACTGGACTTTCTGTGTACACATATGATTTTGTGTTTTCATCTGTGGACTGGTGGCTAGTGAGTGTGTTGCCTTCAGTGGCAAAGGGAAATAAAACCTCTGCATGAAGAGGAATCATGGAGCCTCCCCCTTCTCAGCTCCAAGTGTCCAAATCTGAACAGCTGGTCTGGGCTCTGAGTGGAAGCTGAGGTGGTCATGTGCCTGGGCCTCCAGACTAATCCACTCCAAGTCCCAGTCCGAGTCCGAGTGTAAAACTCAGTTTCAGTCTCAGTCTCAGTCTCAGTCTCTATCTTTGTCCACTCTCTCTCTCTCTCCCTCTCTCTCGCTCTCTCTCACGGTGCAACCTCAGCTCCGCCCACTGCTCCCAGAGTCCAGATCCATATTTCACTTTCTCTTGTATTGTTTGATTGTACACTCATAGTGACAGGGCGTCTTTTCCTTTATAAATGAGTTCCCAGTCATCCGATTGTACCTCAATAACTAGTTTATCCAGGGATTCCTCTCTTCTGACTCATTTGTAATGATATCCATCTGTTGTCTCTTTTAATCTTTCTGTGGTTTTTATTGGAAATAGTAAAAAAACAAACAGACATGAAATCACTGATATCATTGACTAATAAGCCCTTGTACGTTTTCTTCATTTGACTTTTATTTGCTGATTGTTTCATCTGAATGTTTAATCTGTTCCACCTCTTTAAGCTACATCAATAACCAATGTAATACGCCCCCTGGATTTGGTCACCACAGTCACACGGTCAAAGAGCAAGTCAGCCTCGCTGCTGGCCCCTGCTGGCCGCGCCCCGTCACTATCTGTCAAATCCTGTTACAGAGTGCTCTGATGTCTGTGGGAAAAAACTTGAAACTGAGCAAGATGACTATTGCAGCAACACGTCATCAGTAGGATAAAACTAAGCTGTCTCTTGATGGTCTACGACAGGGTGTCCAAACTGGGTCAGAGAGTGCTGGTGTCCTGCATGTTTTAGTTCTCTGCCTGCTTCATCATACCTGAATCTAATGATGACGTCATCAGCAAGGTTGTGAAAAAGAACAATAATGAGCCTTTCATCACAAAGTGGATGGGAGAGGCACCGGATGGAGATCAACGGAGATCAAAGCCGGAGGAAATCTTGGATCTGAGCATCTCCATGGCAAAAGGCCCTGATCTCCTTTGATCTGATAGGAGATCAGCACTGGAGCCATGGAGACGCTCAGATCAAAGGAAATCAGCTTTGTAGAGTTGTAATGTGCTCGTACTCATCCTTACATTTTTCTAGAAATTTGTCTTCAATCACCTTTTCTCTATTTACACTCTCTACTTGAGCCTTTACCTGTTTATTTATTTCATATTTTCCAAATATCATGATTTTTGTTTGACCTAGATTTAATGAATTAGATTTCATTTCTCTGAATGTATCTAGTATGTCGTTGAAGAGTTTTTCTAGGATTTGGGAGAATTGTGGGTCTGTAGTTTGTGAAGTGTGTCTGTTTTCAATAACGGTATCCTTACTGGAAGCCTGTTGAATGATACTATGTAGAACCTTCTATGTACTGCTGACATGGTCTTTATTGTTTTCTGGTACTTTCTTAAAAGAATTCTTCTAACATTTTCTCATCATATGAGTGAACTTTGTTTTACATTTCTTGGATTTATTTTCCATCTCCTTCGTTCATCATTTATTGGATTCTCTATGTCATGTATTCTTCTCCTTGGATGCATTTTTTAAGCCCTTTGTCATCCATTAAACATCTTTATATTTCACTTTTTCTCGTATTTATAAATGAGTTCCCAGTCATCTGATTGTACCTCAATAACTAGTTTTTCCAGGGACTGCTCTGTTTTGACTCATTTGTGTTGACATCTATCTGTTGTCTGTTTTAATGTTTCTGTGTTTTTTATTGTAAATAGTAAAAAAACTAAAACAAACAGACATGAAATCACTGATATCATTGACTAATACACCACTTACTTTGATATTATCTATAACATGTGTAAATAAATTATGACCCTCCAAACGACCCCCAGGAGGCCCGGCTGTTGTGTGTGTGTGTGTGTGGGTGTGTGTGGGTGTGTGTGTGTGTGTGTGTGTGTGTGTGTGGGGGTGTGTGTGTGTTTGGGCCTGGTTATAGGAGAAGTGAGGATGGAGCAGCCATTTACTGGTAAAACTAACTCACTAACATCTTGGTGAAAATAGAATATATGTTTTTTTCAAATTAAAGTGACAATGAAAGTGAGAACAGGAGTTCCCCCCTCACCTCCAGAGTGAACATAAGTCATGTCTGTATATTACATCCATCATCCATCCATCCATCCATCCATCATCCATCATCCATGATGTGATCCAGCAAACATGTCCAAGCAGTAGTGTTGTGTTGTTGCTTCTCATTGTCAATAGAACCATGAGAAAGTATGAGAGTGACTGATACGCTTGTATGATCACTGGACCTTTTGAAAGCAGTCAGACTCTCATACTGTACCAGTAGCATCTGTGTCATTCACAACCCGTCTCCATCTTAACTGGACTTTCTGTGTACACATATGATTTTGTGTTTTCATCTGTGGACTGGTGGCTAGTGAGTGTGTTGCCTTCAGTGGCAAAGGGAAATAAAACCTCTGCATGAAGAGGAATCATGGAGCCTCCCCCTTCTCAGCTCCAAGTGTCCAAATCTGAACAGCTGGTCTGGGCTCTGAGTGGAAGCTGAGGTGGTCATGTGCCTGGGCCTCCAGACTAATCCACTCCAAGTCCCAGTCCGAGTCCGAGTGTAAAACTCAGTTTCAGTCTCAGTCTCAGTCTCAGTCTCAGTCTCTATCTTTGTCCACTCTCTCTCTCTCTCCCTCTCTCTCGCTCTCTCTCACGGTGCAACCTCAGCTCCGCCCACTGCTCCCAGAGTCCAGATCCATATTTCACTTTCTCTTGTATTGTTTGATTGTACACTCATAGTGACAGGGCGTCTTTTCCTTTATAAATGAGTTCCCAGTCATCCGATTGTACCTCAATAACTAGTTTATCCAGGGATTCCTCTCTTCTGACTCATTTGTAATGATATCCATCTGTTGTCTCTTTTAATCTTTCTGTGGTTTTTATTGGAAATAGTAAAAAAACAAACAGACATGAAATCACTGATATCATTGACTAATAAGCCCTTGTACGTTTTCTTCATTTGACTTTTATTTGCTGATTGTTTCATCTGAATGTTTAATCTGTTCCACCTCTTTAAGCTACATCAATAACCAATGTAATACGCCCCCTGGATTTGGTCACCACAGTCACACGGTCAAAGAGCAAGTCAGCCTCGCTGCTGGCCCCTGCTGGCCGCGCCCCGTCACTATCTGTCAAATCCTGTTACAGAGTGCTCTGATGTCTGTGGGAAAAAACTTGAAACTGAGCAAGATGACTATTGCAGCAATACGTCATCAGTAGGATAAAACTAAGCTGTCTCTTGATGGTCTACGACAGGGTGTCCAAACTGGGTCAGAGAGTGCTGGTGTCCTGCATGTTTTAGTTCTCTGCCTGCTTCATCATACCTGAATCTAATGATGACGTCATCACCAAGGTTGTGAAAAAGAACAATAATGAGCCTTTCATCACAAAGTGGATGGGAGAGGCACCGGATGGAGATCAACGGAGATCAAAGCCGGAGGAAATCTTGGATCTGAGCATCTCCATGGCAAAAGGCCCTGATCTCCTTTGATCTGATAGGAGATCAGCACTGGAGCCATGGAGACGCTCAGATCAAAGGAAATCAGCTTTGTAGAGTTGTAATGTGCTCGTACTCATCCTTACATTTTTCTAGAAATTTGTCTTCAATCACCTTTTCTCTATTTACACTCTCTACTTGAGCCTTTACCTGTTTATTTATTTCATATTTTCCAAATATCATGATTTTTGTTTGACCTAGATTTAATGAATTAGATTTCATTTCTCTGAATGTATCTAGTATGTCGTTGAAGAGTTTTTCTAGGATTTGGGAGAATTGTGGGTCTGTAGTTTGTGAAGTGTGTCTGTTTTCAATAACGGTATCCTTACTGGAAGCCTGTTGAATGATACTATGTAGAACCTTCTATGTACTGCTGACATGGTCTTTATTGTTTTCTGGTACTTTCTTAAAAGAATTCTTCTAACATTTTCTCATCATATGAGTGAACTTTGTTTTACATTTCTTGGATTTATTTTCCATCTCCTTCGTTCATCATTTATTGGATTCTCTATGTCATGTATTCTTCTCCTTGGATGCATTTTTTAAGCCCTTTGTCATCCATTAAACATCTTTATATTTCACTTTTTCTCGTATTTATAAATGAGTTCCCAGTCATCTGATTGTACCTCAATAACTAGTTTTTCCAGGGACTGCTCTGTTTTGACTCATTTGTGTTGACATCTATCTGTTGTCTGTTTTAATGTTTCTGTGTTTTTTATTGTAAATAGTAAAAAAACTAAAACAAACAGACATGAAATCACTGATATCATTGACTAATACATCACTTACTTTGATATTATCTATAACATGTGTAAATAAATTATGACCCTCCAAACGACCCCCAGGAGGCCCGGCTGTTGTGTGTGTGTGTGTGTGGGTGTGTGTGGGTGTGTGTGTGTGTGTGTGTGTGTGTGTGTGTGGGGGTGTGTGTGTGTTTGGGCCTGGTTATAGGAGAAGTGAGGATGGAGCAGCCATTTACTGGTAAAACTAACTCACTAACATCTTGGTGAAAATAGAATATATGTTTTTTTCAAATTAAAGTGACAATGAAAGTGAGAACAGGAGTTCCCCCCTCACCTCCAGAGTGAACATAAGTCATGTCTGTATATTACATCCATCATCCATCCATCCATCCATCCATCATCCATCCATCCATGATGTGATCCAGCAAACATGTCCAAGCAGTAGTGTTGTGTTGTTGCTTCTCATTGTCAATAGAACCATGAGAAAGTATGAGAGTGACTGATACGCTTGTATGATCACTGGACCTTTTGAAAGCAGTCAGACTCTCATACTGTACCAGTAGCATCTGTGTCATTCACAACCCGTCTCCATCTTAACTGGACTTTCTGTGTACACATATGATTTTGTGTTTTCATCTGTGGACTGGTGGCTAGTGAGTGTGTTGCCTTCAGTGGCAAAGGGAAATAAAACCTCTGCATGAAGAGGAATCATGGAGCCTCCCCCTTCTCAGCTCCAAGTGTCCAAATCTGAACAGCTGGTCTGGGCTCTGAGTGGAAGCTGAGGTGGTCATGTGCCTGGGCCTCCAGACTAATCCACTCCACTCCAAGTCCGAGTGTAAAACTCAGTCTCAGTCTCAGTCTCTATCTTTGTCCACTCTCTCTCTCTCTCTCTCTCTCTCTCTCTCTCTCTCTCGCTCTCTCTCACGGTGCAACCTCAGCTCCGCCCACTGCTCCCAGAGTCCAGATCCATATTTCACTTTCTCTTGTATTGTTTGATTGTACACTCATAGTGACAGGGCGTCTTTTCCTTTATAAATGAGTTCCCAGTCATCCGATTGTACCTCAATAACTAGTTTATCCAGGGATTCCTCTCTCCTGACTCATTTGTAATGATATCCATCTGTTGTCTCTTTTAATCTTTCTGTGGTTTTTATTGGAAATAGTAAAAAAACAAACAGACATGAAATCACTGATATCATTGACTAATAAGCCCTTGTACGTTTTCTTCATTTGACTTTTATTTGCTGATTGTTTCATCTGAATGTTTAATCTGTTCCACCTCTTTAAGCTACATCAATAACCAATGTAATACGCCCCCTGGATTTGGTCACCACAGTCACACGGTCAAAGAGCAAGTCAGCCTCACTGCTGGCCCCTGCTGGCCGCGCCCCGTCACTATCTGTCAAATCCTGATACAGAGTGCTCTGATGTCTGTGGGAAAAAACTTGAAACTGAGCAAGATGACTATTGCAGCAACACGTCATCAGTAGGATAAAACTAAGCTGTCTCTTGATGGTCTACGACAGGGTGTCCAAACTGGGTCAGAGAGTGCTGGTGTCCTGCATGTTTTAGTTCTCTGCCTGCTTCATCATACCTGAATCTAATGATGACGTCATCACCAAGGTTGTGAAAAAGAACAATAATGAGCCTTTCATCACAAAGTGGATGGGAGAGGCACCGGATGGAGATCAACGGAGATCAAAGCCGGAGGAAATCTTGGATCTGAGCATCTCCATGGCAAAAGGCCCTGATCTCCTTTGATCTGATAGGAGATCAGCACTGGAGCCATGGAGACGCTCAGATCAAAGGAAATCAGCTTTGTAGAGTTGTAATGTGCTCGTACTCATCCTTACATTTTTCTAGAAATTTGTCTTCAATCACCTTTTCTCTATTTACACTCTCTACTTGAGCCTTTACCTGTTTATTTATTTCATATTTTCCAAATATCATGATTTTTGTTTGACCTAGATTTAATGAATTAGATTTCATTTCTCTGAATGTATCTAGTATGTCGTTGAAGAGTTTTTCTAGGATTTGGGAGAATTGTGGGTCTGTAGTTTGTGAAGTGTGTCTGTTTTCAATAACGGTATCCTTACTGGAAGCCTGTTGAATGATACTATGTAGAACCTTCTATGTACTGCTGACATGGTCTTTATTGTTTTCTGGTACTTTCTTAAAAGAATTCTTCTAACATTTTCTCATCATATGAGTGAACTTTGTTTTACATTTCTTGGATTTATTTTCCATCTCCTTCGTTCATCATTTATTGGATTCTCTATGTCATGTATTCTTCTCCTTGGATGCATTTTTTAAGCCCTTTGTCATCCATTAAACATCTTTATATTTCACTTTTTCTCGTATTTATAAATGAGTTCCCAGTCATCTGATTGTACCTCAATAACTAGTTTTTCCAGGGACTGCTCTGTTTTGACTCATTTGTGTTGACATCTATCTGTTGTCTGTTTTAATGTTTCTGTGGTTTTTATTGTAAATAGTAAAAAAACTAAAACAAACAGACATGAAATCACTGATATCATTGACTAATACATCACTTACTTTGATATTATCTATAACATGTGTAAATAAATTATGACCCTCCAAACGACCCCCAGGAGGCCCGGCTGTTGTGTGTGTGTGTGTGTGTGTGTGTGTGTGTGTGTGTGTGGGGGGGTGTGTGTGTGTTTGGGCCTGGTTATAGGAGAAGTGAGGATGGAGCAGCCATTTACTGGTAAAACTAACTCACTAACATCTTGGTGAAAATAGAATATATGTTTTTTTCAAATTAAAGTGACAATGAAAGTGAGAACAGGAGTTCCCCCCTCACCTCCAGAGTGAACATAAGTCATGTCTGTATATTACATCCATCATCCATCCATCCATCCATCCATCATCCATCCATCCATGATGTGATCCAGCAAACATGTCCAAGCAGTAGTGTTGTGTTGTTGCTTCTCATTGTCAATAGAACCATGAGAAAGTATGAGAGTGACTGATACGCTTGTATGATCACTGGACCTTTTGAAAGCAGTCAGACTCTCATACTGTACCAGTAGCATCTGTGTCATTCACAACCCGTCTCCATCTTAACTGGACTTTCTGTGTACACATATGATTTTGTGTTTTCATCTGTGGACTGGTGGCTAGTGAGTGTGTTGCCTTCAGTGGCAAAGGGAAATAAAACCTCTGCATGAAGAGGAATCATGGAGCCTCCCCCTTCTCAGCTCCAAGTGTCCAAATCTGAACAGCTGGTCTGGGCTCTGAGTGGAAGCTGAGGTGGTCATGTGCCTGGGCCTCCAGACTAAGCCACTCCACTCCAAGTCCGAGTGTAAAACTCAGTCTCAGTCTCAGTCTCAGTCTCTATCTTTGTCCACTCTCTCTCTCTCTCTCTCTCTCTCTCGCTCTCTCTCACGGTGCAACCTCAGCTCCGCCCACTGCTCCCAGAGTCCAGATCCATATTTCACTTTCTCTTGTATTGTTTGATTGTACACTCATAGTGACAGGGCGTCTTTTCCTTTATAAATGAGTTCCCAGTCATCCGATTGTACCTCAATAACTAGTTTATCCAGGGATTCCTCTCTTCTGACTCATTTGTAATGATATCCATCTGTTGTCTCTTTTAATCTTTCTGTGGTTTTTATTGGAAATAGTAAAAAAACAAACAGACATGAAATCACTGATATCATTGACTAATAAGCCCTTGTACGTTTTCTTCATTTGACTTTTATTTGCTGATTGTTTCATCTGAATGTTTAATCTGTTCCACCTCTTTAAGCTACATCAATAACCAATGTAATACGCCCCCTGGATTTGGTCACCACAGTCACACGGTCAAAGAGCAAGTCAGCCTCGCTGCTGGCCCCTGCTGGCCGCGCCCCGTCACTATCTGTCAAATCCTGTTACAGAGTGCTCTGATGTCTGTGGGAAAAAACTTGAAACTGAGCAAGATGACTATTGCAGCAACACGTCATCAGTAGGATAAAACTAAGCTGTCTCTTGATGGTCTACGACAGGGTGTCCAAACTGGGTCAGAGAGTGCTGGTGTCCTGCATGTTTTAGTTCTCTGCCTGCTTCATCATACCTGAATCTAATGATGACGTCATCACCAAGGTTGTGAAAAAGAACAATAATGAGCCTTTCATCACAAAGTGGATGGGAGAGGCACCGGATGGAGATCAACGGAGATCAAAGCCGGAGGAAATCTTGGATCTGAGCATCTCCATGGCAAAAGGCCCTGATCTCCTTTGATCTGATAGGAGATCAGCACTGGAGCCATGGAGACGCTCAGATCAAAGGAAATCAGCTTTGTAGAGTTGTAATGTGCTCGTACTCATCCTTACATTTTTCTAGAAATTTGTCTTCAATCACCTTTTCTCTATTTACACTCTCTACTTGAGCCTTTACCTGTTTATTTATTTCATATTTTCCAAATATCATGATTTTTGTTTGACCTAGATTTAATGAATTAGATTTCATTTCTCTGAATGTATCTAGTATGTCGTTGAAGAGTTTTTCTAGGATTTGGGAGAATTGTGGGTCTGTAGTTTGTGAAGTGTGTCTGTTTTCAATAACGGTATCCTTACTGGAAGCCTGTTGAATGATACTATGTAGAACCTTCTATGTACTGCTGACATGGTCTTTATTGTTTTCTGGTACTTTCTTAAAAGAATTCTTCTAACATTTTCTCATCAAAAGAGTGAACTTTGTTTTACATTTCTTGGATTTATTTTCCATCTCCTTCGTTCATCATTTATTGGATTCTCTATGTCATGTATTCTTCTCCTTGGATGCATTTTTTAAGCCCTTTGTCATCCATTAAACATCTTTATATTTCACTTTTTCTCGTATTTATAAATGAGTTCCCAGTCATCTGATTGTACCTCAATAACTAGTTTTTCCAGGGACTGCTCTGTTTTGACTCATTTGTGTTGACATCTATCTGTTGTCTGTTTTAATGTTTCTGTGTTTTTTATTGTAAATAGTAAAAAAACTAAAACAAACAGACATGAAATCACTGATATCATTGACTAATACATCACTTACTTTGATATTATCTATAACATGTGTAAATAAATTATGACCCTCCAAACGACCCCCAGGAGGCCCGACTGTTGTGTGTGTGTGTGTGTGTGTGTGTGTGTGTGTGTGTGTGTGTGGGGGGGGGGGTGTGTGTGTGTTTGGGCCTGGTTATAGGAGAAGTGAGGATGGAGCAGCCATTTACTGGTAAAACTAACTCACTAACATCTTGGTGAAAATAGAATATATGTTTTTTTCAAATTAAAGTGACAATGAAAGTGAGAACAGGAGTTCCCCCCTCACCTCCAGAGTGAACATAAGTCATGTCTGTATATTACATCCATCATCCATCCATCCATCCATCCATCATCCATCATCCATGATGTGATCCAGCAAACATGTCCAAGCAGTAGTGTTGTGTTGTTGCTTCTCATTGTCAATAGAACCATGAGAAAGTATGAGAGTGACTGATACGCTTGTATGATCACTGGACCTTTTGAAAGCAGTCAGACTCTCATACTGTACCAGTAGCATCTGTGTCATTCACAACCCGTCTCCATCTTAACTGGACTTTCTGTGTACACATATGATTTTGTGTTTTCATCTGTGGACTGGTGGCTAGTGAGTGTGTTGCCTTCAGTGGCAAAGGGAAATAAAACCTCTGCATGAAGAGGAATCATGGAGCCTCCCCCTTCTCAGCTCCAAGTGTCCAAATCTGAACAGCTGGTCTGGGCTCTGAGTGGAAGCTGAGGTGGTCATGTGCCTGGGCCTCCAGACTAATCCACTCCAAGTCCAAGTCCGAGTCCGAGTGTAAAACTCAGTCTCAGTCTCAGTCTCAGTCTCTATCTTTGTCCACTCTCTCTCTCTCTCCCTCTCTCTCGCTCTCTCTCACGGTGCAACCTCAGCTCCGCCCACTGCTCCCAGAGTCCAGATCCATATTTCACTTTCTCTTGTATTGTTTGATTGTACACTCATAGTGACAGGGCGTCTTTTCCTTTATAAATGAGTTCCCAGTCATCCGATTGTACCTCAATAACTAGTTTATCCAGGGATTCCTCTCTTCTGACTCATTTGTAATGATATCCATCTGTTGTCTCTTTTAATCTTTCTGTGGTTTTTATTGGAAATAGTAAAAAAACAAACAGACATGAAATCACTGATATCATTGACTAATAAGCCCTTGTACGTTTTCTTCATTTGACTTTTATTTGCTGATTGTTTCATCTGAATGTTTAATCTGTTCCACCTCTTTAAGCTACATCAATAACCAATGTAATACGCCCCCTGGATTTGGTCACCACAGTCACACGGTCAAAGAGCAAGTCAGCCTCGCTGCTGGCCCCTGCTGGCCGCGCCCCGTCACTATCTGTCAAATCCTGTTACAGAGTGCTCTGATGTCTGTGGGAAAAAACTTGAAACTGAGCAAGATGACTATTGCAGCAACACGTCATCAGTAGGATAAAACTAAGCTGTCTCTTGATGGTCTACGACAGGGTGTCCAAACTGGGTCAGAGAGTGCTGGTGTCCTGCATGTTTTAGTTCTCTGCCTGCTTCATCATACCTGAATCTAATGATGACGTCATCACCAAGGTTGTGAAAAAGAACAATAATGAGCCTTTCATCACAAAGTGGAAGGGAGAGGCACCGGATGGAGATCAACGGAGATCAAAGCCGGAGGAAATCTTGGATCTGAGCATCTCCATGGCAAAAGGCCCTGATCTCCTTTGATCTGATAGGAGATCAGCACTGGAGCCATGGAGACGCTCAGATCAAAGGAAATCAGCTTTGTAGAGTTGTAATGTGCTCGTACTCATCCTTACATTTTTCTAGAAATTTGTCTTCAATCACCTTTTCTCTATTTACACTCTCTACTTGAGCCTTTACCTGTTTATTTATTTCATATTTTCCAAATATCATGATTTTTGTTTGACCTAGATTTAATGAATTAGATTTCATTTCTCTGAATGTATCTAGTATGTCGTTGAAGAGTTTTTCTAGGATTTGGGAGAATTGTGGGTCTGTAGTTTGTGAAGTGTGTCTGTTTTCAATAACGGTATCCTTACTGGAAGCCTGTTGAATGATACTATGTAGAACCTTCTATGTACTGCTGACATGGTCTTTATTGTTTTCTGGTACTTTCTTAAAAGAATTCTTCTAACATTTTCTCATCATATGAGTGAACTTTGTTTTACATTTCTTGGATTTATTTTCCATCTCCTTCGTTCATCATTTATTGGATTCTCTATGTCATGTATTCTTCTCCTTGGATGCATTTTTTAAGCCCTTTGTCATCCATTAAACATCTTTATATTTCACTTTTTCTCGTATTTATAAATGAGTTCCCAGTCATCTGATTGTACCTCAATAACTAGTTTTTCCAGGGACTGCTCTGTTTTGACTCATTTGTGTTGACATCTATCTGTTGTCTGTTTTAATGTTTCTGTGTTTTTTATTGTAAATAGTAAAAAAACTAAAACAAACAGACATGAAATCACTGATATCATTGACTAATACATCACTTACTTTGATATTATCTATAACATGTGTAAATAAATTATGACCCTCCAAACGACCCCCAGGAGGCCCGGCTGTTGTGTGTGTGTGTGTGTGGGTGTGTGTGGGTGTGTGTGTGTGTGTGTGTGTGTGTGTGTGTGTGTGTGGGGGTGTGTGTGTGTTTGGGCCTGGTTATAGGAGAAGTGAGGATGGAGCAGCCATTTACTGGTAAAACTAACTCACTAACATCTTGGTGAAAATAGAATATATGTTTTTTTCAAATTAAAGTGACAATGAAAGTGAGAACAGGAGTTCCCCCCTCACCTCCAGAGTGAACATAAGTCATGTCTGTATATTACATCCATCATCCATCCATCCATCCATCCATCATCCATCATCCATGATGTGATCCAGCAAACATGTCCAAGCAGTAGTGTTGTGTTGTTGCTTCTCATTGTCAATAGAACCATGAGAAAGTATGAGAGTGACTGATACGCTTGTATGATCACTGGACCTTTTGAAAGCAGTCAGACTCTCATACTGTACCAGTAGCATCTGTGTCATTCACAACCCGTCTCCATCTTAACTGGACTTTCTGTGTACACATATGATTTTGTGTTTTCATCTGTGGACTGGTGGCTAGTGAGTGTGTTGCCTTCAGTGGCAAAGGGAAATAAAACCTCTGCATGAAGAGGAATCATGGAGCCTCCCCCTTCTCAGCTCCAAGTGTCCAAATCTGAACAGCTGGTCTGGGCTCTGAGTGGAAGCTGAGGTGGTCATGTGCCTGGGCCTCCAGACTAATCCACTCCAAGTCCAAGTCCGAGTCCGAGTGTAAAACTCAGTCTCAGTCTCAGTCTCAGTCTCTATCTTTGTCCACTCTCTCTCTCTCTCCCTCTCTCTCGCTCTCTCTCACGGTGCAACCTCAGCTCCGCCCACTGCTCCCAGAGTCCAGATCCATATTTCACTTTCTCTTGTATTGTTTGATTGTACACTCATAGTGACAGGGCGTCTTTTCCTTTATAAATGAGTTCCCAGTCATCCGATTGTACCTCAATAACTAGTTTATCCAGGGATTCCTCTCTTCTGACTCATTTGTAATGATATCCATCTGTTGTCTCTTTTAATCTTTCTGTGGTTTTTATTGGAAATAGTAAAAAAACAAACAGACATGAAATCACTGATATCATTGACTAATAAGCCCTTGTACGTTTTCTTCATTTGACTTTTATTTGCTGATTGTTTCATCTGAATGTTTAATCTGTTCCACCTCTTTAAGCTACATCAATAACCAATGTAATACGCCCCCTGGATTTGGTCACCACAGTCACACGGTCAAAGAGCAAGTCAGCCTCGCTGCTGGCCCCTGCTGGCCGCGCCCCGTCACTATCTGTCAAATCCTGTTACAGAGTGCTCTGATGTCTGTGGGAAAAAACTTGAAACTGAGCAAGATGACTATTGCAGCAACACGTCATCAGTAGGATAAAACTAAGCTGTCTCTTGATGGTCTACGACAGGGTGTCCAAACTGGGTCAGAGAGTGCTGGTGTCCTGCATGTTTTAGTTCTCTGCCTGCTTCATCATACCTGAATCTAATGATGACGTCATCACCAAGGTTGTGAAAAAGAACAATAATGAGCCTTTCATCACAAAGTGGATGGGAGAGGCACCGGATGGAGATCAACGGAGATCAAAGCCGGAGGAAATCTTGGATCTGAGCATCTCCATGGCAAAAGGCCCTGATCTCCTTTGATCTGATAGGAGATCAGCACTGGAGCCATGGAGACGCTCAGATCAAAGGAAATCAGCTTTGTAGGGTTGTAATGTGCTCGTACTCATCCTTACATTTTTCTAGAAATTTGTCTTCAATCACCTTTTCTCTATTTACACTCTCTACTTGAGCCTTTACCTGTTTATTTATTTCATATTTTCCAAATATCATGATTTTTGTTTGACCTAGATTTAATGAATTAGATTTCATTTCTCTGAATTTATCTAGTATGTCGTTGAAGAGTTTTTCTAGGATTTGGGAGAATTGTTGGTCTGTAGTTTGTGAAGTGTGTCTGTTTTCAATAACGGTATCCTTACTGGAAGCCTGTTGAATGATACTATGTAGAACCTTCTATGTACTGCTGACATGGTCTTTATTGTTTTCTGGTACTTTCTTAAAAGAATTCTTCTAACATTTTCTCATCATATGAGTGAACTTTGTTTTACATTTCTTGGATTTATTTTCCATCTCCTTCGTTCATCATTTATTGGATTCTCTATGTCATGTATTCTTCTCCTTGGATGCATTTTTTAAGCCCTTTGTCATCCATTAAACATCTTTATATTTCACTTTTTCTCGTATTTATAAATGAGTTCCCAGTCATCTGATTGTACCTCAATAACTAGTTTTTCCAGGGACTGCTCTGTTTTGACTCATTTGTGTTGACATCTATCTGTTGTCTGTTTTAATGTTTCTGTGTTTTTTATTGTAAATAGTAAAAAAACTAAAACAAACAGACATGAAATCACTGATATCATTGACTAATACATCACTTACTTTGATATTATCTATAACATGTGTAAATAAATTATGACCCTCCAAACGACCCCCAGGAGGCCCGGCTGTTGTGTGTGTGGGTGTGTGTGTGTGTGTGTGTGTGTGTGTGTGTGTGTGTGTGTGTGTGTGTGTGTGTTTGGGCCTGGTTATAGGAGAAGTGAGGATGGAGCAGCCATTTACTGGTAAAACTAACTCACTAACATCTTGGTGAAAATAGAATATATGTTTTTTTCAAATTAAAGTGACAATGAAAGTGAGAACAGGAGTTCCCCCCTCACCTCCAGAGTGAACATAAGTCATGTCTGTATATTACATCCATCATCCATCCATCCATCCATCCATCATCCATCATCCATGATGTGATCCAGCAAACATGTCCAAGCAGTAGTGTTGTGTTGTTGCTTCTCATTGTCAATAGAACCATGAGAAAGTATGAGAGTGACTGATACGCTTGTATGATCAATGGACCTTTTGAAAGCAGTCAGACTCTCATACTGTACCAGTAGCATCTGTGTCATTCACAACCCGTCTCCATCTTAACTGGACTTTCTGTGTACACATATGATTTTGTGTTTTCATCTGTGGACTGGTGGCTAGTGAGTGTGTTGCCTTCAGTGGCAAAGGGAAATAAAACCTCTGCATGAAGAGGAATCATGGAGCCTCCCCCTTCTCAGCTCCAAGTGTCCAAATCTGAACAGCTGGTCTGGGCTCTGAGTGGAAGCTGAGGTGGTCATGTGCCTGGGCCTCCAGACTAATCCACTCCAAGTCCGAGTCCGAGTGTAAAACTCAGTCTCAGTCTCAGTCTCAATCTTTGTCCACTCTCTCTCTCTCTCCCTCTCTCTCGCTCTCTCTCACGGTGCAACCTCAGCTCCGCCCACTGCTCCCAGAGTCCAGATCCATATTTCACTTTCTCTTGTATTGTTTGATTGTACACTCATAGTGACAGGGCGTCTTTTCCTTTATAAATGAGTTCCCAGTCATCCGATTGTACCTCAATAACTAGTTTATCCAGGGATTCCTCTCTTCTGACTCATTTGTAATGATATCCATCTGTTGTCTCTTTTAATCTTTCTGTGGTTTTTATTGGAAATAGTAAAAAAACAAACAGACATGAAATCACTGATATCATTGACTAATAAGCCCTTGTACGTTTTCTTCATTTGACTTTTATTTGCTGATTGTTTCATCTGAATGTTTAATCTGTTCCACCTCTTTAAGCTACATCAATAACCAATGTAATACGCCCCCTGGATTTGGTCACCACAGTCACACGGTCAAAGAGCAAGTCAGCCTCGCTGCTGTCCCCTGCTGGCCGCGCCCCGTCACTATCTGTCAAATCCTGTTACAGAGTGCTCTGATGTCTGTGGGAAAAAACTTGAAACTGAGCAAGATGACTATTGCAGCAACACGTCATCAGTAGGATAAAACTAAGCTGTCTCTTGATGGTCTACGACAGGGTGTCCAAACTGGGTCAGAGAGTGCTGGTGTCCTGCATGTTTTAGTTCTCTGCCTGCTTCATCATACCTGAATCTAATGATGACGTCATCACCAAGGTTGTGAAAAAGAACAATAATGAGCCTTTCATCACAAAGTGGATGGGAGAGGCACCGGATGGAGATCAACGGAGATCAAAGCCGGAGGAAATCTTGGATCTGAGCATCTCCATGGCAAAAGGCCCTGATCTCCTTTGATCTGATAGGAGATCAGCACTGGAGCCATGGAGACGCTCAGATCAAAGGAAATCAGCTTTGTAGAGTTGTAATGTGCTCGTACTCATCCTTACATTTTTCTAGAAATTTGTCTTCAATCACCTTTTCTCTATTTACACTCTCTACTTGAGCCTTTACCTGTTTATTTATTTCATATTTTCCAAATATCATGATTTTTGTTTGACCTAGATTTAATGAATTAGATTTCATTTCTCTGAATGTATCTAGTATGTCGTTGAAGAGTTTTTCTAGGATTTGGGAGAATTGTGGGTCTGTAGTTTGTGAAGTGTGTCTGTTTTCAATAACGGTATCCTTACTGGAAGCCTGTTGAATGATACTATGTAGAACCTTCTATGTACTGCTGACATGGTCTTTATTGTTTTCTGGTACTTTCTTAAAATAATTCTTCTAACATTTTCTCATCATATGAGTGAACTTTGTTTTACATTTCTTGGATTTATTTTCCATCTCCTTCGTTCATCATTTATTGGATTCTCTATGTCATGTATTCTTCTCCTTGGATGCATTTTTTAAGCCCTTTGTCATCCATTAAACATCTTTATATTTCACTTTTTCTCGTATTTATAAATGAGTTCCCAGTCATCTGATTGTACCTCAATAACTAGTTTTTCCAGGGACTGCTCTGTTTTGACTCATTTGTGTTGACATCTATCTGTTGTCTGTTTTAATGTTTCTGTGTTTTTTATTGTAAATAGTAAAAAAACTAAAACAAACAGACATGAAATCACTGATATCATTGACTAATACATCACTTACTTTGATATTATCTATAACATGTGTAAATAAATTATGACCCTCCAAACGACCCCCAGGAGGCCCGGCTGTTGTGTGTGTGTGTGTGTGGGTGTGTGTGGGTGTGTGTGTGTGTGTGTGTGTGTGTGTGTGGGGGTGTGTGTGTGTTTGGGCCTGGTTATAGGAGAAGTGAGGATGGAGCAGCCATTTACTGGTAAAACTAACTCACTAACATCTTGGTGAAAATAGAATATATGTTTTTTTCAAATTAAAGTGACAATGAAAGTGAGAACAGGAGTTCCCCCCTCACCTCCAGAGTGAACATAAGTCATGTCTGTATATTACATCCATCATCCATCCATCCATCCATCCATCATCCATCATCCATCATCCATGATGTGATCCAGCAAACATGTCCAAGCAGTAGTGTTGTGTTGTTGCTTCTCATTGTCAATAGAACCATGAGAAAGTATGAGAGTGACTGATACGCTTGTATGATCACTGGACCTTTTGAAAGCAGTCAGACTCTCATACTGTACCAGTAGCATCTGTGTCATTCACAACCCGTCTCCATCTTAACTGGACTTTCTGTGTACACATATGATTTTGTGTTTTCATCTGTGGACTGGTGGCTAGTGAGTGTGTTGCCTTCAGTGGCAAAGGGAAATAAAACCTCTGCATGAAGAGGAATCATGGAGCCTCCCCCTTCTCAGCTCCAAGTGTCCAAATCTGAACAGCTGGTCTGGGCTCTGAGTGGAAGCTGAGGTGGTCATGTGCCTGGGCCTCCAGACTTATCCACTCCAAGTCCCAGTCCGAGTCCGAGTGTAAAACTCAGTTTCAGTCTCAGTCTCAGTCTCAGTCTCTATCTTTGTCCACTCTCTCTCTCTCTCCCTCTCTCTCGCTCTCTCTCACGGTGCAACCTCAGCTCCGCCCACTGCTCCCAGAGTCCAGATCCATATTTCACTTTCTCTTGTATTGTTTGATTGTACACTCATAGTGACAGGGCGTCTTTTCCTTTATAAATGAGTTCCCAGTCATCCGATTGTACCTCAATAACTAGTTTATCCAGGGATTCCTCTCTTCTGACTCATTTGTAATGATATCCATCTGTTGTCTCTTTTAATCTTTCTGTGGTTTTTATTGGAAATAGTAAAAAAACAAACAGACATGAAATCACTGATATCATTGACTAATAAGCCCTTGTACGTTTTCTTCATTTGACTTTTATTTGCTGATTGTTTCATCTGAATGTTTAATCTGTTCCACCTCTTTAAGCTACATCAATAACCAATGTAATACGCCCCCTGGATTTGGTCACCACAGTCACACGGTCAAAGAGCAAGTCAGCCTCGCTGCTGGCCCCTGCTGGCCGCGCCCCGTCACTATCTGTCAAATCCTGTTACAGAGTGCTCTGATGTCTGTGGGAAAAAACTTGAAACTGAGCAAGATGACTATTGCAGCAACACGTCATCAGTAGGATAAAACTAAGCTGTCTCTTGATGGTCTACGACAGGGTGTCCAAACTGGGTCAGAGAGTGCTGGTGTCCTGCATGTTTTAGTTCTCTGCCTGCTTCATCATACCTGAATCTAATGATGACGTCATCACCAAGGTTGTGAAAAAGAACAATAATGAGCCTTTCATCACAAAGTGGATGGGAGAGGCACCGGATGGAGATCAACGGCGATCAAAGCCGGAGGAAATCTTGGATCTGAGCATCTCCATGGCAAAAGGCCCTGATCTCCTTTGATCTGATAGGAGATCAGCACTGGAGCCATGGAGACGCTCAGATCAAAGGAAATCAGCTTTGTAGAGTTGTAATGTGCTCGTACTCATCCTTACATTTTTCTAGAAATTTGTCTTCAATCACCTTTTCTCTATTTACACTCTCTACTTGAGCCTTTACCTGTTTATTTATTTCATATTTTCCAAATATCATGATTTTTGTTTGACCTAGATTTAATGAATTAGATTTCATTTCTCTGAATGTATCTAGTATGTCGTTGAAGAGTTTTTCTAGGATTTGGGAGAATTGTGGGTCTGTAGTTTGTGAAGTGTGTCTGTTTTCAATAACGGTATCCTTACTGGAAGCCTGTTGAATGATACTATGTAGAACCTTCTATGTACTGCTGACATGGTCTTTATTGTTTTCTGGTACTTTCTTAAAAGAATTCTTCTAACATTTTCTCATCATATGAGTGAACTTTGTTTTACATTTCTTGGATTTATTTTCCATCTCCTTCGTTCATCATTTATTGGATTCTCTATGTCATGTATTCTTCTCCTTGGATGCATTTTTTAAGCCCTTTGTCATCCATTAAACATCTTTATATTTCACTTTTTCTCGTATTTATAAATGAGTTCCCAGTCATCTGATTGTACCTCAATAACTAGTTTTTCCAGGGACTGCTCTGTTTTGACTCATTTGTGTTGACATCTATCTGTTGTCTGTTTTAATGTTTCTGTGTTTTTTATTGTAAATAGTAAAAAAACTAAAACAAACAGACATGAAATCACTGATATCATTGACTAATACATCACTTACTTTGATATTATCTATAACATGTGTAAATAAATTATGACCCTCCAAACGACCCCCAGGAGGCCCGGCTGTTGTGTGTGTGTGTGTGTGTGTGTGTGTGTGTGTGTGGGGGGGGGGGGGTGTGTGTGTGTTTGGGCCTGGTTATAGGAGAAGTGAGGATGGAGCAGCCATTTACTGGTAAAACTAACTCACTAACATCTTGGTGAAAATAGAATATATGTTTTTTTCAAATTAAAGTGACAATGAAAGTGAGAACAGGAGTTCCCCCCTCACCTCCAGAGTGAACATAAGTCATGTCTGTATATTACATCCATCATCCATCCATCCATCCATCCATCATCCATCCATCCATGATGTGATCCAGCAAACATGTCCAAGCAGTAGTGTTGTGTTGTTGCTTCTCATTGTCAATAGAACCATGAGAAAGTATGAGAGTGACTGATACGCTTGTATGATCACTGGACCTTTTGAAAGCAGTCAGACTCTCATACTGTACCAGTAGCATCTGTGTCATTCACAACCCGTCTCCATCTTAACTGGACTTTCTGTGTACACATATGATTTTGTGTTTTCATCTGTGGACTGGTGGCTAGTGAGTGTGTTGCCTTCAGTGGCAAAGGGAAATAAAACCTCTGCATGAAGAGGAATCATGGAGCCTCCCCCTTCTCAGCTCCAAGTGTCCAAATCTGAACAGCTGGTCTGGGCTCTGAGTGGAAGCTGAGGTGGTCATGTGCCTGGGCCTCCAGACTAATCCACTCCAAGTCCAAGTCCGAGTGTAAAACTCAGTTTCAGTCTCAGTCTCTATCTTTGTCCACTCTCTCTCTCTCTCTCGCTCTCTCTCACGGTGCAACCTCAGCTCCGCCCACTGCTCCCAGAGTCCAGATCCATATTTCACTTTCTCTTGTATTGTTTGATTGTACACTCATAGTGACAGGGCGTCTTTTCCTTTATAAATGAGTTCCCAGTCATCCGATTGTACCTCAATAACTAGTTTATCCAGGGATTCCTCTCTTCTGACTCATTTGTAATGATATCCATCTGTTGTCTCTTTTAATCTTTCTGTGGTTTTTATTGGAAATAGTAAAAAAACAAACAGACATGAAATCACTGATATCATTGACTAATAAGCCCTTGTACGTTTTCTTCATTTGACTTTTATTTGCTGATTGTTTCATCTGAATGTTTAATCTGTTCCACCTCTTTAAGCTACATCAATAACCAATGTAATACGCCCCCTGGATTTGGTCACCACAGTCACACGGTCAAAGAGCAAGTCAGCCTCGCTGCTGGCCCCTGCTGGCCGCGCCCCGTCACTATCTGTCAAATCCTGTTACAGAGTGCTCTGATGTCTGTGGGAAAAAACTTGAAACTGAGCAAGATGACTATTGCAGCAACACGTCATCAGTAGGATAAAACTAAGCTGTCTCTTGATGGTCTACGACAGGGTGTCCAAACTGGGTCAGAGAGTGCTGGTGTCCTGCATGTTTTAGTTCAATGCCTGCTTCATCATACCTGAATCTAATGATGACGTCATCACCAAGGTTGTGAAAAAGAACAATAATGAGCCTTTCATCACAAAGTGGATGGGAGAGGCACCGGATGGAGATCAACGGAGATCAAAGCCGGAGGAAATCTTGGATCTGAGCATCTCCATGGCAAAAGGCCCTGATCTCCTTTGATCTGATAGGAGATCAGCACTGGAGCCATGGAGACGCTCAGATCAAAGGAAATCAGCTTTGTAGAGTTGTAATGTGCTCGTACTCATCCTTACATTTTTCTAGAAATTTGTCTTCAATCACCTTTTCTCTATTTACACTCTCTACTTGAACCTTTACCTGTTTATTTATTTCATATTTTCCAAATATCATAATTTTGGTTTGACCTAGATTTAATGAATTAGATTTCATTTCTCTGAATGTATCTAGTATGTCGTTGAAGAGTTTTTTCTAGGATTTGGTAGAATTGTGGGTCTGTAGTTTGTGAAGTGTGTCTGTTTTCAATAACGGTATCCTTACTGGAAGCCTGTTGAATGATACTATGTAGAACCTTCTATGTACTGCTGACATGGTCTTTATTGTTTTCTGGTACTTTCTTAAAAGAATTCTTCTAACATTTTCTCATCATATGAGTGAACTTTGTTTTACATTTCTTGGATTTATTTTCCATCTCCTTCGTTCATCATTTATTGGATTCTCTATGTCATGTATTCTTCTTCTTGGATGCATTTTTTAAGCCCTTTGTCATCCATTAAACATCTTTATATTTCACTTTTTCTCGTATTTATAAATGAGTTCCCAGTCATCTGATTGTACCTCAATAACTAGTTTTTCCAGGGACTGCTCTGTTTTGACTCATTTGTGTTGACATCTATCTGTTGTCTGTTTTAATGTTTCTGTGTTTTTTATTGTAAATAGTAAAAAAACTAAAACAAACAGACATGAAATCACTGATATCATTGACTAATACATCACTTACTTTGATATTATCTATAACATGTGTAAACAAATTATGACCCTCCAAACGACCCCCAGGAGGCCCGGCTGTTGTGTGTGTGTGTGTGTGTGTATGTGTGTGTGTGTGTGTGTGTGTGTGTGTGTGTGTGTGCGTGTGTGTGTGTGTGTGTGTGTGTGTGTGTGTGTGTGTGTGTGTGTGTGTGTTTGGGCCTGGTTATAGGAGAAGTGAGGATGGAGCAGCCATTTACTGGTAAAACTAACTCACTAACATCTTGGTGAAAATAGAATATATGTTTTTTTCAAATTAAAGTGACAATGAAAGTGAGAACAGGAGTTCCCCCCTCACCTCCAGAGTGAACATAAGTCATGTCTGTATATTACATCCATCATCCATCCATCCATCCATCCATCATCCATCATCCATGATGTGATCCAGCAAACATGTCCAAGCAGTAGTGTTGTGTTGTTGCTTCTCATTGTCAATAGAACCATGAGAAAGTATGAGAGTGACTGATACGCTTGTATGATCACTGGACCTTTTGAAAGCAGTCAGACTCTCATACTGTACCAGTAGCATCTGTGTCATTCACAACCCGTCTCCATCTTAACTGGACTTTCTGTGTACACATATGATTTTGTGTTTTCATCTGTGGACTGGTGGCTAGTGAGTGTGTTGCCTTCAGTGGCAAAGGGAAATAAAACCTCTGCATGAAGAGGAATCATGGAGCCTCCCCCTTCTCAACTCCAAGTGTCCAAATCTGAACAGCTGGTCTGGGCTCTGAGTGGAAGCTGAGGTGGTCATGTGCCTGGGCCTCCAGACTAATCCACTCCAAGTCCAAGTCCGAGTGTAAAACTCAGTCTCAGTCTCAGTCTCAGTCTCAGTCTCTATCTTTGTCCACTCTCTCTCTCTCTCCCTCTCTCTCGCTCTCTCTCACGGTGCAACCTCAGCTCCGCCCACTGCTCCCAGAGTCCAGATCCATATTTCACTTTCTCTTGTATTGTTTGATTGTACACTCATAGTGACAGGGCGTCTTTTCCTTTATAAATGAGTTCCCAGTCATCCGATTGTACCTCAATAACTAGTTTATCCAGGGATTCCTCTCTTCTGACTCATTTGTAATGATATCCATCTGTTGTCTCTTTTAATCTTTCTGTGGTTTTTATTGGAAATAGTAAAAAAACAAACAGACATGAAATCACTGATATCATTGACTAATAAGCCCTTGTACGTTTTCTTCATTTGACTTTTATTTGCTGATTGTTTCATCTGAATGTTTAATCTGTTCCACCTCTTTAAGCTACATCAATAACCAATGTAATACGCCCCCTGGATTTGGTCACCACAGTCACACGGTCAAAGAGCAAGTCAGCCTCGCTGCTGGCCCCTGCTGGCCACGCCCCGTCACTATCTGTCAAATCCTGTTACAGAGTGCTCTGATGTCTGTGGGAAAAAACTTGAAACTGAGCAAGATGACTATTGCAGCAACACGTCATCAGTAGGATAAAACTAAGCTGTCTCTTGATGGTCTACGACAGGGTGTCCAAACTGGGTCAGAGAGTGCTGGTGTCCTGCATGTTTTAGTTCTCTGCCTGCTTCATCATACCTGAATCTAATGATGACGTCATCACCAAGGTTGTGAAAAAGAACAATAATGAGCCTTTCATCACAAAGTGGATGGGAGAGGCACCGGATGGAGATCAACGGAGATCAAAGCCGGAGGAAATCTTGGATCTGAGCATCTCCATGGCAAAAGGCCCTGATCTCCTTTGATCTGATAGGAGATCAGCACTGGAGCCATGGAGACGCTCAGATCAAAGGAAATCAGCTTTGTAGAGTTGTAATGTGCTCGTACTCATCCTTACATTTTTCTAGAAATTTGTCTTCAATCACCTTTTCTCTATTTACACTCTCTACTTGAGCCTTTACCTGTTTATTTATTTCATATTTTCCAAATATCATGATTTTTGTTTGACCTAGATTTAATGAATTAGATTTCATTTCTCTGAATGTATCTAGTATGTCGTTGAAGAGTTTTTCTAGGATTTGGGAGAATTGTGGGTCTGTAGTTTGTGAAGTGTGTCTGTTTTCAATAACGGTATCCTTACTGGAAGCCTGTTGAATGATACTATGTAGAACCTTCTATGTACTGCTGACATGGTCTTTATTGTTTTCTGGTACTTTCTTAAAAGAATTCTTCTAACATTTTCTCATCATATGAGTGAACTTTGTTTTACATTTCTTGGATTTATTTTCCATCTCCTTCGTTCATCATTTATTGGATTCTCTATGTCATGTATTCTTCTCCTTGGATGCATTTTTTAAGCCCTTTGTCATCCATTAAACATCTTTATATTTCACTTTTTCTCGTATTTATAAATGAGTTCCCAGTCATCTGATTGTACCTCAATAACTAGTTTTTCCAGGGACTGCTCTGTTTTGACTCATTTGTGTTGACATCTATCTGTTGTCTGTTTTAATGTTTCTGTGTTTTTTATTGTAAATAGTAAAAAAACTAAAACAAACAGACATGAAATCACTGATATCATTGACTAATACATCACTTACTTTGATATTATCTATAACATGTGTAAATAAATTATGACCCTCCAAACGACCCCCAGGAGGCCCGGCTGTTGTGTGTGTGTGTGTGTGTGTGTGTGTGTGTGTGTGGGGGGGGGGGGTGTGTGTGTGTTTGGGCCTGGTTATAGGAGAAGTGAGGATGGAGCAGCCATTTACTGGTAAAACTAACTCACTAACATCTTGGTGAAAATAGAATATATGTTTTTTTCAAATTAAAGTGACAATGAAAGTGAGAACAGGAGTTCCCCCCTCACCTCCAGAGTGAACATAAGTCATGTCTGTATATTACATCCATCATCCATCCATCCATCCATCCATCATCCATCCATCCATGATGTGATCCAGCAAACATGTCCAAGCAGTAGTGTTGTGTTGTTGCTTCTCATTGTCAATAGAACCATGAGAAAGTATGAGAGTGACTGATACGCTTGTATGATCACTGGACCTTTTGAAAGCAGTCAGACTCTCATACTGTACCAGTAGCATCTGTGTCATTCACAACCCGTCTCCATCTTAACTGGACTTTCTGTGTACACATATGATTTTGTGTTTTCATCTGTGGACTGGTGGCTAGTGAGTGTGTTGCCTTCAGTGGCAAAGGGAAATAAAACCTCTGCATGAAGAGGAATCATGGAGCCTCCCCCTTCTCAGCTCCAAGTGTCCAAATCTGAACAGCTGGTCTGGGCTCTGAGTGGAAGCTGAGGTGGTCATGTGCCTGGGCCTCCAGACTAATCCACTCCAAGTCCAAGTCCGAGTGTAAAACTCAGTTTCAGTCTCAGTCTCTATCTTTGTCCACTCTCTCTCTCTCTCTCGCTCTCTCTCACGGTGCAACCTCAGCTCCGCCCACTGCTCCCAGAGTCCAGATCCATATTTCACTTTCTCTTGTATTGTTTGATTGTACACTCATAGTGACAGGGCGTCTTTTCCTTTATAAATGAGTTCCCAGTCATCCGATTGTACCTCAATAACTAGTTTATCCAGGGATTCCTCTCTTCTGACTCATTTGTAATGATATCCATCTGTTGTCTCTTTTAATCTTTCTGTGGTTTTTATTGGAAATAGTAAAAAAACAAACAGACATGAAATCACTGATATCATTGACTAATAAGCCCTTGTACGTTTTCTTCATTTGACTTTTATTTGCTGATTGTTTCATCTGAATGTTTAATCTGTTCCACCTCTTTAAGCTACATCAATAACCAATGTAATACGCCCCCTGGATTTGGTCACCACAGTCACACGGTCAAAGAGCAAGTCAGCCTCGCTGCTGGCCCCTGCTGGCCGCGCCCCGTCACTATCTGTCAAATCCTGTTACAGAGTGCTCTGATGTCTGTGGGAAAAAACTTGAAACTGAGCAAGATGACTATTGCAGCAACACGTCATCAGTAGGATAAAACTAAGCTGTCTCTTGATGGTCTACGACAGGGTGTCCAAACTGGGTCAGAGAGTGCTGGTGTCCTGCATGTTTTAGTTCAATGCCTGCTTCATCATACCTGAATCTAATGATGACGTCATCACCAAGGTTGTGAAAAAGAACAATAATGAGCCTTTCATCACAAAGTGGATGGGAGAGGCACCGGATGGAGATCAACGGAGATCAAAGCCGGAGGAAATCTTGGATCTGAACATCTCCATGGCAAAAGGCCCTGATCTCCTTTGATCTGATAGGAGATCAGCACTGGAGCCATGGAGACGCTCAGATCAAAGGAAATCAGCTTTGTAGAGTTGTAATGTGCTCGTACTCATCCTTACATTTTTCTAGAAATTTGTCTTCAATCACCTTTTCTCTATTTACACTCTCTACTTGAACCTTTACCTGTTTATTTATTTCATATTTTCCAAATATCATAATTTTGGTTTGACCTAGATTTAATGAATTAGATTTCATTTCTCTGAATGTATCTAGTATGTCGTTGAAGAGTTTTTTCTAGGATTTGGTAGAATTGTGGGTCTGTAGTTTGTGAAGTGTGTCTGTTTTCAATAACGGTATCCTTACTGGAAGCCTGTTGAATGATACTATGTAGAACCTTCTATGTACTGCTGACATGGTCTTTATTGTTTTCTGGTACTTTCTTAAAAGAATTCTTCTAACATTTTCTCATCATATGAGTGAACTTTGTTTTACATTTCTTGGATTTATTTTCCATCTCCTTCGTTCATCATTTATTGGATTCTCTATGTCATGTATTCTTCTTCTTGGATGCATTTTTTAAGCCCTTTGTCATCCATTAAACATCTTTATATTTCACTTTTTCTCGTATTTATAAATGAGTTCCCAGTCATCTGATTGTACCTCAATAACTAGTTTTTCCAGGGACTGCTCTGTTTTGACTCATTTGTGTTGACATCTATCTGTTGTCTGTTTTAATGTTTCTGTGTTTTTTATTGTAAATAGTAAAAAAACTAAAACAAACAGACATGAAATCACTGATATCATTGACTAATACATCACTTACTTTGATATTATCTATAACATGTGTAAACAAATTATGACCCTCCAAACGACCCCCAGGAGGCCCGGCTGTTGTGTGTGTGTGTGTGTGTGTGTGTGTGTGTGTGTGTGTGTGTGTGTGTGTGTGTGTGTGCGTGTGTGTGTGTGTGTGTGTGTGTGTGTGTGTGTGTGTGTGTGTGTGTGTGTGTGTGTGTTTGGGCCTGGTTATAGGAGAAGTGAGGATGGAGCAGCCATTTACTGGTAAAACTAACTCACTAACATCTTGGTGAAAATAGAATATATGTTTTTTTCAAATTAAAGTGACAATGAAAGTGAGAACAGGAGTTCCCCCCTCACCTCCAGAGTGAACATAAGTCATGTCTGTATATTACATCCATCATCCATCCATCCATCCATCCATCATCCATCATCCATGATGTGATCCAGCAAACATGTCCAAGCAGTAGTGTTGTGTTGTTGCTTCTCATTGTCAATAGAACCATGAGAAAGTATGAGAGTGACTGATACGCTTGTATGATCACTGGACCTTTTGAAAGCAGTCAGACTCTCATACTGTACCAGTAGCATCTGTGTCATTCACAACCCGTCTCCATCTTAACTGGACTTCCTGTGTACACATATGATTTTGTGTTTTCATCTGTGGACTGGTGGCTAGTGAGTGTGTTGCCTTCAGTGGCAAAGGGAAATAAAACCTCTGCATGAAGAGGAATCATGGAGCCTCCCCCTTCTCAGCTCCAAGTGTCCAAATCTGAACAGCTGGTCTGGGCTCTGAGTGGAAGCTGAGGTGGTCATGTGCCTGGGCCTCCAGACTAATCCACTCCAAGTCCAAGTCCGAGTGTAAAACTCAGTCTCAGTCTCAGTCTCAGTCTCAGTCTCTATCTTTGTCCACTCTCTCTCTCTCTCCCTCTCTCTCGCTCTCTCTCACGGTGCAACCTCAGCTCCGCCCACTGCTCCCAGAGTCCAGATCCATATTTCACTTTCTCTTGTATTGTTTGATTGTACACTCATAGTGACAGGGCGTCTTTTCCTTTATAAATGAGTTCCCAGTCATCCGATTGTACCTCAATAACTAGTTTATCCAGGGATTCCTCTCTTCTGACTCATTTGTAATGATATCCATCTGTTGTCTCTTTTAATCTTTCTGTGGTTTTTATTGGAAATAGTAAAAAAACAAACAGACATGAAATCACTGATATCATTGACTAATAAGCCCTTGTACGTTTTCTTCATTTGACTTTTATTTGCTGATTGTTTCATCTGAATGTTTAATCTGTTCCACCTCTTTAAGCTACATCAATAACCAATGTAATACGCCCCCTGGATTTGGTCACCACAGTCACACGGTCAAAGAGCAAGTCAGCCTCGCTGCTGGCCCCTGCTGGCCGCGCCCCGTCACTATCTGTCAAATCCTGTTACAGAGTGCTCTGATGTCTGTGGGAAAAAACTTGAAACTGAGCAAGATGACTATTGCAGCAACACGTCATCAGTAGGATAAAACTAAGCTGTCTCTTGATGGTCTACGACAGGGTGTCCAAACTGGGTCAGAGAGTGCTGGTGTCCTGCATGTTTTAGTTCTCTGCCTGCTTCATCATACCTGAATCTAATGATGACGTCATCACCAAGGTTGTGAAAAAGAACAATAATGAGCCTTTCATCACAAAGTGGATGGGAGAGGCACCGGATGGAGATCAACGGAGATCAAAGCCGGAGGAAATCTTGGATCTGAGCATCTCCATGGCAAAAGGCCCTGATCTCCTTTGATCTGATAGGAGATCAGCACTGGAGCCATGGAGACGCTCAGATCAAAGGAAATCAGCTTTGTAGGGTTGTAATGTGCTCGTACTCATCCTTACATTTTTCTAGAAATTTGTCTTCAATCACCTTTTCTCTATTTACACTCTCTACTTGAGCCTTTACCTGTTTATTTATTTCATATTTTCCAAATATCATGATTTTTGTTTGACCTAGATTTAATGAATTAGATTTCATTTCTCTGAATGTATCTAGTATGTCGTTGAAGAGTTTTTCTAGGATTTGGGAGAATTGTTGGTCTGTAGTTTGTGAAGTGTGTCTGTTTTCAATAACGGTATCCTTACTGGAAGCCTGTTGAATGATACTATGTAGAACCTTCTATGTACTGCTGACATGGTCTTTATTGTTTTCTGGTACTTTCTTAAAAGAATTCTTCTAACATTTTCTCATCATATGAGTGAACTTTGTTTTACATTTCTTGGATTTATTTTCCATCTCCTTCGTTCATCATTTATTGGATTCTCTATGTCATGTATTCTTCTCCTTGGATGCATTTTTTAAGCCCTTTGTCATCCATTAAACATCTTTATATTTCACTTTTTCTCGTATTTATAAATGAGTTCCCAGTCATCTGATTGTACCTCAATAACTAGTTTTTCCAGGGACTGCTCTGTTTTGACTCATTTGTGTTGACATCTATCTGTTGTCTGTTTTAATGTTTCTGTGGTTTTTATTGTAAATAGTAAAAAAACTAAAACAAACAGACATGAAATCACTGATATCATTGACTAATACATCACTTACTTTGATATTATCTATAACATGTGTAAATAAATTATGACCCTCCAAACGACCCCCAGGAGGCCCGGCTGTTGTGTGTGTGTGTGTGTGTGTGTGTGTGTGTGTGTGTGTGTGTGTGTGTGTGGGGGTGTGTGTGTGTTTGGGCCTGGTTATAGGAGAAGTGAGGATGGAGCAGCCATTTACTGGTAAAACTAACTCACTAACATCTTGGTGAAAATAGAATATATGTTTTTTTCAAATTAAAGTGACAATGAAAGTGAGAACAGGAGTTCCCCCCTCACCTCCAGAGTGAACATAAGTCATGTCTGTATATTACATCCATCATCCATCCATCCATCCATCCATCATCCATCATCCATCATCCATGATGTGATCCAGCAAACATGTCCAAGCAGTAGTGTTGTGTTGTTGCTTCTCATTGTCAATAGAACCATGAGAAAGTATGAGAGTGACTGATACGCTTGTATGATCACTGGACCTTTTGAAAGCAGTCAGACTCTCATACTGTACCAGTAGCATCTGTGTCATTCACAACCCGTCTCCATCTTAACTGGACTTTCTGTGTACACATATGATTTTGTGTTTTCATCTGTGGACTGGTGGCTAGTGAGTGTGTTGCCTTCAGTGGCAAAGGGAAATAAAACCTCTGCATGAAGAGGAATCATGGAGCCTCCCCCTTCTCAGCTCCAAGTGTCCAAATCTGAACAGCTGGTCTGGGCTCTGAGTGGAAGCTGAGGTGGTCATGTGCCTGGGCCTCCAGACTAATCCACTCCACTCCAAGTCCGAGTGTAAAACTCAGTCTCAGTCTCAGTCTCTATCTTTGTCCACTCTCTCTCTCTCTCTCTCTCTCTCTCGCTCTCTCTCACGGTGCAACCTCAGCTCCGCCCACTGCTCCCAGAGTCCAGATCCATATTTCACTTTCTCTTGTATTGTTTGATTGTACACTCATAGTGACAGGGCGTCTTTTCCTTTATAAATGAGTTCCCAGTCATCCGATTGTACCTCAATAACTAGTTTATCCAGGGATTCCTCTCTTCTGACTCATTTGTAATGATATCCATCTGTTGTCTCTTTTAATCTTTCTGTGGTTTTTATTGGAAATAGTAAAAAAACAAACAGACATGAAATCACTGATATCATTGACTAATAAGCCCTTGTACGTTTTCTTCATTTGACTTTTATTTGCTGATTGTTTCATCTGAATGTTTAATCTGTTCCACCTCTTTAAGCTACATCAATAACCAATGTAATACGCCCCCTGGATTTGGTCACCACAGTCACACGGTCAAAGAGCAAGTCAGCCTCGCTGCTGGCCCCTGCTGGCCGCGCCCCGTCACTATCTGTCAAATCCTGTTACAGAGTGCTCTGATGTCTGTGGGAAAAAACTTGAAACTGAGCAAGATGACTATTGCAGCAACACGTCATCAGTAGGATAAAACTAAGCTGTCTCTTGATGGTCTACGACAGGGTGTCCAAACTGGGTCAGAGAGTGCTGGTGTCCTGCATGTTTTAGTTCTCTGCCTGCTTCATCATACCTGAATCTAATGATGACGTCATCACCAAGGTTGTGAAAAAGAACAATAATGAGCCTTTCATCACAAAGTGGATGGGAGAGGCACCGGATGGAGATCAACGGAGATCAAAGCCGGAGGAAATCTTGGATCTGAGCATCTCCATGGCAAAAGGCCCTGATCTCCTTTGATCTGATAGGAGATCAGCACTGGAGCCATGGAGACGCTCAGATCAAAGGAAATCAGCTTTGTAGAGTTGTAATGTGCTCGTACTCATCCTTACATTTTTCTAGAAATTTGTCTTCAATCACCTTTTCTCTATTTACACTCTCTACTTGAGCCTTTACCTGTTTATTTATTTCATATTTTCCAAATATCATGATTTTTGTTTGACCTAGATTTAATGAATTAGATTTCATTTCTCTGAATGTATCTAGTATGTCGTTGAAGAGTTTTTCTAGGATTTGGGAGAATTGTGGGTCTGTAGTTTGTGAAGTGTGTCTGTTTTCAATAACGGTATCCTTACTGGAAGCCTGTTGAATGATACTATGTAGAACCTTCTATGTACTGCTGACATGGTCTTTATTGTTTTCTGGTACTTTCTTAAAAGAATTCTTCTAACATTTTCTCATCATATGAGTGAACTTTGTTTTACATTTCTTGGATTTATTTTCCATCTCCTTCGTTCATCATTTATTGGATTCTCTATGTCATGTATTCTTCTCCTTGGATGCATTTTTTAAGCCCTTTGTCATCCATTAAACATCTTTATATTTCACTTTTTCTCGTATTTATAAATGAGTTCCCAGTCATCTGATTGTACCTCAATAACTAGTTTTTCCAGGGACTGCTCTGTTTTGACTCATTTGTGTTGACATCTATCTGTTGTCTGTTTTAATGTTTCTGTGTTTTTTATTGTAAATAGTAAAAAAACTAAAACAAACAGACATGAAATCACTGATATCATTGACTAATACATCACTTACTTTGATATTATCTATAACATGTGTAAATAAATTATGACCCTCCAAACGACCCCCAGGAGGCCCGGCTGTTGTGTGTGTGTGTGTGTGGGTGTGTGTGGGTGTGTGTGGGTGTGTGTGTGTGTGTGTGTGGGGGTGTGTGTGTGTTTGGGCCTGGTTATAGGAGAAGTGAGGATGGAGCAGCCATTTACTGGTAAAACTAACTCACTAACATCTTGGTGAAAATAGAATATATGTTTTTTTCAAATTAAAGTGACAATGAAAGTGAGAACAGGAGTTCCCCCCTCACCTCCAGAGTGAACATAAGTCATGTCTGTATATTACATCCATCATCCATCCATCCATCCATCCATCATCCATCATCCATGATGTGATCCAGCAAACATGTCCAAGCAGTAGTGTTGTGTTGTTGCTTCTCATTGTCAATAGAACCATGAGAAAGTATGAGAGTGACTGATACGCTTGTATGATCACTGGACCTTTTGAAAGCAGTCAGACTCTCATACTGTACCAGTAGCATCTGTGTCATTCACAACCCGTCTCCATCTTAACTGGACTTTCTGTGTACACATATGATTTTGTGTTTTCATCTGTGGACTGGTGGCTAGTGAGTGTGTTGCCTTCAGTGGCAAAGGGAAATAAAACCTCTGCATGAAGAGGAATCATGGAGCCTCCCCCTTCTCAGCTCCAAGTGTCCAAATCTGAACAGCTGGTCTGGGCTCTGAGTGGAAGCTGAGGTGGTCATGTGCCTGGGCCTCCAGACTAATCCACTCCAAGTCCCAGTCCGAGTCCGAGTGTAAAACTCAGTTTCAGTCTCAGTCTCAGTCTCAGTCTCTATCTTTGTCCACTCTCTCTCTCTCTCCCTCTCTCTCGCTCTCTCTCACGGTGCAACCTCAGCTCCGCCCACTGCTCCCAGAGTCCAGATCCATATTTCACTTTCTCTTGTATTGTTTGATTGTACACTCATAGTGACAGGGCGTCTTTTCCTTTATAAATGAGTTCCCAGTCATCCGATTGTACCTCAATAACTAGTTTATCCAGGGATTCCTCTCTTCTGACTCATTTGTAATGATATCCATCTGTTGTCTCTTTTAATCTTTCTGTGGTTTTTATTGGAAATAGTAAAAAAACAAACAGACATGAAATCACTGATATCATTGACTAATAAGCCCTTGTACGTTTTCTTCATTTGACTTTTATTTGCTGATTGTTTCATCTGAATGTTTAATCTGTTCCACCTCTTTAAGCTACATCAATAACCAATGTAATACGCCCCCTGGATTTGGTCACCACAGTCACACGGTCAAAGAGCAAGTCAGCCTCGCTGCTGGCCCCTGCTGGCCGCGCCCCGTCACTATCTGTCAAATCCTGTTACAGAGTGCTCTGATGTCTGTGGGAAAAAACTTGAAACTGAGCAAGATGACTATTGCAGCAACACGTCATCAGTAGGATAAAACTAAGCTGTCTCTTGATGGTCTACGACAGGGTGTCCAAACTGGGTCAGAGAGTGCTGGTGTCCTGCATGTTTTAGTTCTCTGCCTGCTTCATCATACCTGAATCTAATGATGACGTCATCACCAAGGTTGTGAAAAAGAACAATAATGAGCCTTTCATCACAAAGTGGATGGGAGAGGCACCGGATGGAGATCAACGGAGATCAAAGCCGGAGGAAATCTTGGATCTGAGCATCTCCATGGCAAAAGGCCCTGATCTCCTTTGATCTGATAGGAGATCAGCACTGGAGCCATGGAGACGCTCAGATCAAAGGAAATCAGCTTTGTAGAGTTGTAATGTGCTCGTACTCATCCTTACATTTTTCTAGAAATTTGTCTTCAATCACCTTTTCTCTATTTACACTCTCTACTTGAACCTTTACCTGTTTATTTATTTCATATTTTCCAAATATCATAATTTTGGTTTGACCTAGATTTAATGAATTAGATTTCATTTCTCTGAATGTATCTAGTATGTCGTTGAAGAGTTTTTTCTAGGATTTGGTAGAATTGTGGGTCTGTAGTTTGTGAAGTGTGTCTGTTTTCAATAACGGTATCCTTACTGGAAGCCTGTTGAATGATACTATGTAGAACCTTCTATGTACTGCTGACATGGTCTTTATTGTTTTCTGGTACTTTCTTAAAAGAATTCTTCTAACATTTTCTCATCATATGAGTGAACTTTGTTTTACATTTCTTGGATTTATTTTCCATCTCCTTCGTTCATCATTTATTGGATTCTCTATGTCATGTATTCTTCTCCTTGGATGCATTTTTTAAGCCCTTTGTCATCCATTAAACATCTTTATATTTCACTTTTTCTCGTATTTATAAATGAGTTCCCAGTCATCTGATTGTACCTCAATAACTAGTTTTTCCAGGGACTGCTCTGTTTTGACTCATTTGTGTTGACATCTATCTGTTGTCTGTTTTAATGTTTCTGTGGTTTTTATTGTAAATAGTAAAAAAACTAAATCAAACAGACATGGAATCACTGATATCATTGACTAATACATCACTTACTTTGATATTATCTATAACATGTGTAAATAAATTATGACCCTCCAAACGACCCCCAGGAGGCCCGGCTGTTGTGTGTGTGTGTGTGTGGGTGTGTGTGGGTGTGTGTGTGTGTGTGTGTGTGTGTGTGTGTGGGGGTGTGTGTGTGTTTGGGCCTGGTTATAGGAGAAGTGAGGATGGAGCAGCCATTTACTGGTAAAACTAACTCACTAACATCTTGGTGAAAATAGAATATATGTTTTTTTCAAATTAAAGTGACAATGAAAGTGAGAACAGGAGTTCCCCCCTCACCTCCAGAGTGAACATAAGTCATGTCTGTATATTACATCCATCATCCATCCATCCATCCATCCATCCATCCATCATCCATCATCCATGATGTGATCCAGCAAACATGTCCAAGCAGTAGTGTTGTGTTGTTGCTTCTCATTGTCAATAGAACCATGAGAAAGTATGAGAGTGACTGATACGCTTGTATGATCACTGGACCTTTTGAAAGCAGTCAGACTCTCATACTGTACCAGTAGCATCTGTGTCATTCACAACCCGTCTCCATCTTAACTGGACTTTCTGTGTACACATATGATTTTGTGTTTTCATCTGTGGACTGGTGGCTAGTGAGTGTGTTGCCTTCAGTGGCAAAGGGAAATAAAACCTCTGCATGAAGAGGAATCATGGAGCCTCCCCCTTCTCAGCTCCAAGTGTCCAAATCTGAACAGCTGGTCTGGGCTCTGAGTGGAAGCTGAGGTGGTCATGTGCCTGGGCCTCCAGACTAATCCACTCCACTCCAAGTCCGAGTGTAAAACTCAGTCTCAGTCTCAGTCTCAGTCTCTATCTTTGTCCACTCTCTCTCTCTCTCTCTCTCTCTCTCTCTCTCTCTCTCGCTCTCTCTCACGGTGCAACCTCAGCTCCGCCCACTGCTCCCAGAGTCCAGATCCATATTTCACTTTCTCTTGTATTGTTTGATTGTACACTCATAGTGACAGGGCGTCTTTTCCTTTATAAATGAGTTCCCAGTCATCCGATTGTACCTCAATAACTAGTTTATCCAGGGATTCCTCTCTTCTGACTCATTTGTAATGATATCCATCTGTTGTCTCTTTTAATCTTTCTGTGGTTTTTATTGGAAATAGTAAAAAAACAAACAGACATGAAATCACTGATATCATTGACTAATAAGCCCTTGTACGTTTTCTTCATTTGACTTTTATTTGCTGATTGTTTCATCTGAATGTTTAATCTGTTCCACCTCTTTAAGCTACATCAATAACCAATGTAATACGCCCCCTGGATTTGGTCACCACAGTCACACGGTCAAAGAGCAAGTCAGCCTCGCTGCTGGCCCCTGCTGGCCGCGCCCCGTCACTATCTGTCAAATCCTGTTACAGAGTGCTCTGATGTCTGTGGGAAAAAACTTGAAACTGAGCAAGATGACTATTGCAGCAACACGTCATCAGTAGGATAAAACTAAGCTGTCTCTTGATGGTCTACGACAGGGTGTCCAAACTGGGTCAGAGAGTGCTGGTGTCCTGCATGTTTTAGTTCTCTGCCTGCTTCATCATACCTGAATCTAATGATGACGTCATCACCAAGGTTGTGAAAAAGAACAATAATGAGCCTTTCATCACAAAGTGGATGGGAGAGGCACCGGATGGAGATCAACGGAGATCAAAGCCGGAGGAAATCTTGGATCTGAGCATCTCCATGGCAAAAGGCCCTGATCTCCTTTGATCTGATAGGAGATCAGCACTGGAGCCATGGAGACGCTCAGATCAAAGGAAATCAGCTTTGTAGAGTTGTAATGTGCTCGTACTCATCCTTACATTTTTCTAGAAATTTGTCTTCAATCACCTTTTCTCTATTTACACTCTCTACTTGAGCCTTTACCTGTTTATTTATTTCATATTTTCCAAATATCATGATTTTTGTTTGACCTAGATTTAATGAATTAGATTTCATTTCTCTGAATGTATCTAGTATGTCGTTGAAGAGTTTTTCTAGGATTTGGGAGAATTGTGGGTCTGTAGTTTGTGAAGTGTGTCTGTTTTCAATAACGGTATCCTTACTGGAAGCCTGTTGAATGATACTATGTAGAACCTTCTATGTACTGCTGACATGGTCTTTATTGTTTTCTGGTACTTTCTTAAAAGAATTCTTCTAACATTTTCTCATCATATGAGTGAACTTTGTTTTACATTTCTTGGATTTATTTTCCATCTCCTTCGTTCATCATTTATTGGATTCTCTATGTCATGTATTCTTCTCCTTGGATGCATTTTTTAAGCCCTTTGTCATCCATTAAACATCTTTATATTTCACTTTTTCTCGTATTTATAAATGAGTTCCCAGTCATCTGATTGTACCTCAATAACTAGTTTTTCCAGGGACTGCTCTGTTTTGACTCATTTGTGTTGACATCTATCTGTTGTCTGTTTTAATGTTTCTGTGTTTTTTATTGTAAATAGTAAAAAAACTAAAACAAACAGACATGAAATCACTGATATCATTGACTAATACATCACTTACTTTGATATTATCTATAACATGTGTAAATAAATTATGACCCTCCAAACGACCCCCAGGAGGCCCGGCTGTTGTGTGTGTGTGTGTGTGTGTGTGTGTGTGTGTGTGTGTGTGTGGGGGGGGGTGTGTGTGTGTGTGTGGGTGTGTGTGTGTTTGGGCCTGGTTATAGGAGAAGTGAGGATGGAGCAGCCATTTACTGGTAAAACTAACTCACTAACATCTTGGTGAAAATAGAATATATGTTTTTTTCAAATTAAAGTGACAATGAAAGTGAGAACAGGAGTTCCCCCCTCACCTCCAGAGTGAACATAAGTCATGTCTGTATATTACATCCATCATCCATCCATCCATCCATCCATCCATCATCCATGATGTGATCCAGTAAACATGTCCAAGTAGTAGTGTTGTGTTGTTGCTTCTCATTGTCAATAGAACCATGAGAAAGTATGAGAGTGACTGATACGCTTGTATGATCACTGGACCTTTTGAAAGCAGTCAGACTCTCATACTGTACCAGTAGCATCTGTGTCATTCACAACCCGTCTCCATCTTAACTGGACTTTCTGTGTACACATATGATTTTGTGTTTTCATCTGTGGACTGGTGACTAGTGAGTGTGTTGCCTTCAGTGGCAAAGGGAAATAAAACCTCTGCATGAAGAGGAATCATGGAGCCTCCCCCTTCTCAGCTCCAAGTGTCCAAATCTGAACAGCTGGTCTGGGCTCTGAGTGGAAGCTGAGGTGGTCATGTGCCTGGGCCTCCAGACTAATCCACTCCACTCCAAGTCCGAGTGTAAAACTCAGTCTCAGTCTCAGTCTCAGTCTCTATCTTTGTCCACTCTCTCTCTCTCTCTCTCTCTCTCTCTCTCGCTCTCTCTCACGGTGCAACCTCAGCTCCGCCCACTGCTCCCAGAGTCCAGATCCATATTTCACTTTCTCTTGTATTGTTTGATTGTACACTCATAGTGACAGGGCGTCTTTTCCTTTATAAATGAGTTCCCAGTCATCCGATTGTACCTCAATAACTAGTTTATCCAGGGATTCCTCTCTTCTGACTCATTTGTAATGATATCCATCTGTTGTCTCTTTTAATCTTTCTGTGGTTTTTATTGGAAATAGTAAAAAAACAAACAGACATGAAATCACTGATATCATTGACTAATAAGCCCTTGTACGTTTTCTTCATTTGACTTTTATTTGCTGATTGTTTCATCTGAATGTTTAATCTGTTCCACCTCTTTAAGCTACATCAATAACCAATGTAATACGCCCCCTGGATTTGGTCACCACAGTCACACGGTCAAAGAGCAAGTCAGCCTCGCTGCTGGCCCCTGCTGGCCGCGCCCCGTCACTATCTGTCAAATCCTGTTACAGAGTGCTCTGATGTCTGTGGGAAAAAACTTGAAACTGAGCAAGATGACTATTGCAGCAACACGTCATCAGTAGGATAAAACTAAGCTGTCTCTTGATGGTCTACGACAGGGTGTCCAAACTGGGTCAGAGAGTGCTGGTGTCCTGCATGTTTTAGTTCTCTGCCTGCTTCATCATACCTGAATCTAATGATGACGTCATCACCAAGGTTGTGAAAAAGAACAATAATGAGCCTTTCATCACAAAGTGGATGGGAGAGGCACCGGATGGAGATCAACGGAGATCAAAGCCGGAGGAAATCTTGGATCTGAGCATCTCCATGGCAAAAGGCCCTGATCTCCTTTGATCTGATAGGAGATCAGCACTGGAGCCATGGAGACGCTCAGATCAAAGGAAATCAGCTTTGTAGAGTTGTAATGTGCTCGTACTCATCCTTACATTTTTCTAGAAATTTGTCTTCAATCACCTTTTCTCTATTTACACTCTCTACTTGAGCCTTTACCTGTTTATTTATTTCATATTTTCCAAATATCATGATTTTTGTTTGACCTAGATTTAATGAATTAGATTTCATTTCTCTGAATGTATCTAGTATGTCGTTGAAGAGTTTTTTCTAGGATTTGGTAGAATTGTGGGTCTGTAGTTTGTGAAGTGTGTCTGTTTTCAATAACGGTATCCTTACTGGAAGCCTGTTGAATGATACTATGTAGAACCTTCTATGTACTGCTGACATGGTCTTTATTGTTTTCTGGTACTTTCTTAAAAGAATTCTTCTAACATTTTCTCATCATATGAGTGAACTTTGTTTTACATTTCTTGGATTTATTTTCCATCTCCTTCGTTCATCATTTATTGGATTCTCTATGTCATGTATTCTTCTCCTTGGATGCATTTTTTAAGCCCTTTGTCATCCATTAAACATCTTTATATTTCACTTTTTCTCGTATTTATAAATGAGTTCCCAGTCATCTGATTGTACCTCAATAACTAGTTTTTCCAGGGACTGCTCTGTTTTGACTCATTTGTGTTGACATCTATCTGTTGTCTGTTTTAATGTTTCTGTGTTTTTTATTGTAAATAGTAAAAAAACTAAAACAAACAGACATGAAATCACTGATATCATTGACTAATACATCACTTACTTTGATATTATCTATAACATGTGTAAATAAATTATGACCCTCCAAACGACCCCCAGGAGGCCCGGCTGTTGTGTGTGTGTGTGTGTGTGTGTGTGTGTGTGTGTGTGTGGGGGGGGGGGGTGTGTGTGTGTGTGTGGGTGTGTGTGTGTTTGGGCCTGGTTATAGGAGAAGTGAGGATGGAGCAGCCATTTACTGGTAAAACTAACTCACTAATATCTTGGTGAAAATAGAATATATGTTTTTTTCAAATTAAAGTGACAATGAAAGTGAGAACAGGAGTTCCCCCCTCACCTCCAGAGTGAACATAAGTCATGTCTGTATATTACATCCATCATCCATCCATCCATCCATCCATCATCCATCCATCCATGATGTGATCCAGCAAACATGTCCAAGCAGTAGTGTTGTGTTGTTGCTTCTCATTGTCAATAGAACCATGAGAAAGTATGAGAGTGACTGATACGCTTGTATGATCACTGGACCTTTTGAAAGCAGTCAGACTCTCATACTGTACCAGTAGCATCTGTGTCATTCACAACCCGTCTCCGTCTTAACTGGACTTTCTGTGTACACATATGATTTTGTGTTTTCATCTGTGGACTGGTGGCTAGTGAGTGTGTTGCCTTCAGTGGCAAAGGGAAATAAAACCTCTGCATGAAGAGGAATTATGGAGCCTCCCCCTTCTCAGCTCCAAGTGTCCAAATCTGAACAGCTGGTCTGGGCTCTGAGTGGAAGCTGAGGTGGTCATGTGCCTGGGCCTCCAGACTAATCCACTCCACTCCAAGTCCGAGTGTAAAACTCAGTCTCAGTCTCAGTCTCAGTCTCTATCTTTGTCCACTCTCTCTCTCTCTCTCTCTCTCTCTCTCTCGCTCTCTCTCACGGTGCAACCTCAGCTCCGCCCACTGCTCCCAGAGTCCAGATCCATATTTCACTTTCTCTTGTATTGTTTGATTGTACACTCATAGTGACAGGGCGTCTTTTCCTTTATAAATGAGTTCCCAGTCATCCGATTGTACCTCAATAACTAGTTTATCCAGGGATTCCTCTCTTCTGACTCATTTGTAATGATATCCATCTGTTGTCTCTTTTAATCTTTCTGTGGTTTTTATTGGAAATAGTAAAAAAACAAACAGACATGAAATCACTGATATCATTGACTAATAAGCCCTTGTACGTTTTCTTCATTTGACTTTTATTTGCTGATTGTTTCATCTGAATGTTTAATCTGTTCCACCTCTTTAAGCTACATCAATAACCAATGTAATACGCCCCCTGGATTTGGTCACCACAGTCACACGGTCAAAGAGCAAGTCAGCCTCGCTGCTGGCCCCTGCTGGCCGCGCCCCGTCACTATCTGTCAAATCCTGTTACAGAGTGCTCTGATGTCTGTGGGAAAAAACTTGAAACTGAGCAAGATGACTATTGCAGCAACACGTCATCAGTAGGATAAAACTAAGCTGTCTCTTGATGGTCTACGACAGGGTGTCCAAACTGGGTCAGAGAGTGCTGGTGTCCTGCATGTTTTAGTTCTCTGCCTGCTTCATCATACCTGAATCTAATGATGACGTCATCACCAAGGTTGTGAAAAAGAACAATAATGAGCCTTTCATCACAAAGTGGATGGGAGAGGCACCGGATGGAGATCAACGGAGATCAAAGCCGGAGGAAATCTTGGATCTGAGCATCTCCATGGCAAAAGGCCCTGATCTCCTTTGATCTGATAGGAGATCAGCACTGGAGCCATGGAGACGCTCAGATCAAAGGAAATCAGCTTTGTAGAGTTGTAATGTGCTCGTACTCATCCTTACATTTTTCTAGAAATTTGTCTTCAATCACCTTTTCTCTATTTACACTCTCTACTTGAGCCTTTACCTGTTTATTTATTTCATATTTTCCAAATATCATGATTTTTGTTTGACCTAGATTTAATGAATTAGATTTCATTTCTCTGAATGTATCTAGTATGTCGTTGAAGAGTTTTTCTAGGATTTGGGAGAATTGTGGGTCTGTAGTTTGTGAAGTGTGTCTGTTTTCAATAACGGTATCCTTACTGGAAGCCTGTTGAATGATACTATGTAGAACCTTCTATGTACTGCTGACATGGTCTTTATTGTTTTCTGGTACTTTCTTAAAAGAATTCTTCTAACATTTTCTCATCATATGAGTGAACTTTGTTTTACATTTCTTGGATTTATTTTCCATCTCCTTCGTTCATCATTTATTGGATTCTCTATGTCATGTATTCTTCTCCTTGGATGCATTTTTTAAGCCCTTTGTCATCCATTAAACATCTTTATATTTCACTTTTTCTCGTATTTATAAATGAGTTCCCAGTCATCTGATTGTACCTCAATAACTAGTTTTTCCAGGGACTGCTCTGTTTTGACTCATTTGTGTTGACATCTATCTGTTGTCTGTTTTAATGTTTCTGTGTTTTTTATTGTAAATAGTAAAAAAACTAAAACAAACAGACATGAAATCACTGATATCATTGACTAATACATCACTTACTTTGATATTATCTATAACATGTGTAAATAAATTATGACCCTCCAAACGACCCCCAGGAGGCCCGGCTGTTGTGTGTGTGTGTGTGTGGGTGTGTGTGGGTGTGTGTGTGTGTGTGTGTGTGTGTGTGTGTGGGGGTGTGTGTGTGTGTTTGGGCCTGGTTATAGGAGAAGTGAGGATGGAGCAGCCATTTACTGGTAAAACTAACTCACTAACATCTTGGTGAAAATAGAATATATGTTTTTTTCAAATTAAAGTGACAATGAAAGTGAGAACAGGAGTTCCCCCCTCACCTCCAGAGTGAACATAAGTCATGTCTGTATATTACATCCATCATCCATCCATCCATCCATCCATCATCCATCATCCATGATGTGATCCAGCAAACATGTCCAAGCAGTAGTGTTGTGTTGTTGCTTCTCATTGTCAATAGAACCATGAGAAAGTATGAGAGTGACTGATACGCTTGTATGATCACTGGACCTTTTGAAAGCAGTCAGACTCTCATACTGTACCAGTAGCATCTGTGTCATTCACAACCCGTCTCCATCTTAACTGGACTTTCTGTGTACACATATGATTTTGTGTTTTCATCTGTGGACTGGTGGCTAGTGAGTGTGTTGCCTTCAGTGGCAAAGGGAAATAAAACCTCTGCATGAAGAGGAATCATGGAGACTCCCCCTTCTCAGCTCCAAGTGTCCAAATCTGAACAGCTGGTCTGGGCTCTGAGTGGAAGCTGAGGTGGTCATGTGCCTGGGCCTCCAGACTAATCCACTCCAAGTCCAAGTCCGAGTCCGAGTGTAAAACTCAGTCTCAGTCTCAGTCTCTATCTTTGTCCACTCTCTCTCTCTCTCCCTCTCTCTCGCTCTCTCTCACGGTGCAACCTCAGCTCCGCCCACTGCTCCCAGAGTCCAGATCCATATTTCACTTTCTCTTGTATTGTTTGATTGTACACTCATAGTGACAGGGCGTCTTTTCCTTTATAAATGAGTTCCCAGTCATCCGATTGTACCTCAATAACTAGTTTATCCAGGGATTCCTCTCTTCTGACTCATTTGTAATGATATCCATCTGTTGTCTCTTTTAATCTTTCTGTGGTTTTTATTGGAAATAGTAAAAAAACAAACAGACATGAAATCACTGATATCATTGACTAATAAGCCCTTGTACGTTTTCTTCATTTGACTTTTATTTGCTGATTGTTTCATCTGAATGTTTAATCTGTTCCACCTCTTTAAGCTACATCAATAACCAATGTAATACGCCCCCTGGATTTGGTCACCACAGTCACACGGTCAAAGAGCAAGTCAGCCTCGCTGCTGGCCCCTGCTGGCCGCGCCCCGTCACTATCTGTCAAATCCTGTTACAGAGTGCTCTGATGTCTGTGGGAAAAAACTTGAAACTGAGCAAGATGACTATTGCAGCAACACGTCATCAGTAGGATAAAACTAAGCTGTCTCTTGATGGTCTACGACAGGGTGTCCAAACTGGGTCAGAGAGTGCTGGTGTCCTGCATGTTTTAGTTCTCTGCCTGCTTCATCATACCTGAATCTAATGATGACGTCATCACCAAGGTTGTGAAAAAGAACAATAATGAGCCTTTCATCACAAAGTGGATGGGAGAGGCACCGGATGGAGATCAACGGAGATCAAAGCCGGAGGAAATCTTGGATCTGAGCATCTCCATGGCAAAAGGCCCTGATCTCCTTTGATCTGATAGGAGATCAGCACTGGAGCCATGGAGACGCTCAGATCAAAGGAAATCAGCTTTGTAGAGTTGTAATGTGCTCGTACTCATCCTTACATTTTTCTAGAAATTTGTCTTCAATCACCTTTTCTCTATTTACACTCTCTACTTGAGCCTTTACCTGTTTATTTATTTCATATTTTCCAAATATCATGATTTTTGTTTGACCTAGATTTAATGAATTAGATTTCATTTCTCTGAATGTATCTAGTATGTCGTTGAAGAGTTTTTTCTAGGATTTGGTAGAATTGTGGGTCTGTAGTTTGTGAAGTGTGTCTGTTTTCAATAACGGTATCCTTACTGGAAGCCTGTTGAATGATACTATGTAGAACCTTCTATGTACTGCTGACATGGTCTTTATTGTTTTCTGGTACTTTCTTAAAAGAATTCTTCTAACATTTTCTCATCATATGAGTGAACTTTGTTTTACATTTCTTGGATTTATTTTCCATCTCCTTCGTTCATCATTTATTGGATTCTCTATGTCATGTATTCTTCTCCTTGGATGCATTTTTTAAGCCCTTTGTCATCCATTAAACATCTTTATATTTCACTTTTTCTCGTATTTATAAATGAGTTCCCAGTCATCTGATTGTACCTCAATAACTAGTTTTTCCAGGGACTGCTCTGTTTTGACTCATTTGTGTTGACATCTATCTGTTGTCTGTTTTAATGTTTCTGTGGTTTTTATTGTAAATAGTAAAAAAACTAAAACAAACAGACATGAAATCACTGATATCATTGACTAATACATCACTTACTTTGATATTATCTATAACATGTGTAAACAAATTATGACCCTCCAAACGACCCCCAGGAGGCCCGGCTGTTGTGTGTGTGTGTGTGTGTGTGTGTGTGTGTGTGTGTGTGTGTGCGTGTGTGTGTGTGTGTGTGTGTGTGTGTGTGTGTGTGTGTGTTTGGGCCTGGTTATAGGAGAAGTGAGGATGGAGCAGCCATTTACTGGTAAAACTAACTCACTAACATCTTGGTGAAAATAGAATATATGTTTTTTTCAAATTAAAGTGACAATGAAAGTGAGAACAGGAGTTCCCCCCTCACCTCCAGAGTGAACATAAGTCATGTCTGTATATTACATCCATCATCCATCCATCCATCCATCCATCCATCATCCATGATGTGATCCAGTAAACATGTCCAAGTAGTAGTGTTGTGTTGTTGCTTCTCATTGTCAATAGAACCATGAGAAAGTATGAGAGTGACTGATACGCTTGTATGATCACTGGACCTTTTGAAAGCAGTCAGACTCTCATACTGTACCAGTAGCATCTGTGTCATTCACAACCCGTCTCCATCTTAACTGGACTTTCTGTGTACACATATGATTTTGTGTTTTCATCTGTGGACTGGTGGCTAGTGAGTGTGTTGCCTTCAGTGGCAAAGGGAAATAAAACCTCTGCATGAAGAGGAATCATGGAGCCTCCCCCTTCTCAGCTCCAAGTGTCCAAATCTGAACAGCTGGTCTGGGCTCTGAGTGGAAGCTGAGGTGGTCATGTGCCTGGGCCTCCAGACTAATCCACTCCAAGTCCAAGTCCGAGTCCGAGTGTAAAACTCAGTCTCAGTCTCAGTCTCTATCTTTGTCCACTCTCTCTCTCTCTCCCTCTCTCTCGCTCTCTCTCACGGTGCAACCTCAGCTCCGCCCACTGCTCCCAGAGTCCAGATCCATATTTCACTTTCTCTTGTATTGTTTGATTGTACACTCATAGTGACAGGGCGTCTTTTCCTTTATAAATGAGTTCCCAGTCATCCGATTGTACCTCAATAACTAGTTTATCCAGGGATTCCTCTCTTCTGACTCATTTGTAATGATATCCATCTGTTGTCTCTTTTAATCTTTCTGTGGTTTTTATTGGAAATAGTAAAAAAACAAACAGACATGAAATCACTGATATCATTGACTAATAAGCCCTTGTACGTTTTCTTCATTTGACTTTTATTTGCTGATTGTTTCATCTGAATGTTTAATCTGTTCCACCTCTTTAAGCTACATCAATAACCAATGTAATACGCCCCCTGGATTTGGTCACCACAGTCACACGGTCAAAGAGCAAGTCAGCCTCGCTGCTGGCCCCTGCTGGCCGCGCCCCGTCACTATCTGTCAAATCCTGTTACAGAGTGCTCTGATGTCTGTGGGAAAAAACTTGAAACTGAGCAAGATGACTATTGCAGCAACACGTCATCAGTAGGATAAAACTAAGCTGTCTCTTGATGGTCTACGACAGGGTGTCCAAACTGGGTCAGAGAGTGCTGGTGTCCTGCATGTTTTAGTTCTCTGCCTGCTTCATCATACCTGAATCTAATGATGACGTCATCACCAAGGTTGTGAAAAAGAACAATAATGAGCCTTTCATCACAAAGTGGATGGGAGAGGCACCGGATGGAGATCAACGGAGATCAAAGCCGGAGGAAATCTTGGATCTGAGCATCTCCATGGCAAAAGGCCCTGATCTCCTTTGATCTGATAGGAGATCAGCACTGGAGCCATGGAGACGCTCAGATCAAAGGAAATCAGCTTTGTAGAGTTGTAATGTGCTCGTACTCATCCTTACATTTTTCTAGAAATTTGTCTTCAATCACCTTTTCTCTATTTACACTCTCTACTTGAACCTTTACCTGTTTATTTATTTCATATTTTCCAAATATCATAATTTTGGTTTGACCTAGATTTAATGAATTAGATTTCATTTCTCTGAATGTATCTAGTATGTCGTTGAAGAGTTTTTTCTAGGATTTGGTAGAATTGTGGGTCTGTAGTTTGTGAAGTGTGTCTGTTTTCAATAACGGTATCCTTACTGGAAGCCTGTTGAATGATACTATGTAGAACCTTCTATGTACTGCTGACATGGTCTTTATTGTTTTCTGGTACTTTCTTAAAAGAATTCTTCTAACATTTTCTCATCATATGAGTGAACTTTGTTTTACATTTCTTGGATTTATTTTCCATCTCCTTCGTTCATCATTTATTGGATTCTCTATGTCATGTATTCTTCTCCTTGGATGCATTTTTTAAGCCCTTTGTCATCCATTAAACATCTTTATATTTCACTTTTTCTCGTATTTATAAATGAGTTCCCAGTCATCTGATTGTACCTCAATAACTAGTTTTTCCAGGGACTGCTCTGTTTTGACTCATTTGTGTTGACATCTATCTGTTGTCTGTTTTAATGTTTCTGTGGTTTTTATTGTAAATAGTAAAAAAACTAAAACAAACAGACATGAAATCACTGATATCATTGACTAATACATCACTTACTTTGATATTATCTATAACATGTGTAAACAAATTATGACCCTCCAAACGACCCCCAGGAGGCCCGGCTGTTGTGTGTGTGTGTGTGTGTGTGTGTGTGTGTGTGTGTGTGTGTGTGTGTGTGTGTGTGTGTGTGTGTGTGTGCGTGTGTGTGTGTGTGTGTGTGTGTGTGTGTGTGTGTGTGTGTTTGGGCCTGGTTATAGGAGAAGTGAGGATGGAGCAGCCATTTACTGGTAAAACTAACTCACTAACATCTTGGTGAAAATAGAATATATGTTTTTTTCAAATTAAAGTGACAATGAAAGTGAGAACAGGAGTTCCCCCCTCACCTCCAGAGTGAACATAAGTCATGTCTGTATATTACATCCATCATCCATCCATCCATCCATCCATCCATCATCCATGATGTGATCCAGTAAACATGTCCAAGTAGTAGTGTTGTGTTGTTGCTTCTCATTGTCAATAGAACCATGAGAAAGTATGAGAGTGACTGATACGCTTGTATGATCACTGGACCTTTTGAAAGCAGTCAGACTCTCATACTGTACCAGTAGCATCTGTGTCATTCACAACCCGTCTCCATCTTAACTGGACTTTCTGTGTACACATATGATTTTGTGTTTTCATCTGTGGACTGGTGGCTAGTGAGTGTGTTGCCTTCAGTGGCAAAGGGAAATAAAACCTCTGCATGAAGAGGAATCATGGAGCCTCCCCCTTCTCAGCTCCAAGTGTCCAAATCTGAACAGCTGGTCTGGGCTCTGAGTGGAAGCTGAGGTGGTCATGTGCCTGGGCCTCCAGACTAATCCACTCCACTCCAAGTCCGAGTGTAAAACTCAGTCTCAGTCTCAGTCTCAGTCTCTATCTTTGTCCACTCTCTCTCTCTCTCTCTCTCTCTCTCTCTCGCTCTCTCTCACGGTGCAACCTCAGCTCCGCCCACTGCTCCCAGAGTCCAGATCCATATTTCACTTTCTCTTGTATTGTTTGATTGTACACTCATAGTGACAGGGCGTCTTTTCCTTTATAAATGAGTTCCCAGTCATCCGATTGTACCTCAATAACTAGTTTATCCAGGGATTCCTCTCTTCTGACTCATTTGTAATGATATCCATCTGTTGTCTCTTTTAATCTTTCTGTGGTTTTTATTGGAAATAGTAAAAAAACAAACAGACATGAAATCACTGATATCATTGACTAATAAGCCCTTGTACGTTTTCTTCATTTGACTTTTATTTGCTGATTGTTTCATCTGAATGTTTAATCTGTTCCACCTCTTTAAGCTACATCAATAACCAATGTAATACGCCCCCTGGATTTGGTCACCACAGTCACACGGTCAAAGAGCAAGTCAGCCTCGCTGCTGGCCCCTGCTGGCCGCGCCCCGTCACTATCTGTCAAATCCTGTTACAGAGTGCTCTGATGTCTGTGGGAAAAAACTTGAAACTGAGCAAGATGACTATTGCAGCAACACGTCATCAGTAGGATAAAACTAAGCTGTCTCTTGATGGTCTACGACAGGGTGTCCAAACTGGGTCAGAGAGTGCTGGTGTCCTGCATGTTTTAGTTCTCTGCCTGCTTCATCATACCTGAATCTAATGATGACGTCATCACCAAGGTTGTGAAAAAGAACAATAATGAGCCTTTCATCACAAAGTGGATGGGAGAGGCACCGGATGGAGATCAACGGAGATCAAAGCCGGAGGAAATCTTGGATCTGAGCATCTCCATGGCAAAAGGCCCTGATCTCCTTTGATCTGATAGGAGATCAGCACTGGAGCCATGGAGACGCTCAGATCAAAGGAAATCAGCTTTGTAGAGTTGTAATGTGCTCGTACTCATCCTTACATTTTTCTAGAAATTTGTCTTCAATCACCTTTTCTCTATTTACACTCTCTACTTGAGCCTTTACCTGTTTATTTATTTCATATTTTCCAAATATCATGATTTTTGTTTGACCTAGATTTAATGAATTAGATTTCATTTCTCTGAATGTATCTAGTATGTCGTTGAAGAGTTTTTTCTAGGATTTGGTAGAATTGTGGGTCTGTAGTTTGTGAAGTGTGTCTGTTTTCAATAACGGTATCCTTACTGGAAGCCTGTTGAATGATACTATGTAGAACCTTCTATGTACTGCTGACATGGTCTTTATTGTTTTCTGGTACTTTCTTAAAAGAATTCTTCTAACATTTTCTCATCATATGAGTGAACTTTGTTTTACATTTCTTGGATTTATTTTCCATCTCCTTCGTTCATCATTTATTGGATTCTCTATGTCATGTATTCTTCTCCTTGGATGCATTTTTTAAGCCCTTTGTCATCCATTAAACATCTTTATATTTCACTTTTTCTCGTATTTATAAATGAGTTCCCAGTCATCTGATTGTACCTCAATAACTAGTTTTTCCAGGGACTGCTCTGTTTTGACTCATTTGTGTTGACATCTATCTGTTGTCTGTTTTAATGTTTCTGTGGTTTTTATTGTAAATAGTAAAAAAACTAAAACAAACAGACATGAAATCACTGATATCATTGACTAATACATCACTTACTTTGATATTATCTATAACATGTGTAAACAAATTATGACCCTCCAAACGACCCCCAGGAGGCCCGGCTGTTGTGTGTGTGTGTGTGTGTGTGTGTGTGTGTGTGTGTGTGTGTGTGTGTGTGTGTGTGTGTGTGTGCGTGTGTGTGTGTGTGTGTGTGTGTGTGTGTGTGTGTGTGTGTTTGGGCCTGGTTATAGGAGAAGTGAGGATGGAGCAGCCATTTACTGGTAAAACTAACTCACTAACATCTTGGTGAAAATAGAATATATGTTTTTTTCAAATTAAAGTGACAATGAAAGTGAGAACAGGAGTTCCCCCCTCACCTCCAGAGTGAACATAAGTCATGTCTGTATATTACATCCATCATCCATCCATCCATCCATCCATCCATCATCCATGATGTGATCCAGTAAACATGTCCAAGTAGTAGTGTTGTGTTGTTGCTTCTCATTGTCAATAGAACCATGAGAAAGTATGAGAGTGACTGATACGCTTGTATGATCACTGGACCTTTTGAAAGCAGTCAGACTCTCATACTGTACCAGTAGCATCTGTGTCATTCACAACCCGTCTCCATCTTAACTGGACTTTCTGTGTACACATATGATTTTGTGTTTTCATCTGTGGACTGGTGGCTAGTGAGTGTGTTGCCTTCAGTGGCAAAGGGAAATAAAACCTCTGCATGAAGAGGAATCATGGAGCCTCCCCCTTCTCAGCTCCAAGTGTCCAATTCTGAACAGCTGGTCTGGGCTCTGAGTGGAAGCTGAGGTGGTCATGTGCCTGGGCCTCCAGACTAATCCACTCCACTCCAAGTCTGAGTGTAAAACTCAGTCTCAGTCTCAGTCTCAGTCTCTATCTTTGTCCACTCTCTCTCTCTCTCCCTCTCTCTCGCTCTCTCTCACGGTGCAACCTCAGCTCCGCCCACTGCTCCCAGAGTCCAGATCCATATTTCACTTTCTCTTGTATTGTTTGATTGTACACTCATAGTGACAGGGCGTCTTTTCCTTTATAAATGAGTTCCCAGTCATCCGATTGTACCTCAATAACTAGTTTATCCAGGGATTCCTCTCTTCTGACTCATTTGTAATGATATCCATCTGTTGTCTCTTTTAATCTTTCTGTGGTTTTTATTGGAAATAGTAAAAAAACAAACAGACATGAAATCACTGATATCATTGACTAATAAGCCCTTGTACGTTTTCTTCATTTGACTTTTATTTGCTGATTGTTTCATCTGAATGTTTAATCTGTTCCACCTCTTTAAGCTACATCAATAACCAATGTAATACGCCCCCTGGATTTGGTCACCACAGTCACACGGTCAAAGAGCAAGTCAGCCTCGCTGCTGGCCCCTGCTGGCCGCGCCCCGTCACTATCTGTCAAATCCTGTTACAGAGTGCTCTGATGTCTGTGGGAAAAAACTTGAAACTGAGCAAGATGACTATTGCAGCAACACGTCATCAGTAGGATAAAACTAAGCTGTCTCTTGATGGTCTACGACAGGGTGTCCAAACTGGGTCAGAGAGTGCTGGTGTCCTGCATGTTTTAGTTCTCTGCCTGCTTCATCATACCTGAATCTAATGATGACGTCATCACCAAGGTTGTGAAAAAGAACAATAATGAGCCTTTCATCACAAAGTGGATGGGAGAGGCACCGGATGGAGATCAACGGAGATCAAAGCCGGAGGAAATCTTGGATCTGAGCATCTCCATGGCAAAAGGCCCTGATCTCCTTTGATCTGATAGGAGATCAGCACTGGAGCCATGGAGACGCTCAGATCAAAGGAAATCAGCTTTGTAGAGTTGTAATGTGCTCGTACTCATCCTTACATTTTTCTAGAAATTTGTCTTCAATCACCTTTTCTCTATTTACACTCTCTACTTGAACCTTTACCTGTTTATTTATTTCATATTTTCCAAATATCATAATTTTGGTTTGACCTAGATTTAATGAATTAGATTTCATTTCTCTGAATGTATCTAGTATGTCGTTGAAGAGTTTTTTCTAGGATTTGGTAGAATTGTGGGTCTGTAGTTTGTGAAGTGTGTCTGTTTTCAATAACGGTATCCTTACTGGAAGCCTGTTGAATGATACTATGTAGAACCTTCTATGTACTGCTGACATGGTCTTTATTGTTTTCTGGTACTTTCTTAAAAGAATTCTTCTAACATTTTCTCATCATATGAGTGAACTTTGTTTTACATTTCTTGGATTTATTTTCCATCTCCTTCGTTCATCATTTATTGGATTCTCTATGTCATGTATTCTTCTCCTTGGATGCATTTTTTAAGCCCTTTGTCATCCATTAAACATCTTTATATTTCACTTTTTCTCGTATTTATAAATGAGTTCCCAGTCATCTGATTGTACCTCAATAACTAGTTTTTCCAGGGACTGCTCTGTTTTGACTCATTTGTGTTGACATCTATCTGTTGTCTGTTTTAATGTTTCTGTGGTTTTTATTGTAAATAGTAAAAAAACTAAAACAAACAGACATGAAATCACTGATATCATTGACTAATACATCACTTACTTTGATATTATCTATAACATGTGTAAACAAATTATGACCCTCCAAACGACCCCCAGGAGGCCCGGCTGTTGTGTGTGTGTGTGTGTGTGTGTGTGTGTGTGTGTGTGTGTGTGTGTGTGTGTGTGTGTGTGCGTGTGTGTGTGTGTGTGTGTGTGTGTGTGTGTGTGTGTGTGTTTGGGCCTGGTTATAGGAGAAGTGAGGATGGAGCAGCCATTTACTGGTAAAACTAACTCACTAACATCTTGGTGAAAATAGAATATATGTTTTTTTCAAATTAAAGTGACAATGAAAGTGAGAACAGGAGTTCCCCCCTCACCTCCAGAGTGAACATAAGTCATGTCTGTATATTACATCCATCATCCATCCATCCATCCATCCATCCATCATCCATGATGTGATCCAGTAAACATGTCCAAGTAGTAGTGTTGTGTTGTTGCTTCTCATTGTCAATAGAACCATGAGAAAGTATGAGAGTGACTGATACGCTTGTATGATCACTGGACCTTTTGAAAGCAGTCAGACTCTCATACTGTACCAGTAGCATCTGTGTCATTCACAACCCGTCTCCATCTTAACTGGACTTTCTGTGTACACATATGATTTTGTGTTTTCATCTGTGGACTGGTGGCTAGTGAGTGTGTTGCCTTCAGTGGCAAAGGGAAATAAAACCTCTGCATGAAGAGGAATCATGGAGCCTCCCCCTTCTCAGCTCCAAGTGTCCAATTCTGAACAGCTGGTCTGGGCTCTGAGTGGAAGCTGAGGTGGTCATGTGCCTGGGCCTCCAGACTAATCCACTCCACTCCAAGTCCGAGTGTAAAACTCAGTCTCAGTCTCAGTCTCTATCTTTGTCCACTCTCTCTCTCTCTCCCTCTCTCTCGCTCTCTCTCACGGTGCAACCTCAGCTCCGCCCACTGCTCCCAGAGTCCAGATCCATATTTCACTTTCTCTTGTATTGTTTGATTGTACACTCATAGTGACAGGGCGTCTTTTCCTTTATAAATGAGTTCCCAGTCATCCGATTGTACCTCAATAACTAGTTTATCCAGGGATTCCTCTCTTCTGACTCATTTGTAATGATATCCATCTGTTGTCTCTTTTAATCTTTCTGTGGTTTTTATTGGAAATAGTAAAAAAACAAACAGACATGAAATCACTGATATCATTGACTAATAAGCCCTTGTACGTTTTCTTCATTTGACTTTTATTTGCTGATTGTTTCATCTGAATGTTTAATCTGTTCCACCTCTTTAAGCTACATCAATAACCAATGTAATACGCCCCCTGGATTTGGTCACCACAGTCACACGGTCAAAGAGCAAGTCAGCCTCGCTGCTGGCCCCTGCTGGCCGCGCCCCGTCACTATCTGTCAAATCCTGTTACAGAGTGCTCTGATGTCTGTGGGAAAAAACTTGAAACTGAGCAAGATGACTATTGCAGCAACACGTCATCAGTAGGATAAAACTAAGCTGTCTCTTGATGGTCTACGACAGGGTGTCCAAACTGGGTCAGAGAGTGCTGGTGTCCTGCATGTTTTAGTTCTCTGCCTGCTTCATCATACCTGAATCTAATGATGACGTCATCACCAAGGTTGTGAAAAAGAACAATAATGAGCCTTTCATCACAAAGTGGATGGGAGAGGCACCGGATGGAGATCAACGGAGATCAAAGCCGGAGGAAATCTTGGATCTGAGCATCTCCATGGCAAAAGGCCCTGATCTCCTTTGATCTGATAGGAGATCAGCACTGGAGCCATGGAGACGCTCAGATCAAAGGAAATCAGCTTTGTAGAGTTGTAATGTGCTCGTACTCATCCTTACATTTTTCTAGAAATTTGTCTTCAATCACCTTTTCTCTATTTACACTCTCTACTTGAGCCTTTACCTGTTTATTTATTTCATATTTTCCAAATATCATGATTTTTGTTTGACCTAGATTTAATGAATTAGATTTCATTTCTCTGAATGTATCTAGTATGTCGTTGAAGAGTTTTTTCTAGGATTTGGTAGAATTGTGGGTCTGTAGTTTGTGAAGTGTGTCTGTTTTCAATAACGGTATCCTTACTGGAAGCCTGTTGAATGATACTATGTAGAACCTTCTATGTACTGCTGACATGGTCTTTATTGTTTTCTGGTACTTTCTTAAAAGAATTCTTCTAACATTTTCTCATCATATGAGTGAACTTTGTTTTACATTTCTTGGATTTATTTTCCATCTCCTTCGTTCATCATTTATTGGATTCTCTATGTCATGTATTCTTCTCCTTGGATGCATTTTTTAAGCCCTTTGTCATCCATTAAACATCTTTATATTTCACTTTTTCTCGTATTTATAAATGAGTTCCCAGTCATCTGATTGTACCTCAATAACTAGTTTTTCCAGGGACTGCTCTGTTTTGACTCATTTGTGTTGACATCTATCTGTTGTCTGTTTTAATGTTTCTGTGGTTTTTATTGTAAATAGTAAAAAAACTAAAACAAACAGACATGAAATCACTGATATCATTGACTAATACATCACTTACTTTGATATTATCTATAACATGTGTAAACAAATTATGACCCTCCAAACGACCCCCAGGAGGCCCGGCTGTTGTGTGTGTGTGTGTGTGTGTGTGTGTGTGTGTGTGTGTGTGTGTGTGTGTGTGTGCGTGCGTGCGTGTGTGTGTGTGTGTGTGTGTGTGTGTGTGTGTGTGTTTGGGCCTGGTTATAGGAGAAGTGAGGATGGAGCAGCCATTTACTGGTAAAACTAACTCACTAACATCTTGGTGAAAATAGAATATATGTTTTTTTCAAATTAAAGTGACAATGAAAGTGAGAACAGGAGTTCCCCCCTCACCTCCAGAGTGAACATAAGTCATGTCTGTATATTACATCCATCATCCATCCATCCATCCATCCATCATCCATCATCCATGATGTGATCCAGCAAACATGTCCAAGCAGTAGTGTTGTGTTGTTGCTTCTCATTGTCAATAGAACCATGAGAAAGTATGAGAGTGACTGATACGCTTGTATGATCACTGGACCTTTTGAAAGCAGTCAGACTCTCATACTGTACCAGTAGCATCTGTGTCATTCACAACCCGTCTCCATCTTAACTGGACTTTCTGTGTACACATATGATTTTGTGTTTTCATCTGTGGACTGGTGGCTAGTGAGTGTGTTGCCTTCAGTGGCAAAGGGAAATAAAACCTCTGCATGAAGAGGAATCATGGAGCCTCCCCCTTCTCAGCTCCAAGTGTCCAATTCTGAACAGCTGGTCTGGGCTCTGAGTGGAAGCTGAGGTGGTCATGTGCCTGGGCCTCCAGACTAATCCACTCCACTCCAAGTCCGAGTGTAAAACTCAGTCTCAGTCTCAGTCTCTATCTTTGTCCACTCTCTCTCTCTCTCCCTCTCTCTCGCTCTCTCTCACGGTGCAACCTCAGCTCCGCCCACTGCTCCCAGAGTCCAGATCCATATTTCACTTTCTCTTGTATTGTTTGATTGTACACTCATAGTGACAGGGCGTCTTTTCCTTTATAAATGAGTTCCCAGTCATCCGATTGTACCTCAATAACTAGTTTATCCAGGGATTCCTCTCTTCTGACTCATTTGTAATGATATCCATCTGTTGTCTCTTTTAATCTTTCTGTGGTTTTTATTGGAAATAGTAAAAAAACAAACAGACATGAAATCACTGATATCATTGACTAATAAGCCCTTGTACGTTTTCTTCATTTGACTTTTATTTGCTGATTGTTTCATCTGAATGTTTAATCTGTTCCACCTCTTTAAGCTACATCAATAACCAATGTAATACGCCCCCTGGATTTGGTCACCACAGTCACACGGTCAAAGAGCAAGTCAGCCTCGCTGCTGGCCCCTGCTGGCCGCGCCCCGTCACTATCTGTCAAATCCTGTTACAGAGTGCTCTGATGTCTGTGGGAAAAAACTTGAAACTGAGCAAGATGACTATTGCAGCAACACGTCATCAGTAGGATAAAACTAAGCTGTCTCTTGATGGTCTACGACAGGGTGTCCAAACTGGGTCAGAGAGTGCTGGTGTCCTGCATGTTTTAGTTCAATGCCTGCTTCATCATACCTGAATCTAATGATGACGTCATCACCAAGGTTGTGAAAAAGAACAATAATGAGCCTTTCATCACAAAGTGGATGGGAGAGGCACCGGATGGAGATCAACGGAGATCAAAGCCGGAGGAAATCTTGGATCTGAACATCTCCATGGCAAAAGGCCCTGATCTCCTTTGATCTGATAGGAGATCAGCACTGGAGCCATGGAGACGCTCAGATCAAAGGAAATCAGCTTTGTAGAGTTGTAATGTGCTTGTACTCATCCTTACATTTTTCTAGAAATTTGTCTTCAATCACCTTTTCTCTATTTACACTCTCTACTTGAACCTTTACCTGTTTATTTATTTCATATTTTCCAAATATCATAATTTTGGTTTGACCTAGATTTAATGAATTAGATTTCATTTCTCTGAATGTATCTAGTATGTCGTTGAAGAGTTTTTTCTAGGATTTGGTAGAATTGTGGGTCTGTAGTTTGTGAAGTGTGTCTGTTTTCAATAACGGTATCCTTACTGGAAGCCTGTTGAATGATACTATGTAGAACCTTCTATGTACTGCTGACATGGTCTTTATTGTTTTCTGGTACTTTCTTAAAAGAATTCTTCTAACATTTTCTCATCATATGAGTGAACTTTGTTTTACATTTCTTGGATTTATTTTCCATCTCCTTCGTTCATCATTTATTGGATTCTCTATGTCATGTATTCTTCTTCTTGGATGCATTTTTTAAGCCCTTTGTCATCCATTAAACATCTTTATATTTCACTTTTTCTCGTATTTATAAATGAGTTCCCAGTCATCTGATTGTACCTCAATAACTAGTTTTTCCAGGGACTGCTCTGTTTTGACTCATTTGTGTTGACATCTATCTGTTGTCTGTTTTAATGTTTCTGTGTTTTTTATTGTAAATAGTAAAAAAACTAAAACAAACAGACATGAAATCACTGATATCATTGACTAATACATCACTTACTTTGATATTATCTATAACATGTGTAAACAAATTATGACCCTCCAAACGACCCCCAGGAGGCCCGGCTGTTGTGTGTGTGTGTGTGTGTGTGTGTGTGTGTGTGTGTGTGTGTGTGTGTGTGTGTGTGTGTGTGCGTGTGTGTGTGTGTGTGTGTGTGTGTGTGTGTGTGTGTGTGTGTGTGTGTGTGTGTTTGGGCCTGGTTATAGGAGAAGTGAGGATGGAGCAGCCATTTACTGGTAAAACTAACTCACTAACATCTTGGTGAAAATAGAATATATGTTTTTTTCAAATTAAAGTGACAATGAAAGTGAGAACAGGAGTTCCCCCCTCACCTCCAGAGTGAACATAAGTCATGTCTGTATATTACATCCATCATCCATCCATCCATCCATCCATCATCCATCATCCATGATGTGATCCAGCAAACATGTCCAAGCAGTAGTGTTGTGTTGTTGCTTCTCATTGTCAATAGAACCATGAGAAAGTATGAGAGTGACTGATACGCTTGTATGATCACTGGACCTTTTGAAAGCAGTCAGACTCTCATACTGTACCAGTAGCATCTGTGTCATTCACAACCCGTCTCCATCTTAACTGGACTTTCTGTGTACACATATGATTTTGTGTTTTCATCTGTGGACTGGTGGCTAGTGAGTGTGTTGCCTTCAGTGGCAAAGGGAAATAAAACCTCTGCATGAAGAGGAATCATGGAGCCTCCCCCTTCTCAGCTCCAAGTGTCCAAATCTGAACAGCTGGTCTGGGCTCTGAGTGGAAGCTGAGGTGGTCATGTGCCTGGGCCTCCAGACTAATCCACTCCAAGTCCAAGTCCGAGTGTAAAACTCAGTCTCAGTCTCAGTCTCAGTCTCAGTCTCTATCTTTGTCCACTCTCTCTCTCTCTCCCTCTCTCTCGCTCTCTCTCACGGTGCAACCTCAGCTCCGCCCACTGCTCCCAGAGTCCAGATCCATATTTCACTTTCTCTTGTATTGTTTGATTGTACACTCATAGTGACAGGGCGTCTTTTCCTTTATAAATGAGTTCCCAGTCATCCGATTGTACCTCAATAACTAGTTTATCCAGGGATTCCTCTCTTCTGACTCATTTGTAATGATATCCATCTGTTGTCTCTTTTAATCTTTCTGTGGTTTTTATTGGAAATAGTAAAAAAACAAACAGACATGAAATCACTGATATCATTGACTAATAAGCCCTTGTACGTTTTCTTCATTTGACTTTTATTTGCTGATTGTTTCATCTGAATGTTTAATCTGTTCCACCTCTTTAAGCTACATCAATAACCAATGTAATACGCCCCCTGGATTTGGTCACCACAGTCACACGGTCAAAGAGCAAGTCAGCCTCGCTGCTGGCCCCTGCTGGCCGCGCCCCGTCACTATCTGTCAAATCCTGTTACAGAGTGCTCTGATGTCTGTGGGAAAAAACTTGAAACTGAGCAAGATGACTATTGCAGCAACACGTCATCAGTAGGATAAAACTAAGCTGTCTCTTGATGGTCTACGACAGGGTGTCCAAACTGGGTCAGAGAGTGCTGGTGTCCTGCATGTTTTAGTTCTCTGCCTGCTTCATCATACCTGAATCTAATGATGACGTCATCACCAAGGTTGTGAAAAAGAACAATAATGAGCCTTTCATCACAAAGTGGATGGGAGAGGCACCGGATGGAGATCAACGGAGATCAAAGCCGGAGGAAATCTTGGATCTGAGCATCTCCATGGCAAAAGGCCCTGATCTCCTTTGATCTGATAGGAGATCAGCACTGGAGCCATGGAGACGCTCAGATCAAAGGAAATCAGCTTTGTAGGGTTGTAATGTGCTCGTACTCATCCTTACATTTTTCTAGAAATTTGTCTTCAATCACCTTTTCTCTATTTACACTCTCTACTTGAGCCTTTACCTGTTTATTTATTTCATATTTTCCAAATATCATGATTTTTGTTTGACCTAGATTTAATGAATTAGATTTCATTTCTCTGAATGTATCTAGTATGTCGTTGAAGAGTTTTTCTAGGATTTGGGAGAATTGTTGGTCTGTAGTTTGTGAAGTGTGTCTGTTTTCAATAACGGTATCCTTACTGGAAGCCTGTTGAATGATACTATGTAGAACCTTCTATGTACTGCTGACATGGTCTTTATTGTTTTCTGGTACTTTCTTAAAAGAATTCTTCTAACATTTTCTCATCATATGAGTGAACTTTGTTTTACATTTCTTGGATTTATTTTCCATCTCCTTCGTTCATCATTTATTGGATTCTCTATGTCATGTATTCTTCTCCTTGGATGCATTTTTTAAGCCCTTTGTCATCCATTAAACATCTTTATATTTCACTTTTTCTCGTATTTATAAATGAGTTCCCAGTCATCTGATTGTACCTCAATAACTAGTTTTTCCAGGGACTGCTCTGTTTTGACTCATTTGTGTTGACATCTATCTGTTGTCTGTTTTAATGTTTCTGTGGTTTTTATTGTAAATAGTAAAAAAACTAAAACAAACAGACATGAAATCACTGATATCATTGACTAATACATCACTTACTTTGATATTATCTATAACATGTGTAAATAAATTATGACCCTCCAAACGACCCCCAGGAGGCCCGGCTGTTGTGTGTGTGTGTGTGTGTGTGTGTGTGTGTGTGTGTGTGTGTGTGTGTGGGGGTGTGTGTGTGTTTGGGCCTGGTTATAGGAGAAGTGAGGATGGAGCAGCCATTTACTGGTAAAACTAACTCACTAACATCTTGGTGAAAATAGAATATATGTTTTTTTCAAATTAAAGTGACAATGAAAGTGAGAACAGGAGTTCCCCCCTCACCTCCAGAGTGAACATAAGTCATGTCTGTATATTACATCCATCATCCATCCATCCATCCATCCATCATCCATCATCCATCATCCATGATGTGATCCAGCAAACATGTCCAAGCAGTAGTGTTGTGTTGTTGCTTCTCATTGTCAATAGAACCATGAGAAAGTATGAGAGTGACTGATACGCTTGTATGATCACTGGACCTTTTGAAAGCAGTCAGACTCTCATACTGTACCAGTAGCATCTGTGTCATTCACAACCCGTCTCCATCTTAACTGGACTTTCTGTGTACACATATGATTTTGTGTTTTCATCTGTGGACTGGTGGCTAGTGAGTGTGTTGCCTTCAGTGGCAAAGGGAAATAAAACCTCTGCATGAAGAGGAATCATGGAGCCTCCCCCTTCTCAGCTCCAAGTGTCCAAATCTGAACAGCTGGTCTGGGCTCTGAGTGGAAGCTGAGGTGGTCATGTGCCTGGGCCTCCAGACTAATCCACTCCACTCCAAGTCCGAGTGTAAAACTCAGTCTCAGTCTCAGTCTCTATCTTTGTCCACTCTCTCTCTCTCTCTCTCTCTCTCTCGCTCTCTCTCACGGTGCAACCTCAGCTCCGCCCACTGCTCCCAGAGTCCAGATCCATATTTCACTTTCTCTTGTATTGTTTGATTGTACACTCATAGTGACAGGGCGTCTTTTCCTTTATAAATGAGTTCCCAGTCATCCGATTGTACCTCAATAACTAGTTTATCCAGGGATTCCTCTCTTCTGACTCATTTGTAATGATATCCATCTGTTGTCTCTTTTAATCTTTCTGTGGTTTTTATTGGAAATAGTAAAAAAACAAACAGACATGAAATCACTGATATCATTGACTAATAAGCCCTTGTACGTTTTCTTCATTTGACTTTTATTTGCTGATTGTTTCATCTGAATGTTTAATCTGTTCCACCTCTTTAAGCTACATCAATAACCAATGTAATACGCCCCCTGGATTTGGTCACCACAGTCACACGGTCAAAGAGCAAGTCAGCCTCGCTGCTGGCCCCTGCTGGCCGCGCCCCGTCACTATCTGTCAAATCCTGTTACAGAGTGCTCTGATGTCTGTGGGAAAAAACTTGAAACTGAGCAAGATGACTATTGCAGCAACACGTCATCAGTAGGATAAAACTAAGCTGTCTCTTGATGGTCTACGACAGGGTGTCCAAACTGGGTCAGAGAGTGCTGGTGTCCTGCATGTTTTAGTTCTCTGCCTGCTTCATCATACCTGAATCTAATGATGACGTCATCACCAAGGTTGTGAAAAAGAACAATAATGAGCCTTTCATCACAAAGTGGATGGGAGAGGCACCGGATGGAGATCAACGGAGATCAAAGCCGGAGGAAATCTTGGATCTGAGCATCTCCATGGCAAAAGGCCCTGATCTCCTTTGATCTGATAGGAGATCAGCACTGGAGCCATGGAGACGCTCAGATCAAAGGAAATCAGCTTTGTAGAGTTGTAATGTGCTCGTACTCATCCTTACATTTTTCTAGAAATTTGTCTTCAATCACCTTTTCTCTATTTACACTCTCTACTTGAGCCTTTACCTGTTTATTTATTTCATATTTTCCAAATATCATGATTTTTGTTTGACCTAGATTTAATGAATTAGATTTCATTTCTCTGAATGTATCTAGTATGTCGTTGAAGAGTTTTTCTAGGATTTGGGAGAATTGTGGGTCTGTAGTTTGTGAAGTGTGTCTGTTTTCAATAACGGTATCCTTACTGGAAGCCTGTTGAATGATACTATGTAGAACCTTCTATGTACTGCTGACATGGTCTTTATTGTTTTCTGGTACTTTCTTAAAAGAATTCTTCTAACATTTTCTCATCATATGAGTGAACTTTGTTTTACATTTCTTGGATTTATTTTCCATCTCCTTCGTTCATCATTTATTGGATTCTCTATGTCATGTATTCTTCTCCTTGGATGCATTTTTTAAGCCCTTTGTCATCCATTAAACATCTTTATATTTCACTTTTTCTCGTATTTATAAATGAGTTCCCAGTCATCTGATTGTACCTCAATAACTAGTTTTTCCAGGGACTGCTCTGTTTTGACTCATTTGTGTTGACATCTATCTGTTGTCTGTTTTAATGTTTCTGTGTTTTTTATTGTAAATAGTAAAAAAACTAAAACAAACAGACATGAAATCACTGATATCATTGACTAATACATCACTTACTTTGATATTATCTATAACATGTGTAAATAAATTATGACCCTCCAAACGACCCCCAGGAGGCCCGGCTGTTGTGTGTGTGTGTGTGTGGGTGTGTGTGGGTGTGTGTGGGTGTGTGTGTGTGTGTGTGTGGGGGTGTGTGTGTGTTTGGGCCTGGTTATAGGAGAAGTGAGGATGGAGCAGCCATTTACTGGTAAAACTAACTCACTAACATCTTGGTGAAAATAGAATATATGTTTTTTTCAAATTAAAGTGACAATGAAAGTGAGAACAGGAGTTCCCCCCTCACCTCCAGAGTGAACATAAGTCATGTCTGTATATTACATCCATCATCCATCCATCCATCCATCCATCATCCATCATCCATGATGTGATCCAGCAAACATGTCCAAGCAGTAGTGTTGTGTTGTTGCTTCTCATTGTCAATAGAACCATGAGAAAGTATGAGAGTGACTGATACGCTTGTATGATCACTGGACCTTTTGAAAGCAGTCAGACTCTCATACTGTACCAGTAGCATCTGTGTCATTCACAACCCGTCTCCATCTTAACTGGACTTTCTGTGTACACATATGATTTTGTGTTTTCATCTGTGGACTGGTGGCTAGTGAGTGTGTTGCCTTCAGTGGCAAAGGGAAATAAAACCTCTGCATGAAGAGGAATCATGGAGCCTCCCCCTTCTCAGCTCCAAGTGTCCAAATCTGAACAGCTGGTCTGGGCTCTGAGTGGAAGCTGAGGTGGTCATGTGCCTGGGCCTCCAGACTAATCCACTCCAAGTCCCAGTCCGAGTCCGAGTGTAAAACTCAGTTTCAGTCTCAGTCTCAGTCTCAGTCTCTATCTTTGTCCACTCTCTCTCTCTCTCCCTCTCTCTCGCTCTCTCTCACGGTGCAACCTCAGCTCCGCCCACTGCTCCCAGAGTCCAGATCCATATTTCACTTTCTCTTGTATTGTTTGATTGTACACTCATAGTGACAGGGCGTCTTTTCCTTTATAAATGAGTTCCCAGTCATCCGATTGTACCTCAATAACTAGTTTATCCAGGGATTCCTCTCTTCTGACTCATTTGTAATGATATCCATCTGTTGTCTCTTTTAATCTTTCTGTGGTTTTTATTGGAAATAGTAAAAAAACAAACAGACATGAAATCACTGATATCATTGACTAATAAGCCCTTGTACGTTTTCTTCATTTGACTTTTATTTGCTGATTGTTTCATCTGAATGTTTAATCTGTTCCACCTCTTTAAGCTACATCAATAACCAATGTAATACGCCCCCTGGATTTGGTCACCACAGTCACACGGTCAAAGAGCAAGTCAGCCTCGCTGCTGGCCCCTGCTGGCCGCGCCCCGTCACTATCTGTCAAATCCTGTTACAGAGTGCTCTGATGTCTGTGGGAAAAAACTTGAAACTGAGCAAGATGACTATTGCAGCAACACGTCATCAGTAGGATAAAACTAAGCTGTCTCTTGATGGTCTACGACAGGGTGTCCAAACTGGGTCAGAGAGTGCTGGTGTCCTGCATGTTTTAGTTCTCTGCCTGCTTCATCATACCTGAATCTAATGATGACGTCATCACCAAGGTTGTGAAAAAGAACAATAATGAGCCTTTCATCACAAAGTGGATGGGAGAGGCACCGGATGGAGATCAACGGAGATCAAAGCCGGAGGAAATCTTGGATCTGAGCATCTCCATGGCAAAAGGCCCTGATCTCCTTTGATCTGATAGGAGATCAGCACTGGAGCCATGGAGACGCTCAGATCAAAGGAAATCAGCTTTGTAGAGTTGTAATGTGCTCGTACTCATCCTTACATTTTTCTAGAAATTTGTCTTCAATCACCTTTTCTCTATTTACACTCTCTACTTGAACCTTTACCTGTTTATTTATTTCATATTTTCCAAATATCATAATTTTGGTTTGACCTAGATTTAATGAATTAGATTTCATTTCTCTGAATGTATCTAGTATGTCGTTGAAGAGTTTTTTCTAGGATTTGGTAGAATTGTGGGTCTGTAGTTTGTGAAGTGTGTCTGTTTTCAATAACGGTATCCTTACTGGAAGCCTGTTGAATGATACTATGTAGAACCTTCTATGTACTGCTGACATGGTCTTTATTGTTTTCTGGTACTTTCTTAAAAGAATTCTTCTAACATTTTCTCATCATATGAGTGAACTTTGTTTTACATTTCTTGGATTTATTTTCCATCTCCTTCGTTCATCATTTATTGGATTCTCTATGTCATGTATTCTTCTCCTTGGATGCATTTTTTAAGCCCTTTGTCATCCATTAAACATCTTTATATTTCACTTTTTCTCGTATTTATAAATGAGTTCCCAGTCATCTGATTGTACCTCAATAACTAGTTTTTCCAGGGACTGCTCTGTTTTGACTCATTTGTGTTGACATCTATCTGTTGTCTGTTTTAATGTTTCTGTGGTTTTTATTGTAAATAGTAAAAAAACTAAATCAAACAGACATGGAATCACTGATATCATTGACTAATACATCACTTACTTTGATATTATCTATAACATGTGTAAATAAATTATGACCCTCCAAACGACCCCCAGGAGGCCCGGCTGTTGTGTGTGTGTGTGTGTGGGTGTGTGTGGGTGTGTGTGTGTGTGTGTGTGTGTGTGTGTGTGGGGGTGTGTGTGTGTTTGGGCCTGGTTATAGGAGAAGTGAGGATGGAGCAGCCATTTACTGGTAAAACTAACTCACTAACATCTTGGTGAAAATAGAATATATGTTTTTTTCAAATTAAAGTGACAATGAAAGTGAGAACAGGAGTTCCCCCCTCACCTCCAGAGTGAACATAAGTCATGTCTGTATATTACATCCATCATCCATCCATCCATCCATCCATCCATCCATCATCCATCATCCATGATGTGATCCAGCAAACATGTCCAAGCAGTAGTGTTGTGTTGTTGCTTCTCATTGTCAATAGAACCATGAGAAAGTATGAGAGTGACTGATACGCTTGTATGATCACTGGACCTTTTGAAAGCAGTCAGACTCTCATACTGTACCAGTAGCATCTGTGTCATTCACAACCCGTCTCCATCTTAACTGGACTTTCTGTGTACACATATGATTTTGTGTTTTCATCTGTGGACTGGTGGCTAGTGAGTGTGTTGCCTTCAGTGGCAAAGGGAAATAAAACCTCTGCATGAAGAGGAATCATGGAGCCTCCCCCTTCTCAGCTCCAAGTGTCCAAATCTGAACAGCTGGTCTGGGCTCTGAGTGGAAGCTGAGGTGGTCATGTGCCTGGGCCTCCAGACTAATCCACTCCACTCCAAGTCCGAGTGTAAAACTCAGTCTCAGTCTCAGTCTCAGTCTCTATCTTTGTCCACTCTCTCTCTCTCTCTCTCTCTCTCTCTCTCTCTCTCTCGCTCTCTCTCACGGTGCAACCTCAGCTCCGCCCACTGCTCCCAGAGTCCAGATCCATATTTCACTTTCTCTTGTATTGTTTGATTGTACACTCATAGTGACAGGGCGTCTTTTCCTTTATAAATGAGTTCCCAGTCATCCGATTGTACCTCAATAACTAGTTTATCCAGGGATTCCTCTCTTCTGACTCATTTGTAATGATATCCATCTGTTGTCTCTTTTAATCTTTCTGTGGTTTTTATTGGAAATAGTAAAAAAACAAACAGACATGAAATCACTGATATCATTGACTAATAAGCCCTTGTACGTTTTCTTCATTTGACTTTTATTTGCTGATTGTTTCATCTGAATGTTTAATCTGTTCCACCTCTTTAAGCTACATCAATAACCAATGTAATACGCCCCCTGGATTTGGTCACCACAGTCACACGGTCAAAGAGCAAGTCAGCCTCGCTGCTGGCCCCTGCTGGCCGCGCCCCGTCACTATCTGTCAAATCCTGTTACAGAGTGCTCTGATGTCTGTGGGAAAAAACTTGAAACTGAGCAAGATGACTATTGCAGCAACACGTCATCAGTAGGATAAAACTAAGCTGTCTCTTGATGGTCTACGACAGGGTGTCCAAACTGGGTCAGAGAGTGCTGGTGTCCTGCATGTTTTAGTTCTCTGCCTGCTTCATCATACCTGAATCTAATGATGACGTCATCACCAAGGTTGTGAAAAAGAACAATAATGAGCCTTTCATCACAAAGTGGATGGGAGAGGCACCGGATGGAGATCAACGGAGATCAAAGCCGGAGGAAATCTTGGATCTGAGCATCTCCATGGCAAAAGGCCCTGATCTCCTTTGATCTGATAGGAGATCAGCACTGGAGCCATGGAGACGCTCAGATCAAAGGAAATCAGCTTTGTAGAGTTGTAATGTGCTCGTACTCATCCTTACATTTTTCTAGAAATTTGTCTTCAATCACCTTTTCTCTATTTACACTCTCTACTTGAGCCTTTACCTGTTTATTTATTTCATATTTTCCAAATATCATGATTTTTGTTTGACCTAGATTTAATGAATTAGATTTCATTTCTCTGAATGTATCTAGTATGTCGTTGAAGAGTTTTTTCTAGGATTTGGTAGAATTGTGGGTCTGTAGTTTGTGAAGTGTGTCTGTTTTCAATAACGGTATCCTTACTGGAAGCCTGTTGAATGATACTATGTAGAACCTTCTATGTACTGCTGACATGGTCTTTATTGTTTTCTGGTACTTTCTTAAAAGAATTCTTCTAACATTTTCTCATCATATGAGTGAACTTTGTTTTACATTTCTTGGATTTATTTTCCATCTCCTTCGTTCATCATTTATTGGATTCTCTATGTCATGTATTCTTCTCCTTGGATGCATTTTTTAAGCCCTTTGTCATCCATTAAACATCTTTATATTTCACTTTTTCTCGTATTTATAAATGAGTTCCCAGTCATCTGATTGTACCTCAATAACTAGTTTTTCCAGGGACTGCTCTGTTTTGACTCATTTGTGTTGACATCTATCTGTTGTCTGTTTTAATGTTTCTGTGTTTTTTATTGTAAATAGTAAAAAAACTAAAACAAACAGACATGAAATCACTGATATCATTGACTAATACATCACTTACTTTGATATTATCTATAACATGTGTAAATAAATTATGACCCTCCAAACGACCCCCAGGAGGCCCGGCTGTTGTGTGTGTGTGTGTGTGTGTGTGTGTGTGTGTGTGTGTGGGGGGGGGGGGGTGTGTGTGTGTGTGTGGGTGTGTGTGTGTTTGGGCCTGGTTATAGGAGAAGTGAGGATGGAGCAGCCATTTACTGGTAAAACTAACTCACTAATATCTTGGTGAAAATAGAATATATGTTTTTTTCAAATTAAAGTGACAATGAAAGTGAGAACAGGAGTTCCCCCCTCACCTCCAGAGTGAACATAAGTCATGTCTGTATATTACATCCATCATCCATCCATCCATCCATCCATCATCCATCCATCCATGATGTGATCCAGCAAACATGTCCAAGCAGTAGTGTTGTGTTGTTGCTTCTCATTGTCAATAGAACCATGAGAAAGTATGAGAGTGACTGATACGCTTGTATGATCACTGGACCTTTTGAAAGCAGTCAGACTCTCATACTGTACCAGTAGCATCTGTGTCATTCACAACCCGTCTCCGTCTTAACTGGACTTTCTGTGTACACATATGATTTTGTGTTTTCATCTGTGGACTGGTGGCTAGTGAGTGTGTTGCCTTCAGTGGCAAAGGGAAATAAAACCTCTGCATGAAGAGGAATCATGGAGCCTCCCCCTTCTCAGCTCCAAGTGTCCAAATCTGAACAGCTGGTCTGGGCTCTGAGTGGAAGCTGAGGTGGTCATGTGCCTGGGCCTCCAGACTAATCCACTCCACTCCAAGTCCGAGTGTAAAACTCAGTCTCAGTCTCAGTCTCAGTCTCTATCTTTGTCCACTCTCTCTCTCTCTCTCTCTCTCTCTCTCTCGCTCTCTCTCACGGTGCAACCTCAGCTCCGCCCACTGCTCCCAGAGTCCAGATCCATATTTCACTTTCTCTTGTATTGTTTGATTGTACACTCATAGTGACAGGGCGTCTTTTCCTTTATAAATGAGTTCCCAGTCATCCGATTGTACCTCAATAACTAGTTTATCCAGGGATTCCTCTCTTCTGACTCATTTGTAATGATATCCATCTGTTGTCTCTTTTAATCTTTCTGTGGTTTTTATTGGAAATAGTAAAAAAACAAACAGACATGAAATCACTGATATCATTGACTAATAAGCCCTTGTACGTTTTCTTCATTTGACTTTTATTTGCTGATTGTTTCATCTGAATGTTTAATCTGTTCCACCTCTTTAAGCTACATCAATAACCAATGTAATACGCCCCCTGGATTTGGTCACCACAGTCACACGGTCAAAGAGCAAGTCAGCCTCGCTGCTGGCCCCTGCTGGCCGCGCCCCGTCACTATCTGTCAAATCCTGTTACAGAGTGCTCTGATGTCTGTGGGAAAAAACTTGAAACTGAGCAAGATGACTATTGCAGCAACACGTCATCAGTAGGATAAAACTAAGCTGTCTCTTGATGGTCTACGACAGGGTGTCCAAACTGGGTCAGAGAGTGCTGGTGTCCTGCATGTTTTAGTTCTCTGCCTGCTTCATCATACCTGAATCTAATGATGACGTCATCACCAAGGTTGTGAAAAAGAACAATAATGAGCCTTTCATCACAAAGTGGATGGGAGAGGCACCGGATGGAGATCAACGGAGATCAAAGCCGGAGGAAATCTTGGATCTGAGCATCTCCATGGCAAAAGGCCCTGATCTCCTTTGATCTGATAGGAGATCAGCACTGGAGCCATGGAGACGCTCAGATCAAAGGAAATCAGCTTTGTAGAGTTGTAATGTGCTCGTACTCATCCTTACATTTTTCTAGAAATTTGTCTTCAATCACCTTTTCTCTATTTACACTCTCTACTTGAGCCTTTACCTGTTTATTTATTTCATATTTTCCAAATATCATGATTTTTGTTTGACCTAGATTTAATGAATTAGATTTCATTTCTCTGAATGTATCTAGTATGTCGTTGAAGAGTTTTTCTAGGATTTGGGAGAATTGTGGGTCTGTAGTTTGTGAAGTGTGTCTGTTTTCAATAACGGTATCCTTACTGGAAGCCTGTTGAATGATACTATGTAGAACCTTCTATGTACTGCTGACATGGTCTTTATTGTTTTCTGGTACTTTCTTAAAAGAATTCTTCTAACATTTTCTCATCATATGAGTGAACTTTGTTTTACATTTCTTGGATTTATTTTCCATCTCCTTCGTTCATCATTTATTGGATTCTCTATGTCATGTATTCTTCTCCTTGGATGCATTTTTTAAGCCCTTTGTCATCCATTAAACATCTTTATATTTCACTTTTTCTCGTATTTATAAATGAGTTCCCAGTCATCTGATTGTACCTCAATAACTAGTTTTTCCAGGGACTGCTCTGTTTTGACTCATTTGTGTTGACATCTATCTGTTGTCTGTTTTAATGTTTCTGTGTTTTTTATTGTAAATAGTAAAAAAACTAAAACAAACAGACATGAAATCACTGATATCATTGACTAATACATCACTTACTTTGATATTATCTATAACATGTGTAAATAAATTATGACCCTCCAAACGACCCCCAGGAGGCCCGGCTGTTGTGTGTGTGTGTGTGTGGGTGTGTGTGGGTGTGTGTGTGTGTGTGTGTGTGTGTGTGTGTGGGGGTGTGTGTGTGTGTTTGGGCCTGGTTATAGGAGAAGTGAGGATGGAGCAGCCATTTACTGGTAAAACTAACTCACTAACATCTTGGTGAAAATAGAATATATGTTTTTTTCAAATTAAAGTGACAATGAAAGTGAGAACAGGAGTTCCCCCCTCACCTCCAGAGTGAACATAAGTCATGTCTGTATATTACATCCATCATCCATCCATCCATCCATCCATCATCCATCATCCATGATGTGATCCAGCAAACATGTCCAAGCAGTAGTGTTGTGTTGTTGCTTCTCATTGTCAATAGAACCATGAGAAAGTATGAGAGTGACTGATACGCTTGTATGATCACTGGACCTTTTGAAAGCAGTCAGACTCTCATACTGTACCAGTAGCATCTGTGTCATTCACAACCCGTCTCCATCTTAACTGGACTTTCTGTGTACACATATGATTTTGTGTTTTCATCTGTGGACTGGTGGCTAGTGAGTGTGTTGCCTTCAGTGGCAAAGGGAAATAAAACCTCTGCATGAAGAGGAATCATGGAGACTCCCCCTTCTCAGCTCCAAGTGTCCAAATCTGAACAGCTGGTCTGGGCTCTGAGTGGAAGCTGAGGTGGTCATGTGCCTGGGCCTCCAGACTAATCCACTCCAAGTCCAAGTCCGAGTCCGAGTGTAAAACTCAGTCTCAGTCTCAGTCTCAGTCTCTATCTTTGTCCACTCTCTCTCTCTCTCCCTCTCTCTCGCTCTCTCTCACGGTGCAACCTCAGCTCCGCCCACTGCTCCCAGAGTCCAGATCCATATTTCACTTTCTCTTGTATTGTTTGATTGTACACTCATAGTGACAGGGCGTCTTTTCCTTTATAAATGAGTTCCCAGTCATCCGATTGTACCTCAATAACTAGTTTATCCAGGGATTCCTCTCTTCTGACTCATTTGTAATGATATCCATCTGTTGTCTCTTTTAATCTTTCTGTGGTTTTTATTGGAAATAGTAAAAAAACAAACAGACATGAAATCACTGATATCATTGACTAATAAGCCCTTGTACGTTTTCTTCATTTGACTTTTATTTGCTGATTGTTTCATCTGAATGTTTAATCTGTTCCACCTCTTTAAGCTACATCAATAACCAATGTAATACGCCCCCTGGATTTGGTCACCACAGTCACACGGTCAAAGAGCAAGTCAGCCTCGCTGCTGGCCCCTGCTGGCCGCGCCCCGTCACTATCTGTCAAATCCTGTTACAGAGTGCTCTGATGTCTGTGGGAAAAAACTTGAAACTGAGCAAGATGACTATTGCAGCAACACGTCATCAGTAGGATAAAACTAAGCTGTCTCTTGATGGTCTACGACAGGGTGTCCAAACTGGGTCAGAGAGTGCTGGTGTCCTGCATGTTTTAGTTCTCTGCCTGCTTCATCATACCTGAATCTAATGATGACGTCATCACCAAGGTTGTGAAAAAGAACAATAATGAGCCTTTCATCACAAAGTGGATGGGAGAGGCACCGGATGGAGATCAACGGAGATCAAAGCCGGAGGAAATCTTGGATCTGAGCATCTCCATGGCAAAAGGCCCTGATCTCCTTTGATCTGATAGGAGATCAGCACTGGAGCCATGGAGACGCTCAGATCAAAGGAAATCAGCTTTGTAGAGTTGTAATGTGCTCGTACTCATCCTTACATTTTTCTAGAAATTTGTCTTCAATCACCTTTTCTCTATTTACACTCTCTACTTGAACCTTTACCTGTTTATTTATTTCATATTTTCCAAATATCATAATTTTGGTTTGACCTAGATTTAATGAATTAGATTTCATTTCTCTGAATGTATCTAGTATGTCGTTGAAGAGTTTTTTCTAGGATTTGGTAGAATTGTGGGTCTGTAGTTTGTGAAGTGTGTCTGTTTTCAATAACGGTATCCTTACTGGAAGCCTGTTGAATGATACTATGTAGAACCTTCTATGTACTGCTGACATGGTCTTTATTGTTTTCTGGTACTTTCTTAAAAGAATTCTTCTAACATTTTCTCATCATATGAGTGAACTTTGTTTTACATTTCTTGGATTTATTTTCCATCTCCTTCGTTCATCATTTATTGGATTCTCTATGTCATGTATTCTTCTCCTTGGATGCATTTTTTAAGCCCTTTGTCATCCATTAAACATCTTTATATTTCACTTTTTCTCGTATTTATAAATGAGTTCCCAGTCATCTGATTGTACCTCAATAACTAGTTTTTCCAGGGACTGCTCTGTTTTGACTCATTTGTGTTGACATCTATCTGTTGTCTGTTTTAATGTTTCTGTGGTTTTTATTGTAAATAGTAAAAAAACTAAAACAAACAGACATGAAATCACTGATATCATTGACTAATACATCACTTACTTTGATATTATCTATAACATGTGTAAACAAATTATGACCCTCCAAACGACCCCCAGGAGGCCCGGCTGTTGTGTGTGTGTGTGTGTGTGTGTGTGTGTGTGTGTGTGTGTGTGTGTGTGTGTGTGTGTGTGTGTGTGTGTGTGCGTGTGTGTGTGTGTGTGTGTGTGTGTGTGTGTGTGTGTGTGTTTGGGCCTGGTTATAGGAGAAGTGAGGATGGAGCAGCCATTTACTGGTAAAACTAACTCACTAACATCTTGGTGAAAATAGAATATATGTTTTTTTCAAATTAAAGTGACAATGAAAGTGAGAACAGGAGTTCCCCCCTCACCTCCAGAGTGAACATAAGTCATGTCTGTATATTACATCCATCATCCATCCATCCATCCATCCATCCATCATCCATGATGTGATCCAGTAAACATGTCCAAGTAGTAGTGTTGTGTTGTTGCTTCTCATTGTCAATAGAACCATGAGAAAGTATGAGAGTGACTGATACGCTTGTATGATCACTGGACCTTTTGAAAGCAGTCAGACTCTCATACTGTACCAGTAGCATCTGTGTCATTCACAACCCGTCTCCATCTTAACTGGACTTTCTGTGTACACATATGATTTTGTGTTTTCATCTGTGGACTGGTGGCTAGTGAGTGTGTTGCCTTCAGTGGCAAAGGGAAATAAAACCTCTGCATGAAGAGGAATCATGGAGCCTCCCCCTTCTCAGCTCCAAGTGTCCAAATCTGAACAGCTGGTCTGGGCTCTGAGTGGAAGCTGAGGTGGTCATGTGCCTGGGCCTCCAGACTAATCCACTCCACTCCAAGTCCGAGTGTAAAACTCAGTCTCAGTCTCAGTCTCAGTCTCTATCTTTGTCCACTCTCTCTCTCTCTCTCTCTCTCTCTCTCTCGCTCTCTCTCACGGTGCAACCTCAGCTCCGCCCACTGCTCCCAGAGTCCAGATCCATATTTCACTTTCTCTTGTATTGTTTGATTGTACACTCATAGTGACAGGGCGTCTTTTCCTTTATAAATGAGTTCCCAGTCATCCGATTGTACCTCAATAACTAGTTTATCCAGGGATTCCTCTCTTCTGACTCATTTGTAATGATATCCATCTGTTGTCTCTTTTAATCTTTCTGTGGTTTTTATTGGAAATAGTAAAAAAACAAACAGACATGAAATCACTGATATCATTGACTAATAAGCCCTTGTACGTTTTCTTCATTTGACTTTTATTTGCTGATTGTTTCATCTGAATGTTTAATCTGTTCCACCTCTTTAAGCTACATCAATAACCAATGTAATACGCCCCCTGGATTTGGTCACCACAGTCACACGGTCAAAGAGCAAGTCAGCCTCGCTGCTGGCCCCTGCTGGCCGCGCCCCGTCACTATCTGTCAAATCCTGTTACAGAGTGCTCTGATGTCTGTGGGAAAAAACTTGAAACTGAGCAAGATGACTATTGCAGCAACACGTCATCAGTAGGATAAAACTAAGCTGTCTCTTGATGGTCTACGACAGGGTGTCCAAACTGGGTCAGAGAGTGCTGGTGTCCTGCATGTTTTAGTTCTCTGCCTGCTTCATCATACCTGAATCTAATGATGACGTCATCACCAAGGTTGTGAAAAAGAACAATAATGAGCCTTTCATCACAAAGTGGATGGGAGAGGCACCGGATGGAGATCAACGGAGATCAAAGCCGGAGGAAATCTTGGATCTGAGCATCTCCATGGCAAAAGGCCCTGATCTCCTTTGATCTGATAGGAGATCAGCACTGGAGCCATGGAGACGCTCAGATCAAAGGAAATCAGCTTTGTAGAGTTGTAATGTGCTCGTACTCATCCTTACATTTTTCTAGAAATTTGTCTTCAATCACCTTTTCTCTATTTACACTCTCTACTTGAGCCTTTACCTGTTTATTTATTTCATATTTTCCAAATATCATGATTTTTGTTTGACCTAGATTTAATGAATTAGATTTCATTTCTCTGAATGTATCTAGTATGTCGTTGAAGAGTTTTTTCTAGGATTTGGTAGAATTGTGGGTCTGTAGTTTGTGAAGTGTGTCTGTTTTCAATAACGGTATCCTTACTGGAAGCCTGTTGAATGATACTATGTAGAACCTTCTATGTACTGCTGACATGGTCTTTATTGTTTTCTGGTACTTTCTTAAAAGAATTCTTCTAACATTTTCTCATCATATGAGTGAACTTTGTTTTACATTTCTTGGATTTATTTTCCATCTCCTTCGTTCATCATTTATTGGATTCTCTATGTCATGTATTCTTCTCCTTGGATGCATTTTTTAAGCCCTTTGTCATCCATTAAACATCTTTATATTTCACTTTTTCTCGTATTTATAAATGAGTTCCCAGTCATCTGATTGTACCTCAATAACTAGTTTTTCCAGGGACTGCTCTGTTTTGACTCATTTGTGTTGACATCTATCTGTTGTCTGTTTTAATGTTTCTGTGGTTTTTATTGTAAATAGTAAAAAAACTAAAACAAACAGACATGAAATCACTGATATCATTGACTAATACATCACTTACTTTGATATTATCTATAACATGTGTAAACAAATTATGACCCTCCAAACGACCCCCAGGAGGCCCGGCTGTTGTGTGTGTGTGTGTGTGTGTGTGTGTGTGTGTGTGTGTGTGTGTGTGTGTGTGTGTGCGTGTGTGTGTGTGTGTGTGTGTGTGTGTGTGTGTGTGTGTGTTTGGGCCTGGTTATAGGAGAAGTGAGGATGGAGCAGCCATTTACTGGTAAAACTAACTCACTAACATCTTGGTGAAAATAGAATATATGTTTTTTTCAAATTAAAGTGACAATGAAAGTGAGAACAGGAGTTCCCCCCTCACCTCCAGAGTGAACATAAGTCATGTCTGTATATTACATCCATCATCCATCCATCCATCCATCCATCCATCATCCATGATGTGATCCAGTAAACATGTCCAAGTAGTAGTGTTGTGTTGTTGCTTCTCATTGTCAATAGAACCATGAGAAAGTATGAGAGTGACTGATACGCTTGTATGATCACTGGACCTTTTGAAAGCAGTCAGACTCTCATACTGTACCAGTAGCATCTGTGTCATTCACAACCCGTCTCCATCTTAACTGGACTTTCTGTGTACACATATGATTTTGTGTTTTCATCTGTGGACTGGTGGCTAGTGAGTGTGTTGCCTTCAGTGGCAAAGGGAAATAAAACCTCTGCATGAAGAGGAATCATGGAGCCTCCCCCTTCTCAGCTCCAAGTGTCCAATTCTGAACAGCTGGTCTGGGCTCTGAGTGGAAGCTGAGGTGGTCATGTGCCTGGGCCTCCAGACTAATCCACTCCACTCCAAGTCTGAGTGTAAAACTCAGTCTCAGTCTCAGTCTCAGTCTCTATCTTTGTCCACTCTCTCTCTCTCTCCCTCTCTCTCGCTCTCTCTCACGGTGCAACCTCAGCTCCGCCCACTGCTCCCAGAGTCCAGATCCATATTTCACTTTCTCTTGTATTGTTTGATTGTACACTCATAGTGACAGGGCGTCTTTTCCTTTATAAATGAGTTCCCAGTCATCCGATTGTACCTCAATAACTAGTTTATCCAGGGATTCCTCTCTTCTGACTCATTTGTAATGATATCCATCTGTTGTCTCTTTTAATCTTTCTGTGGTTTTTATTGGAAATAGTAAAAAAACAAACAGACATGAAATCACTGATATCATTGACTAATAAGCCCTTGTACGTTTTCTTCATTTGACTTTTATTTGCTGATTGTTTCATCTGAATGTTTAATCTGTTCCACCTCTTTAAGCTACATCAATAACCAATGTAATACGCCCCCTGGATTTGGTCACCACAGTCACACGGTCAAAGAGCAAGTCAGCCTCGCTGCTGGCCCCTGCTGGCCGCGCCCCGTCACTATCTGTCAAATCCTGTTACAGAGTGCTCTGATGTCTGTGGGAAAAAACTTGAAACTGAGCAAGATGACTATTGCAGCAACACGTCATCAGTAGGATAAAACTAAGCTGTCTCTTGATGGTCTACGACAGGGTGTCCAAACTGGGTCAGAGAGTGCTGGTGTCCTGCATGTTTTAGTTCTCTGCCTGCTTCATCATACCTGAATCTAATGATGACGTCATCACCAAGGTTGTGAAAAAGAACAATAATGAGCCTTTCATCACAAAGTGGATGGGAGAGGCACCGGATGGAGATCAACGGAGATCAAAGCCGGAGGAAATCTTGGATCTGAGCATCTCCATGGCAAAAGGCCCTGATCTCCTTTGATCTGATAGGAGATCAGCACTGGAGCCATGGAGACGCTCAGATCAAAGGAAATCAGCTTTGTAGAGTTGTAATGTGCTCGTACTCATCCTTACATTTTTCTAGAAATTTGTCTTCAATCACCTTTTCTCTATTTACACTCTCTACTTGAACCTTTACCTGTTTATTTATTTCATATTTTCCAAATATCATAATTTTGGTTTGACCTAGATTTAATGAATTAGATTTCATTTCTCTGAATGTATCTAGTATGTCGTTGAAGAGTTTTTTCTAGGATTTGGTAGAATTGTGGGTCTGTAGTTTGTGAAGTGTGTCTGTTTTCAATAACGGTATCCTTACTGGAAGCCTGTTGAATGATACTATGTAGAACCTTCTATGTACTGCTGACATGGTCTTTATTGTTTTCTGGTACTTTCTTAAAAGAATTCTTCTAACATTTTCTCATCATATGAGTGAACTTTGTTTTACATTTCTTGGATTTATTTTCCATCTCCTTCGTTCATCATTTATTGGATTCTCTATGTCATGTATTCTTCTCCTTGGATGCATTTTTTAAGCCCTTTGTCATCCATTAAACATCTTTATATTTCACTTTTTCTCGTATTTATAAATGAGTTCCCAGTCATCTGATTGTACCTCAATAACTAGTTTTTCCAGGGACTGCTCTGTTTTGACTCATTTGTGTTGACATCTATCTGTTGTCTGTTTTAATGTTTCTATGGTTTTTATTGTAAATAGTAAAAAAACTAAAACAAACAGACATGAAATCACTGATATCATTGACTAATACATCACTTACTTTGATATTATCTATAACATGTGTAAACAAATTATGACCCTCCAAACGACCCCCAGGAGGCCCGGCTGTTGTGTGTGTGTGTGTGTGTGTGTGTGTGTGTGTGTGTGTGTGTGTGTGTGTGTGTGTGTGTGTGTGTGCGTGCGTGCGTGTGTGTGTGTGTGTGTGTGTGTGTGTGTGTGTGTGTTTGGGCCTGGTTATAGGAGAAGTGAGGATGGAGCAGCCATTTACTGGTAAAACTAACTCACTAACATCTTGGTGAAAATAGAATATATGTTTTTTTCAAATTAAAGTGACAATGAAAGTGAGAACAGGAGTTCCCCCCTCACCTCCAGAGTGAACATAAGTCATGTCTGTATATTACATCCATCATCCATCCATCCATCCATCCATCCATCATCCATGATGTGATCCAGTAAACATGTCCAAGTAGTAGTGTTGTGTTGTTGCTTCTCATTGTCAATAGAACCATGAGAAAGTATGAGAGTGACTGATACGCTTGTATGATCACTGGACCTTTTGAAAGCAGTCAGACTCTCATACTGTACCAGTAGCATCTGTGTCATTCACAACCCGTCTCCATCTTAACTGGACTTTCTGTGTACACATATGATTTTGTGTTTTCATCTGTGGACTGGTGGCTAGTGAGTGTGTTGCCTTCAGTGGCAAAGGGAAATAAAACCTCTGCATGAAGAGGAATCATGGAGCCTCCCCCTTCTCAGCTCCAAGTGTCCAATTCTGAACAGCTGGTCTGGGCTCTGAGTGGAAGCTGAGGTGGTCATGTGCCTGGGCCTCCAGACTAATCCACTCCACTCCAAGTCCGAGTGTAAAACTCAGTCTCAGTCTCTATCTTTGTCCACTCTCTCTCTCTCTCCCTCTCTCTCGCTCTCTCTCACGGTGCAACCTCAGCTCCGCCCACTGCTCCCAGAGTCCAGATCCATATTTCACTTTCTCTTGTATTGTTTGATTGTACACTCATAGTGACAGGGCGTCTTTTCCTTTATAAATGAGTTCCCAGTCATCCGATTGTACCTCAATAACTAGTTTATCCAGGGATTCCTCTCTTCTGACTCATTTGTAATGATATCCATCTGTTGTCTCTTTTAATCTTTCTGTGGTTTTTATTGGAAATAGTAAAAAAACAAACAGACATGAAATCACTGATATCATTGACTAATAAGCCCTTGTACGTTTTCTTCATTTGACTTTTATTTGCTGATTGTTTCATCTGAATGTTTAATCTGTTCCACCTCTTTAAGCTACATCAATAACCAATGTAATACGCCCCCTGGATTTGGTCACCACAGTCACACGGTCAAAGAGCAAGTCAGCCTCGCTGCTGGCCCCTGCTGGCCGCGCCCCGTCACTATCTGTCAAATCCTGTTACAGAGTGCTCTGATGTCTGTGGGAAAAAACTTGAAACTGAGCAAGATGACTATTGCAGCAACACGTCATCAGTAGGATAAAACTAAGCTGTCTCTTGATGGTCTACGACAGGGTGTCCAAACTGGGTCAGAGAGTGCTGGTGTCCTGCATGTTTTAGTTCTCTGCCTGCTTCATCATACCTGAATCTAATGATGACGTCATCACCAAGGTTGTGAAAAAGAACAATAATGAGCCTTTCATCACAAAGTGGATGGGAGAGGCACCGGATGGAGATCAACGGAGATCAAAGCCGGAGGAAATCTTGGATCTGAGCATCTCCATGGCAAAAGGCCCTGATCTCCTTTGATCTGATAGGAGATCAGCACTGGAGCCATGGAGACGCTCAGATCAAAGGAAATCAGCTTTGTAGAGTTGTAATGTGCTCGTACTCATCCTTACATTTTTCTAGAAATTTGTCTTCAATCACCTTTTCTCTATTTACACTCTCTACTTGAGCCTTTACCTGTTTATTTATTTCATATTTTCCAAATATCATGATTTTTGTTTGACCTAGATTTAATGAATTAGATTTCATTTCTCTGAATGTATCTAGTATGTCGTTGAAGAGTTTTTTCTAGGATTTGGTAGAATTGTGGGTCTGTAGTTTGTGAAGTGTGTCTGTTTTCAATAACGGTATCCTTACTGGAAGCCTGTTGAATGATACTATGTAGAACCTTCTATGTACTGCTGACATGGTCTTTATTGTTTTCTGGTACTTTCTTAAAAGAATTCTTCTAACATTTTCTCATCATATGAGTGAACTTTGTTTTACATTTCTTGGATTTATTTTCCATCTCCTTCGTTCATCATTTATTGGATTCTCTATGTCATGTATTCTTCTCCTTGGATGCATTTTTTAAGCCCTTTGTCATCCATTAAACATCTTTATATTTCACTTTTTCTCGTATTTATAAATGAGTTCCCAGTCATCTGATTGTACCTCAATAACTAGTTTTTCCAGGGACTGCTCTGTTTTGACTCATTTGTGTTGACATCTATCTGTTGTCTGTTTTAATGTTTCTGTGGTTTTTATTGTAAATAGTAAAAAAACTAAAACAAACAGACATGAAATCACTGATATCATTGACTAATACATCACTTACTTTGATATTATCTATAACATGTGTAAACAAATTATGACCCTCCAAACGACCCCCAGGAGGCCCGGCTGTTGTGTGTGTGTGTGTGTGTGTGTGTGTGTGTGTGTGTGTGTGTGTGTGTGTGCGTGCGTGCGTGTGTGTGTGTGTGTGTGTGTGTGTGTGTGTGTGTGTGTGTTTGGGCCTGGTTATAGGAGAAGTGAGGATGGAGCAGCCATTTACTGGTAAAACTAACTCACTAACATCTTGGTGAAAATAGAATATATGTTTTTTTCAAATTAAAGTGACAATGAAAGTGAGAACAGGAGTTCCCCCCTCACCTCCAGAGTGAACATAAGTCATGTCTGTATATTACATCCATCATCCATCCATCCATCCATCCATCATCCATCATCCATGATGTGATCCAGCAAACATGTCCAAGCAGTAGTGTTGTGTTGTTGCTTCTCATTGTCAATAGAACCATGAGAAAGTATGAGAGTGACTGATACGCTTGTATGATCACTGGACCTTTTGAAAGCAGTCAGACTCTCATACTGTACCAGTAGCATCTGTGTCATTCACAACCCGTCTCCATCTTAACTGGACTTTCTGTGTACACATATGATTTTGTGTTTTCATCTGTGGACTGGTGGCTAGTGAGTGTGTTGCCTTCAGTGGCAAAGGGAAATAAAACCTCTGCATGAAGAGGAATCATGGAGCCTCCCCCTTCTCAGCTCCAAGTGTCCAATTCTGAACAGCTGGTCTGGGCTCTGAGTGGAAGCTGAGGTGGTCATGTGCCTGGGCCTCCAGACTAATCCACTCCACTCCAAGTCCAAGTCCGAGTGTAAAACTCAGTCTCAGTTTCAGTCTCAGTCTCAGTCTCAGTCTCTATCTTTGTCCACTCTCTCTCTCTCTCTCTCTCTCTCTCTCTCTCTCGCTCTCTCTCACGGTGCAACCTCAGCTCCGCCCACTGCTCCCAGAGTCCAGATCCATATTTCACTTTCTCTTGTATTGTTTGATTGTACATTCATAGTGACAGGGCGTCTTTTCCTTTATAAATGAGTTCCCAGTCATCCGATTGTACCTCAATAACTAGTTTATCCAGGGATTCCTCTCTTCTGACTCATTTGTAATGATATCCATCTGTTGTCTCTTTTAATCTTTCTGTGGTTTTTATTGGAAATAGTAAATAAACAAACAGACATGAAATCACTGATATCATTGACTAATAAGCCCTTGTACGTTTTCTTCATTTGACTTTTATTTGCTGATTGTTTCATCTGAATGTTTAATCTGTTCCACCTCTTTAAGCTACATCAATAACCAATGTAATACGCCCCCTGGATTTGGTCACCACAGTCACACGGTCAAAGAGCAAGTCAGCCTCGCTGCTGCCCCCTGCTGGCCGCGCCCCGTCACTATCTGTCAAATCCTGTTACAGAGTGCTCTGATGTCTGTGGGAAAAAACTTGAAACTGAGCAAGATGACTATTGCAGCAACACGTCATCAGTAGGATAAAACTAAGCTGTCTCTTGATGGTCTACGACAGGGTGTCCAAACTGGGTCAGAGAGTGCTGGTGTCCTGCATGTTTTAGTTCTCTGCCTGCTTCAGCATACCTGAATCTAATGATGACGTCATCACCAAGGTTGTGAAAAAGAACAATAATGAGCCTTTCATCACAAAGTGGATGGGAGAGGCACCGGATGGAGATCAACGGAGATCAAAGCCGGAGGAAATCTTGGATCTGAGCATCTCCATGGCAAAAGGCACTGATCTCCTTTGATCTGATAGGAGATCAGCACTGGAGCCATGGAGACGCTCAGATCAAAGGAAATCAGCTTTGTAGAGTTGTAATGTGCTCGTACTCATCCTTACATTTTTCTAGAAATTTGTCTTCAATCACCTTTTCTCTATTTACACTCTCTACTTGAACCTTTACCTGTTTATTTATTTCATATTTTCCAAATATCATGATTTTGGTTTGACCTAGATTTAATGAATTCGATTTCATTTCTCTGAATGTATCTAGTATGTCGTTGAAGAGTTTTTCTAGGATTTGGGAGAATTGTGGGTCTGTAGTTTGTGAAGTGTGTCTGTTTTCAATAACGGTATCCTTACTGGAAGCCTGTTGAATGATACTATGTAGAACCTTCTATGTACTGCTGACATGGTCTTTATTGTTTTCTGGTACTTTCTTAAAAGAATTCTTCTTACATTTTCTCATCATATGAGTGAACTTTGTTTTACATTTCTTGGATTTATTTTCCATCTCCTTCGTTCATCATTTATTGGATTCTCTATGTCATGTATTCTTCTCCTTGGATGCATTTTTTAAGCCCTTTGTCATCCATTAAACATCTTTATATTTCACTTTTTCTCGTATTTATAAATGAGTTCCCAGTCATCTGATTGTACCTCAATAACTAGTTTTTCCAGGGACTGCTCTGTTTTGACTCATTTGTGTTGACATCTATCTGTTGTCTGTTTTAATGTTTCTGTGTTTTTTATTGTAAATAGTAAAAAAACTAAAACAAACAGACATGAAATCACTGAAATCATTGACTAATACATCACTTACTTTGATATTATCTATAACATGTGTAAATAAATTATGACCCTCCAAACGACCCCCAGGAGGCCCGGCTTTTGTGTGTGTGTGTGTGTTTGTGTGTGTGTGTGTGTGTGTGTGTGTGTGTGTGTGTGTGTGTGTGTGTGTGTGTGTGTGTGTGTGTGTGTGTGTGTGTGTGTGTGTGTGTGTGTGTGTGTGTGTTTGGGCCTGGTTATAGGAGAAGTGAGGATGGAGCAGCCATTTACTGGTAAAACTAACTCACTAACATCTTGGTGAAAATAGAATATATGTTTTTTTCAAATTAAAGTGACAATGAAAGTGAGAACAGGAGTTCCCCCCTCACCTCCAGAGTGAACATAAGTCATGTCTGTATATTACATCCATCATCCATCCATCATCCATGATGTGATCCAGCAAACATGTCCAAGCAGTAGTGTTGTGTTGTTGCTTCTCATTGTCAATAGAACCATGAGAAAGTATGAGAGTGACTGATACGCTTGTATGATCACTGGACCTTTTGAAAGCAGTCAGACTCTCATACTGTACCAGTAGCATCTGTGTCATTCACAACCCGTCTCCATCTTAACTGGACTTTCTGTGTACACATATGATTTTGTGTTTTCATCTGTGGACTGGTGGCTAGTGTTAAGAGATTCTATTCTTAAAAGCTGTGTGAAAGATACTAACGTGCACTGAGGAATTTGCTGACCGCTTGACTAACAATTTGCTGAGGTCTGCACTAATGAAAAACACCTCTATTTTATGGTTGCAGGACGTGGCCTGTAACATGTGGTTATCTCAAGTGTTTGTAGGAGACAAAGCCTGAGACACAACATCTTAAGTTGGGGGAACGAAAACCTAGACTACAACACTTCAATATAATTTGATGGTCAATCTTTAAGAAACCTGACTCATGTGTCTTTCTTTAGTTAGACTGCCAACAAAAGGACTTGTGGTGCGAGTTGAAAGCACCAAATCTTCCATGTCCTCCGTGGAAAGAAATGACAAACACACAATCCTCCAGCTGTCCCAGGAGTCGAGCGTGTATCCAGCAGCAAACGTCCACTCGGGATATGTGGGCTCTCCCTTGCCCAATCGTCTTGTCATTAAAGTTTTGTCGATTGCATTGAGAGACCAGCTGATCAATTCCATGGTTTCGGTTCGGTTCAGTTCAGATATAAAGAGAGGCTCTTGTTAGATTCTGACATGAGACAGAAGAAGACAGGAGCAACAAGCAGGGAAGACGAGGGAGGACAGGATATTGGATGAGCACTCAATCCAAGCTGATGCAGGTAGTGTGCCCGAGCGGTCCAAGGCGCTGGATTAAGGCTCCAGTCTCTCAGGAGGCGTGAGTTCAAATCCCACCACTACCACTTTCAAAGCTTTAGATGGATTTACTTCCTTAGATCAGCAAGTAATGAGACACTGCCATCAGTTCTGACTTGCTCCACCCTGTGGACTTTCACCCCAGCAGAACCTTGGGCCTCAAACTGGTCTCTTCCTACAAGCAGGCAAAACAAGGTGATTGATACAAAACACTATGGAAACCACAGACCTCTGTCTGAACATGAGGCTAAACATCTGGAAGTAAGACGCACGGCAACAGACAAGACACTGCTTGAGAATGAGCTCATTACTCACACCTCAAGGAGAAGACACATTTAATTGAGGACATCTTGTCAAGAGAAGACCCATGGCATGAGAGCCAATTGAAGGAAGCTTCGCTTGTCTGACTAGAAACTCTATCTTTGGACGAGTGCGTGGGCCAAGACAACACGCTGCTCCAGTCTATTGTTCCTGACCAAGATTTGATTTGTTTCATTCATTGATAACAGTTGAGCTTGACCACTTCCACCTGACAAGGACTGTTGTTGACATGCTTCACTTTAAATTTGAAAAAAATCCCATTTTCACTTTACTTTAAATTTGAAAAAAATCCCATTTTGACTTTGATATTCACTTTAATTTTCAGATCCTGGAGGGCCTAAGCCCTGCATGTTTTCTATGTCTCCCTTCTTTAACACTCCTGAATGGTTCATCACCACATTCAGCACAAAGCTCCATAAGGAGCCACTCATTGCAATCAGCCATGTTGAAGCAGGGAGACGTGGAACACATGCAGGGCTGAGGCCCTCCAGGAGTTTGAGACCCCTGATCTAGAGCATGATCTTTAACCCCATCAGCTCCCTGGGAGCTTCACCCTCTCACCAACTCTTTCATACTTATCCTGTTTGAAATAAATCGTTTCCTCCACTCAGGACTTGTTGGGTTTCTCCTGTAAAAAACACCAAGAAATGACTGTGTTGTATTTGGTGCTAGATAAGTAAAGATGAACTGAGTTAATGTCGTGAGGCACTGCTGGGATTTGAACCCAGGACCTCCTGTTTACAAGACAGACACTTTGACCAGCTAAGTCACAGCACATTACCTGGTGTCATAACTTGTTGAAGTGAAACTCAGAGAGCAGATGGCATCGTACAGGTGTTCCTCACCTGTTGAACTAATGCTGGATTTACAGAAGAGTGGCTTCATGACAGCTGGGGAACATCTGGATCTGATGTCACAAAGACTCCACATTGTGACATCACTGTGATGTCACAATGTGGAGCCTCTGGTGAGCGGAATCACAGGGCCGTGTAAAGAACGGTTACATAATCAGAGAGCGGCAGAGTCCATCAATGTCTCATTACCACCTGTGGATTAAATTCAGCAGATGAGAGAGGCACCTCATGGAGATCAAAGGAGAACAAAGGAGATCAGTTTCTGTTACCATGGAGACACTCCCTGCTCAGTGTTGTAGCTACCTGGTCTATCCAGTTAGCATTTAGATGAGCTTATGGATATCATTCAACTCTTCATTCAAAGTGGATGGAGGTTTGATGAAAAACACAAAAACAGCGTCTGAACTTAAAAATGAAAACATTGCAGCATCTGTCCTCTATTATCAATGTCCTCCATTGTGATAGAATGGGACACTCTGAAGGGATGTTTGGTCTGATAGCAACCTTCCACAGAGCTCCGGTCAGAGAGAAGGGCACGGAGAGACCTTTCCAGGGTACTTTAATAATGAAGTTGGAATGACAGGATGAACGTGATGAAAGCGCGCGCGTGTGTGTGTGTGTGTGTGTGTGTGTGTGTGTGTGTGTGTGTGTGTGTGTGTGGTCTACAAAGGAAACAAACAAATACAGAATAATATTGAAATATTGTACAAAGAAATAAAGTTATATTTATCCAACATTAATCATTGTCAATTCTTACTTAAAGTATAATGGTTTGGTCAAAATAACCCTAAAAGGTAATAATTTGAACAAAGTCTGAATAATCAGGCTGTAATGAAATTAAGGATTTTAAACAGATTTGGTGGTCTGTGTTTCCCTCTAGTGGGCGCAGACTGCAACTGCATCTTTTTTAACATCACATGAAGACAGCATGAACTATTAGTTGAAACAAGGGCATGCAGCACATATGGATACTAAACTACACATAACAATGTGAAAACAGACCTCAAGTACTCAGCAATACACCTTGAAAGACATTACAAAGGGTTTACACTAACTAATGACACGTCACATGAGCCTAATTAACTTATGAAATATTCTCAAACTTCAAAATAAACTCAGGATGGGCAAAGAGGGTTTAACTAAAAAAATGCCTCGGCAGTCATGAAGCAATATTTACACATTTACACAGACTGTCACTTACTTTGGCTCAAGCACACACACCAATGGTATCATTCTGTACAATGTGCTCAGAGTACTGAGGAGAAGCTCAGAAAGGAAGTGACACTGTAACTTCAATATTTTCACATTAAAATAACAAGCATAAAAGACTTTCCACAGCAGTGGAAGAGTCCAAGCAGCTGGATCCTCTCAGAGCAATAGAAGCAGCGTGCACCAACAAAGACGTCTGACTGTGAAGGCAACATTACAATATTAGGATCTTTTCATTGTGATATGTGTGATTTCAATCTGTAATCTGACCTTTGGCCTTTTGTTGATTTTACTTCATTATTGCTCATTAAAATAGTTGGATAATTGATTCCCTATACAATGTCCAGTCAGTCAGAAAAACCAAAAACAATGAAACCTGAAGTTGGTATTTTGAAAGTTGTAGTTTTGTGTTGGTTAGTTTTTAAAACTCAGATGAGTCATTATCAGTAATAAAAAAAATAGTTTATTTCTGAGTGTTTTGGTTTTGAAGGAAACACCAAAGTTGAGTTTTGTAGTTCAGACTAATGTTCATGTAATCAGATTCCAGTGTGGTGTTCAGCTTCTCACTGCAGTCTGGAATATTAATACTTGGATGACACAATCTAGGATTTCCCAGCAGAAGCTCCATGATAATGTTTCTGAGATTGCAGGATTCCAGAGCTCAGCTTTACTTCTTAGATTACATCAACACAACAACTCTTACTGTGTGTCTCTGTGTTTAAGGTTGGTTTTGCTTCTGTGCCGTCATTTGTGTGGGGATGACATCGACCATCAAGACTAAAAGCCTTGAATACAGTGTTCTTCACTTTTACATTCTGTCTGCTTTTCACATTTCATATCATTTCACTGTAGATTTCACAGAATACTGAAGGACGGGGACTCAGGAATTTGGTCTCAACAGCTGATCAAGGTAAGATCAAAGGAGTCTTGTTGAAGATGAAAGTGACAGAAACTTTCAGTGACACCAACTACCTTAGTGATGACATGTTGGATTGATTTTACAGGCTTCAGCATGAGGTGGAGGAGGAAGAGGTGTAGTTTGGAGTCAGACCAGCAGACAGGATCGTTAAAACACTCCAGGCTTCAACATGGACATGGTGGCTGCAGTCTGTCCCTCCCTCGTCTTCACACTGATTGCTCTTCATTCAAAACCTCCACACTTTCAATGGGCCCAACAAATGTATTGATGAACTAGTTGATGAGCTCCTGTTCATCTCCTCCAGGTCATCAGGTCCAGTTCTACAGGATGTGCAGCAACACATCATCAATAGACTAAAGGCCTCTTCATTCTCCCCTTTTGAACCCATAAGAACAAGAAGAAAATTCGGCAGTGACGTCAGCCAGCTGCCGAAAAAAAAGCTTTTTCGGCAGCAGGACTGTTCATACTCCGATAAGAAGCTGCCGAACTCGCAGGCCACGCCCCCTCGCAGCAGCCACACGTCTGTGATGTGGCGTTTAAACTTTTCAACTGCAAAGTTTATTTCTCACCTCCAGAAACACATTTCTCGAACTGTTTCAGTAATAAAGAGGGTTTTTGTCCAAGCTCCATGTTGGTCCGGTATTAACTACAGGAGCTGACAGCTGTTCATGATGCGTTCAAGTGCATCACGTAAGCCTGCACTCCGACATTTTAACGAGCTGCGGCGCTCATACAGTAGTGATGTTATAAGTTAAATATGATTAAAATATGACTGATAGTCATGAGCGAACTGGAACACGCATGAGCAGCACACGGCAGAGCAGCAGGTTCAGCAGAGCAGCTCCTACATAGTTCGGCCAAGACGGTTGGAACAGCCGAAAACAAATTTCTTCAGCCAGAAGAAGCTGGAAGAAGGATTTGACGTCATTTCGTCCGGCAGGACCTGCACTGCTGAACTTTGTTCTTGTTCTTATGGAGTATGAATGGGCCTTAACTATGTCAATGCAGAACAGTTCTCTGGAGTCTCCATCCAGAGGAGTGTTGCTTTCATGATCTACACCCAATTGTCAAATGAGTGATATCGTGAAGAGCTGCTGTCAAGTAGAGAAATACTCTGGTGGAGCTGCTGTTAATCTTGATCATATCAAGTATGAAAAGTCTCTGAGGTTACATAACCAGCAAACATAATGACTTTATTTCTATAGCACTTTCCTAAACTCAGTTACAAAGTACTTTTACATTAAACCACAATAAAATTTACCACAATGAAATTTCAGAGCATACAACATAGAGAGAAGAAGAAATAAAAACAAAAAACATCAGTTAATAAAAGCCAAGTGATAAAAATGAGTTTTAAGACGAGACTTAAAACAGGATATTGAGTTTTCCTGCCTGAGTTCCAGAGCCGAGGGGCCGGAGAGTAAAGGCTCTGTCACCCTGGTAATGAGCCTTATTCTTGGTACCATTAGTAGACCCCTGTCAGAGGAACGGTCTGGCTTATTTAACTTTGTGAGGTGACCTTGAGTGGTTTGAAAGGCACTATAAATATTCTGTATTCTTTTGTGAATTATTATTCGGACTTCTTGGCGGTTCAAATATATATATATATATATATATATATATATATATATATATATAAGAAGTGCAGCTTGTTCATGAGATGACTGCTATGCTGTGTGCTTTTTATATCTTTAACTGTTTCGGAATAAATTACAAAAAACTTTGAAAAAATGTCTCATACAAAGCAGATGGGAGAGGCACCTCATGGAGGTCAGAGCAGATCAAAGCAGGAGAAAATCTTTGATCTTAGCATCTACACAGCAACAGCCGATGATCTCCTTCAATCTGATATGACCTCAGCACTGGAGCCATGGAGATGCTGAGATCAAAGGAGATCAGCTTTATTCAACCTTCAGCATTCACACTTGCATTTTCTTCTGGAAATACAAACCTCTAGTAATTATTATTATCATAACAGGTCTCTGATATCTGGAGGAGTCAGACCATTCAAGGCTTTAAAAACAAGCAGTAGCATTTTAAAACCTCTTCTAAAACTGACAGGCAGCCTGTGAAAGGAAGAAGGGATTGGTGAAATGTGGTCCCTCCTCCTGGTGCCTGTTAAAAACCTGGTAGCAACATTCTGCTCCAGCTGCAGTCTTTGAACATTGAGCCTACAGATGCCAGAATAAAGGGAGTTACAGTAATCCAGCCTGGACCAGATGAAGACATGTATTACTTTCTCCAGGTCTGCTGGGGAGAGGAATGACCTGGTCTTGACTAGTCATCTCAGCTGAGCAAAGCAGGATTGGATTACCTTGGTCACCTGACAGTCAAAGGACAGGTCGGAGTCGAACACCACACCAAAATTGTGGGTCTCTTTTCAAACATTGCTCAATGAGCTACCAAGACTAGAGCAAAGGTTGCTAAAACCACCAGAACTGGGTCCATTGGGGGCGATCAAAATGATTTCAGGTTTTAAACCGTTCAGCTGTAAAAAGTTTTTGGACTTTGGTTCTTTACTTTTGTGAGGCAGGACAGGATAGAGGCAGAACTGTCAACATTCCGAGGTCTTACTATAGCCTTGCCTTCAGTTTTTATTGAATTCCACCAGCGTCTTTATTTTCGACAACTGTCACCATTCCGAGGTCTTACTATAGCCTTACCAACATTCTATATCAAAATCTATCAACGTGTTTATTTTCGACAATTGTCACCATTCCGAGGTCTTACTATAGCCTTGCCTTCAGTTTTTATTGAATTCCGCCAGAGTCTTTATTTTCGACAACTGTCACCATTCCGAGTTCTTACTATAGCCTTACCAACATTTTGTATCAAAATCTAGCAACGTCTTTATTTTGGACAATTGTCACCATTTGGAGGTCTTACTATAACCTTACCAACATTTTATATCAAAATCTAGCAACATGTTTATTTTCAACAATTGTCACCATTTGGAGGTCTTACTATAACCTTACCAACATTTTATATCAAAATCTAGCAACGTGTTTATTTTCGACAATTGTCACCATTTAGAGGTCTTACTATAACTGTACCAACATTTTATATCAAAATCCAGCAACGTGTTTATTTTCGACAACTGTCACCATTCCGAGGTCTTATTATAGCCTTGCCATCAGTTTTTATTGAATTCCACCAGCGTCTTTATTTTCGACAATTGTCACCATTTGGAGGTCTTACTATAGCCTTACCAACATTTTATATCAAAATCTAGCAACGTGTTTATTTTCGACAATTGTCACCATTTGGAGGTCTTACTATAACTGTACCAACATTTTATATCAAAATCCAGCAACGTGTTTATTTTCGACAACTGTCACCATTCCGAGGTCTTATTATAGCCTTACCATCAGTTTTTATTGAATTCCACCAGCGTCTTTATTTTCGACAATTGTCACCATTTGGAGGTCTTACTATAGCCTTACCAACATTTTATATCAAAATCTAGCAACGTGTTTATTTTCGACAACTGTCACCATTCCGAGGTCTGACTATAGCCTTACCAACATTTTATATCAAAATCTAGCAACGTGTTTATTTTCGACAATTGTCACCATTTGGAGGTCTTACTATAACTGTACCAACATTTTATATCAAAATCCAGCAACGTGTTTATTTTCGACAACTGTCACCATTCCGAGGTCTGACTATAGCCTTACCAACATTTTATATCAAAATCTAGCAACGTGTTTATTTTCGACAACTGTCACCATTTGGAGGTCTTACTATAACAATATCAACATTTTATATCAAAATCTAGCAACGTCTTTATTTTCGACAATTGTCACCATTTGGAGGTCGTACTATAGCCTTACCAACATTTTATATCAAAATCTAGCAACGTGTTTATTTTCAACAATTGTCACCATTTGGAGGTCTTACTATAGCCTTACCAACATTTTATATCAAAATCTAGCAACGTGTTTATTTTCAACAATTGTCACCATTTGGAGGTCTTACTATAACAGTATCAACATTTTATATCAAAATCTAGCAACGTGTTTATTTTCGACAACTGTCACCATTCCGAGGTCTTACTATAGCCTTGCCATCAGTTTTTATTGAATTCCACCAGCGTCTTTATTTTCGACAATTGTCACCATTTGGAGGTCTTACTATAGCCTTACCAACATTCTATATCAAAATCTAGCAACGTGTTTATTTTCGACAACTGTCACCATTCCGAGGTCTTACTATAGCCTTGCCTTCAGTTTTTATTGAATTCCACCAGAGTCTTTATTTTCGACAACTGTCACCATTCCGAGGTCTTACTATAGCCTTACCAACATTCTATATCAAAATCTAGCAACGTGTTTATTTTCGACAATTGTCACCATTTGGAGGTCTTACTATAACCGTACCAACGGTTTATATCAAAATCTAGCAACGTGTTTATTTTCGACAACTGTCACCATTCCGAGGTCTTACTATAGCCTTGCCTTCAGTTTTTATTGAATTCCACCAGCGTCTTTATTTTCGACAACTGTCACCATTCCGAGGTCTTACTATAGCCTTACCAACATTTTATATCAAAATCTAGCAACGTGTTTATTTTCGACAATTGTCACCATTTGGAGGTCTTACTATAACCGTACCAACGGTTTATATCAAAATCTAGCAACGTGTTTATTTTCGACAACTGTCACCATTCCGAGGTCTTACTATAGCCTTGCCTTCAGTTTTTATTGAATTCCACCAGCGTCTTTATTTTCGACAACTGTCACCATTCCGAGGTCTTACTATAGCCTTACCAACATTCTATATCAAAATCTATCAACGTGTTTATTTTCGACAATTGTCACCATTCCGAGGTCTTACTATAGCCTTGCCTTCAGTTTTTATTGAATTCCGCCAGAGTCTTTATTTTCGACAACTGTCACCATTCCGAGGTCTTACTATAGCCTTACCAACATTTTGTATCAAAATCTAGCAACGTCTTTATTTTCGACAATTGTCACCATTTGGAGGTCTTACTATAACCTTACCAACATTTTAAATCAAAATCTAGCAACATGTTTATTTTCAACAATTGTCACCATTTGGAGGTCTTACTATAACCTTACCAACATTTTATATCAAAATCTAGCAACGTGTTTATTTTCGACAATTGTCACCATTTGGAGGTCTTACTATAACTCTACAAACATTTTATATCAAAATCCAGCAACGTGTTTATTTTCGACAACTGTCACCATTCCGAGGTCTTATTATAGCCTTGCCATCAGTTTTTATTGAATTCCACCAGCGTTTTTATTTTCGACAATTGTCACCATTCCGAGGTCTGACTATAGCCTTACCAACATTTTATATCAAAATCTAGCAACGTGTTTATTTTCGACAACTGTCACCATTTGGAGGTCTTACTATAACAATATCAACATTTTATATCAAAATCTAGCAACGTCTATATTTTCGACAATTGTCACCATTTGGAGGTCGTACTATAGCCTTACCAACATTTTATATCAAAATCTAGCAACGTCTTTATTTTCGACAACTGTCACCATTTGGAGGTCTTACTATAGCCTTACCAACATTTTATATCAAAATCTAGCAACGTCTTTATTTTCGACAATTGTCACCATTTGGAGGTCTTACTATAACAGTATCAACATTTTATATCAAAATCTAGCAACGTGTTTATTTTCGACAACTGTCACCATTCCGAGGTCTTACTATAACCTTACCAACATTTTATATCAAAATCTAGCGACGTGTTTATTTTCGACAATTGTCACCATTCCGAGGTCTTACTATAGCCTTGCCTTCAGTTTTTATTGAATTCCACCAGCGTCTTTATTTTCGAAAATTGTCACCATTTGGAGGTCTTACTATAACCTTACAAATATTTTATATCAAAATCTAGCAACGTGTTTATTTTCAACAATTGTCACCATTTGGAGGTCTTACTATAGCCTTACCAACATTTTATATCAAAATCTAGCAACGTGTTTATTTTCGACAATTGTCACCATTTGGAGGTCTTACTATAACAGTATCAACATTTTATATCAAAATCTAGCAACGTGTTTATTTTCGACAACTGTCACCATTTGGAGGTCTTACAATAGCCTTACAAACATTCTATATCAAAATCTAGCAACGTGTTTATTTTCGACAACTGTCACCATTCCGAGGTCTTACTATAGCCTTGCCTTCAGTTTTTATTGAATTCCACCAGCGTCTTTATTTTCGACAACTGTCACCATTCCGAGGTCTTACTATAGCCTTACCAACATTTTATATCAAAATCTAGCAACGTGATTTTTTTCGACAACTGTCACCATTCCGAGGTCTTACTATAGCCTTGCCATCAGTTTTTATTAAATTCCACCAGCGTCTTTATTTTCGACAACTGTCACCAATCAAAGGTCTTACTATAGCCTTGCCTTCAGTTTTTATTGAATTCCACCAGCGTCTTTATTTTCGACAACTGTCACCATTCCAAGGTCTTACTATAGCCTTGCCTTCAGTTTTTATTGAATTCCACCAGCGTCTTTATTTTCGACAACTGTCACCATTCCGAAGTCTTACTATAGCCTTACCAACATTCTATATCAAAATTTAGCAATCTGTTTATTTTCGACAACTGTCACCATTCCGAGGTCTTACTATAGCCTTACCAACATTTTATATCAAAATCTAGCAACGTGTTTTTTTTCGACAACTGTCACCATTCCGAGGTCTTACTATAGCCTTGCCATCAGTTTTTATTGAATTCCACCAACGTCTTTATTTTCGACAACTGTCACCATTTGGAGGTCTTACTATAGCCTTGCCATCAGTTTTTATTGAATTCCACCAACGTGTTTATTTTCGACAACTGTCACCATTTGGAGGTCTTACTATAGCCTTAACAACATTTTATATCAAAATCTAGCAACGTGTTTATTTTCGACAATTGTCACCATTTGGAGGTCTTACTATAACTGTACCAACATTTTATATCAAAATCCAGCAACGTGTTTATTTTCGACAACTGTCACCATTCCGAGGTCTGACTATAGCCTTACCAACATTTTATATCAAAATCTAGCAACGTGTTTATTTTCGACAACTGTCACCATTTGGAGGTCTTACTATAACAATATCAACATTTTATATCAAAATCTAGCAACGTCTTTATTTTCGACAATTGTCACCATTTGGAGGTCGTACTATAGCCTTACCAACATTTTATATCAAAATCTAGCAACGTGTTTATTTTCGACAACTGTCACCATTTGGAGGTCTTACTATAGCCTTACCAACATTTTATATCAAAATCTAGCAACGTGTTTATTTTCGACAATTGTCACCATTTGGAGGTCTTACTATAGCCTTACCAACATTTTATATCAAAATCTAGCAACGTGTTTATTTTCAACAATTGTCACCATTTGGAGGTCTTACTATAGCCTTACCAACATTTTATATCAAAATCTAGCAACGTGTTTATTTTCGACAATTGTCACCATTTGGAGGTCTTACTATAACAGTATCAACATTTTATATCAAAATCTAGCAACGTGTTTATTTTCGACAACTGTCACCATTTGGAGGTCTTACAATAGCCTTACAAACATTCTATATCAAAATCTAGCAACGTGTTTATTTTCGACAACTGTCACCAATTCCGAGGTCTTACTATAACCTTACCAACATTTTATATCAAAATCTAGCAACGTGTTTATTTTCGACAACTGTCACCATTCCGAGGTCTTACTATAGCCTTGCCATCAGTTTTTATTGAATTCCACCAGCGTCTTTATTTTCGACAACTGTCACCAATCCAAGGTCTTACTATAGCCTTGCCTTCAGTTTTTATTGAATTCCACCAGCGTCTTTATTTTCGACAACTGTCACCATTCCAAGGTCTTACTATAGCCTTGCCTTCAGTTTTTATTGAATTCCCCCAGCATCTTTATTTTCGACAACTGTCACCATTCCGAAGTCTTACTATAGCCTTACCAACATTCTATATCAAAATTTAGCAATCTGTTTATTTTCGACAACTGTCACCATTCCGAGGTCTTACTATAGCCTTACCAACATTTTATATCAAAATCTAGCAACGTGTTTTTTTTCGACAACTGTCACCATTCCGAGGTCTTACTATAGCCTTGCCATCAGTTTTTATTGAATTCCACCAGCGTCTTTATTTTCGACAATTGTCACCATTTGGAGGTCTTAATATAGCCTTACCAACATTTTATATCAAAATCTAGCAAAGTGTTTATTTTCGACAACTGTCACCATTCCGAGGTCTTACTATAGCCTTGCCATCAGTTTTTATTGAATTCCACCAACGTCTTTATTTTCGACAACTGTCACCATTTGGAGGTCTTACTATAGCCTTGCCATCAGTTTTTATTGAATTCCACCAACGTCTTTATTTTCGACAACTGTCACCATTTGGAGGTCTTACTATAGCCTTAACAACATTTTATATCAAAATCTAGCAACGTGTTTATTTTCGACAATTGTCACCATTTGGAGGTCTTACTATAACTGTACCAACATTTTATATCAAAATCCAGCAACGTGTTTATTTTCGACAACTGTCACCATTCCGAGGTCTTATTATAGCCTTGCCATCAGTTTTTATTGAATTCCACCAGCGTCTTTATTTTCGACAATTGTCACCATTCCGAGGTCTGACTATAGCCTTACCAACATTTTATATCAAAATCTAGCAACGTGTTTATTTTCGACAACTGTCACCATTTGGAGGTCTTACTATAACAATATCAACATTTTATATCAAAATCTAGCAACGTCTTTATTTTCGACAATTGTCACCATTTGGAGGTCGTACTATAGCCTTACCAACATTTTATATCAAAATCTAGCAATGTGTTTATTTTCAACAATTGTCACCATTTGGAGGTCTTACTATAACAGTATCAACATTTTATATCAAAATCTAGCAACGTGTTTATTTTCGACAACTGTCACCATTCCGAGGTCTTACTATAGCCTTGCCATCAGTTTTTATTGAATTCCACCAGCGTCTTTATTTTCGACAATTGTCACCATTTGGAGGTCTTACTATAGCCTTACCAACATTCTATATCAAAATCTAGCAACGTGTTTATTTTCGACAACTGTCACCATTCCGAGGTCTTACTATAGCCTTGCCTTCAGTTTTTATTGAATTCCACCAGAGTCTTTATTTTCGACAACTGTCACCATTCCGAGGTCTTACTATAGCCTTACCAACATTCTATATCAAAATCTAGCAACGTGTTTATTTTCGACAATTGTCACCATTTGGAGGTCTTACTATAACCGTACCAACGGTTTATATCAAAATCTAGCAACGTGTTTATTTTCGACAACTGTCACCATTCCGAGGTCTTACTATAGCCTTGCCTTCAGTTTTTATTGAATTCCACCAGCGTCTTTATTTTCGACAACTGTCACCATTCCGAGGTCTTACTATAGCCTTACCAACATTTTATATCAAAATCTAGCAACGTGTTTATTTTCGACAATTGTCACCATTTGGAGGTCTTACTATAACCGTACCAACATTCTATATCAAAATCTATCAACGTGTTTATTTTCGACAATTGTCACCATTCCGAGGTCTTACTATAGCCTTGCCTTCAGTTTTTATTGAATTCCGCCAGAGTCTTTATTTTCGACAACTGTCACCATTCCGAGGTCTTACTATAGCCTTACCAACATTTTGTATCAAAATCTAGCAACGTCTTTATTTTCGACAATTGTCACCATTTGGAGGTCTTACTATAACCTTACCAACATTTTATATCAAAATCTAGCAACATGTTTATTTTCAACAATTGTCACCATTTGGAGGTCTTACTATAACCTTACCAACATTTTATATCAAAATCTAGCAACGTGTTTATTTTCGACAATTGTCACCATTTGGAGGTCTTACTATAACTGTACCAACATTTTATATCAAAATCCAGCAACGTGTTTATTTTCGACAACTGTCACCATTCCGAGGTCTTATTATAGCCTTGCCATCAGTTTTTATTGAATTCCACCAGCGTTTTTATTTTCGACAATTGTCACCATTCCGAGGTCTGACTATAGCCTTACCAACATTTTATATCAAAATCTAGCAACGTGTTTATTTTCGACAACTGTCACCATTTGGAGGTCTTACTATAACAATATCAACATTTTATATCAAAATCTAGCAACGTCTTTATTTTCGACAACTGTCACCATTCCGAGGTCTTACTATAGCCTTGCCATCAGTTTTTATTGAATTCCACCAGCGTCTTTATTTTCGACAATTGTCACCATTTGGAGGTCTTACTATAGCCTTACCAACATTTTATATCAAAATCTAGCAACGTGTTTATTTTCGACAATTGTCACCATTTGGAGGTCTTACTATAACCGTACCAACGGTTTATATCAAAATCTAGCGACGTGTTTATTTTCGACAATTGTCACCATTCCGAGGTCTTACTATAGCCTTGCCTTCAGTTTTTATTGAATTCCACCAGCGTCTTTATTTTCGAAAATTGTCACCATTTGGAGGTCTTACTATAAACTTACAAATATTTTATATCAAAATCTAGCAACGTGTTTATTTTCAACAATTGTCACCATTTGGAGGTCTGACTATAGCCTTACCAACATTTTATATCAAAATCTAGCAACGTGTTTATTTTCGACAATTGTCACCATTTGGAGGTCTTACTATAACAGTATCAACATTTTATATCAAAATCTAGCAACGTGTTTATTTTCGACAACTGTCACCATTCCGAGGTCTTACTATAGCCTTGCCTTCAGTTTTTATTGAATTCCACCAGCGTCTTTATTTTCGACAACTGTCACCATTCCGAGGTCTTACTATAGCCTTACCAACATTTTATATCAAAATCTAGCAACGTGATTTTTTTCGACAACTGTCACCATTCCGAGGTCTTACTATAGCCTTGCCATCAGTTTTTATTGAATTCCACCAGCGTCTTTATTTTCGACAATTGTCACCATTCCGAGGTCTGACTATAGCCTTACCAACATTTTATATCAAAATCTAGCAACGTGTTTATTTTCGACAACTGTCACCATTTGGAGGTCTTACTATAACAATATCAACATTTTATATCAAAATCTAGCAACGTCTTTATTTTCGACAACTGTCACCATTCCGAGGTCTTACTATAGCCTTGCCATCAGTTTTTATTGAATTCCACCAGCGTCTTTATTTTCGACAATTGTCACCATTTGGAGGTCTTACTATAGCCTTACCAACATTTTATATCAAAATCTAGCAACGTGTTTATTTTCGACAATTGTCACCATTTGGAGGTCTTACTATAACCGTACCAACGGTTTATATCAAAATCTAGCGACGTGTTTATTTTCGACAATTGTCACCATTCCGAGGTCTTACTATAGCCTTGCCTTCAGTTTTTATTGAATTCCACCAGCGTCTTTATTTTCGAAAATTGTCACCATTTGGAGGTCTTACTATAAACTTACAAATATTTTATATCAAAATCTAGCAACGTGTTTATTTTCAACAATTGTCACCATTTGGAGGTCTGACTATAGCCTTACCAACATTTTATATCAAAATCTAGCAACGTGTTTATTTTCGACAATTGTCACCATTTGGAGGTCTTACTATAACAGTATCAACATTTTATATCAAAATCTAGCAACGTGTTTATTTTCGACAACTGTCACCATTCCGAGGTCTTACTATAGCCTTGCCTTCAGTTTTTATTGAATTCCACCAGCGTCTTTATTTTCGACAACTGTCACCATTCCGAGGTCTTACTATAGCCTTACCAACATTTTATATCAAAATCTAGCAACGTGATTTTTTTCGACAACTGTCACCATTCCGAGGTCTTACTATAGCCTTGCCATCAGTTTTTATTGAATTCCACCAGCGTCTTTATTTTCGACAACTGTCACCATTCCAAGGTCTTACTATAGCCTTGCCTTCAGTTTTTATTGAATTCCACCAGCGTCTTTATTTTCGACAACTGTCACCATTCCGAGGTCTTACTATAGCCTTACCAACATTTTATATCAAAATCTAGCAACGTGATTTTTTTCGACAACTGTCACCATTCCGAGGTCTTACTATAGCCTTGCCATCAGTTTTTATTGAATTCCACCAGCGTCTTTATTTTCGACAATTGTCACCATTTGGAGGTCTTAATATAGCCTTACCAACATTTTATATCAAAATCTAGCAACGTGTTTATTTTCGACAACTGTCACCATTTGGAGGTCTTACTATAGCCTTACCAACATTTTATATCAAAATCTAGCAACGTGTTTATTTTCGTAAATTGTCACCATTTGGAGGTCTGACTATAGCCTTACCAACATTTTATATCAAAATCTAGCAACGTGTTTATTTTCGACAACTGTCACCATTCCGAGGTCTTACTAAAGCCTTGCCATCAGTTTTTATTGAATTCCACCAACGTCTTTATTTTCGACAACTGTCACCATTCCGAGGTCTTACTATAGCCTTACCAACATTTTATATCAAAATCTAGCAATGTGTTTATTTTCGACAACTGTCACCATTCCGAGGTGTTACTATAGCCTTACCAACATTTTATATCAAAATCTAGCAACGTGATTTTTTTCGACAATTGTCACCATTCCGAGGTCTTACTATAGCCTTGCCATCAGTTTTTATTGAATTCCACCAGCGTCTTTATTTTCGACAACTGTCACCATTCCGAAGTCTTACTATAGCCTTACCAACATTTTATATCAAAATCTAGCAACGTGTTTATTTTCGACAATTGTCACCATTTGGAGGTCTTTCTATAACAGTATCAATATTTTATATCAAAATCTAGCAACGTGTTTATTTTCGACAACTGTCACCATTTGGAGGTCTTACTATAGCCTTACCAACATTTTATATCAAAATCTAGCAACGTGTTTATTTTCGACAACTGTCACCATTCCGAGGTCTTACTATAGCCTTGCCTTCAGTTTTTATTGAATTCCACCAGCGTCTTTATTTTCGACAACTGTCACCATTCCGAGGTCTTACTATAGCCTTACCAACATTTTATATCAAAATCTAGCAACGTGTTTTTTTTCGACAATTGTCACCATTCCGAGGTCTTACTATAGCCTTGCCATCAGTTTTTATTGAATTCCACCAGCGTCTTTATTTTCGACAATTGTCACCATTCCGAGGTCTTACTATAGCCTTACCAACATTTTATATCAAAATCTAGCAACGTGTTTATTTTCGACAACTGTCACCATTTGGAGGTCTTACTATAGCCTTACCATCAGTTTTTATTGAATTCCACCAACGTCTTTATTTTCGACAACTGTCACCATTTGGAGGTCTTACTATAGCCTTAACAACATTTTATATCAAAATCTAGCAACGTGTTTATTTTCGACAATTGTCACCATTCCGAGGTCTTACTATAGCCTTGCCATCAGTTTTTATTGAATTCCACCAACGTCTTTATTTTCGACAACTGTCACCATTTGGAGGTCTTACTATAGTCTTAACAACATTTTATATCAAAATCCAGCAACGTGTTTATTTTCGTAATTGTCACCATTTGGAGGTCTTACTATAGCCTTACCAACATTCTAGTTGAGAGAGAGAGAAAGAAAATTTACCATAAATAAAAAAAATGAGTTCTTATGCAGGGAAAATTGCAAATTTCTCCACATGCGAGATAAATAAAGGGAGATCTTATCTTAAAATAACTTCGACTGCACGACTTCCGGTTTTGAACCAAACAGTTAAAAAGCTCCTCCATTGAGCCTCATGAGGAGAAATGAGGTGATGAAATAAACAATACAAACAAAAAGATGAGACGCTGTAGTTCTTTTCCTTCATTCTGGCTGATTGTTGTTTTGAATAAAAACCTGCAGCGCCATCTAGTGGACTGAGTCCAGCATCACCTCACAACGAAGCGTGTTAGAACTGAGTTCCTGCTCAGCTCAGGAAAACTCAAGAATTTCTTGGAAAAACTTGACAAAATACACTTTTTTTATTCTTTTTGAGGGAAAAAAAACTCAAACTTTACGTGAAAAGAAAAACAATTATGAACAAATGAAAGATATAATGAACATTATTGAACGTGTGTTCATGGATGATAAGTTCATGCCGGTTTTACACAATAACTGAAAACGTATCGTTTCAGAAAAGTAAACACGTCGGGCCACTAGTTGGCGCTGTTGTCTGTTTGTGAGGTGGAGTTAGAACGTTTTCCATAAGTTGCGCATTCCTTTGTTTCCAAACTGACATGGAGATACAGATTCCAAACATTTCAATCTGTTTGAAGTTTCTCTACGAGCGCGGCGTCTCCGCCCGCTGACACCTCATCACTGCTCCCCGCCGCCGCCGTCCTCCCAGAACCCGGCGGGAGCAGAGACTGAGTGAGGGGCGGGGGTGTGGCCGAGCCCCCCGGCAGCGCCTGCTGGCGGAGGCCGAGGCTGGCGTGGACGCGGCGTGGCGGCGAGGTCCTGCGAGGTCCTGCGAGGTGGCGTTGAGTAGGCCGGTGAGCCCGGTGGGTTCGGGTCGAGCCGCGGCGCCGGAGTACATCTTGTTGGGACGACCCAGAAGCGTGCGACCTGCGGGAGTTTAGACAAGTAGGTTAGCGTTCCACTGAGTCCGTCACCGTCACCGTCACCGCTGCCGCCAACTTCACTTCCTGTAAGTAAGGCCCCGTTTCCGTGGCAACGACTTCAGCCCACTGGCCAGTAAACAAACAGCCAGAACTAGGGGTGGGAATTGATAAGATCTGATCAATATCAGTACCAATGTCAATTCTGCTTCTCAATCCAGTTCCTTATCACTTCTCCTAACGATTCCTGAGTTTTAGTTTGAGGGAAAAAAGTAGTTCTCCAGTCTCCTGCACCAAAAGGAACTATTTTATTTTTTCCAAACATGAAACTTGAATTATAATTTTTCCCTTTAAAAAAGAACAGTCGAAGGTGTATTTGCCTTCATTGCCCCCTGGAATTTACTCTTTTTCTAATGTTGCACTGTTGACAAGTTAGCGCTCTCTGGGAGGCGGAGCCTGGAGAGGAATGAGGAAGTGACGTAGGAGGAGGAACACGTTCTCTCGGTCTGCAGGGAATGCTGTGTTTTCATCGAATTGTCCCTCCTGTCTCCTTCTCTGTCCACGTCTCCTTCACCTGGAAGTGTTTTGTGTGGCGGCCATGATGAGGACGGTCTGAGTTCTCCACAAGCAAAGGAAAGGAGGCTCGTTGCTTCCTTTAGAACCTCCTTTAGCCTAGGAACCACTGGAACCACTGGAACCACAGGTGATGGAGGCCGGGGGTGTAGCTCAGGAGGAGGTGATGGAGGCCGGGGGTGTAGCTCAGGGCGTCATGGTGCAGGTTGTTCTGACTATCGGAGTAAACCAGAGTACCGGAGGAGAACCAGCACACAGAGAGAACATGAAGACTCCTGCCGGGATTTGTTTTGTTTTAACTGGACCTTGTGGCTGTGAGGCGAGAGGCTGTGGACTCTGTGGATTCAGGACCTGGTGAGAGGAACATGTATTACCGGATCCTATTATTTAGTCCTTTATCGTCTCCCACTTTAGACCTTCTTCCTCGCCATGTTTTCTCCTGGTTGAAGGAGGTTCTGCGTCGCAACGTGACTTGACGTCGTGCTGGGAAATGAATCCTTAAGAAGAATCGATCAAATACAAGGCGTACGATTCCCATGGAATTGATCAATTGGAACCGGTTCTAAGTCAGAACCGGTTTTCAATTCCCATCCCTAGTTCGGGTTAGATTCCTAACAAAGTTTGTTCGACTGACCTGAAATTTGGTGTGTGGCCTTATGGGGGCGCTACGATTACGGTACACTTGCTAATTAGCTGGATTCTGCCAACCTTTGACTACGCCTTACGGTTAGCATCCTAACAAAGTTTGTTCGATTGAGCTGATATTTGGGGGGTGGCTTGATGTGGTCGCTAGGATTACCGATCACTAGCTTACGGGTCAGAGATGTCCGACGGGCCGGCGTCCGGCAAGGGTCGAGGTCCCGACCAACGCTGCTTGCAGCTTTAATTTGATATTGGACCACAAAATCATCCAGTCTCGACAACTCTGTCCGTCTCTTCTTTCACGGCTTCCACAAGGTATTATTAAGTTATAGTTATTAAGGTATTTATTCAGTTGTGTACTTTAAAATACAAACAAAATCTTCCTTCCATAACATATTTGCTGTTTGGTTCATTCTGGTCCTATAACTTGTCCTCATGACGAGACCCTCTGAAGAGGAGAACCTGTCTTCAGGGGACTCTGGTCCTTGGATTTCAGGGCGTCTCTACATCAGAGGTTTTACTTTATAAAATAATCCACAAGAAGAGTCTTTCTCTTAAATTCACAAAACATTGAACAACGTTGTTGGCAGGATTCGAACTTACGCAGGGAGACCCCAATGGATTTCTAGTCCATCGCCTTAACCTCTCGGCCACAACAACATGATTCAGAAATGCTTTATGGAAGTGTAAGGTTCTCTGTGTGTGGTTCCTGATAACCCTCAGGTTCAGATCAGAAACGTCCTTTCAGGACAGACGTTCTTCCCAATCAGTCCCTCTCAGGTCACTAAGTGTTTGCCAAGGTGAGTGTCCATGTGACTCGTGACTGTTCAGCCCCGTTTCCACTGTACAAAATGTGTCTGTACAGTTCAGTTCAGTATTTCGGTCACTTCAGCTCGCTCAACCTCAACCGAGCAGGTACCACAAAAGTACCAGGTACTACCATGTAGTGGAAAAGCATCAAAAGCGAGGCGAGTCAAGTAGGGCTGAGTAGGTACTAGTGGAAAAGCACCATCAGTTGACAAGTAAGAATTAAACCCCCAAAAAACATGGAGTGATTCTTACATCAACGCTTCACAAAGCTTCTGATGCATTGGCCTGGATTTGAACATGTGCTTCCTGTGTGGCAGGTGTGAATTCTACCACCGAACCACCAATGCTTACAAATGACCACAGTCCAACCAGGAGAGGTCAGGTGAAACAACTGCTCTGGTCCATGAGCCCCTCCCCCGCAGTTTGAGTGATACTCACCTCTGCTTACACAGGAGTCGATGTAAAGTTTGGCTACTTTGACTCCTGAGATGCTCTGACAGAAAGCCTGGGATCAATCCCCAGCATCTCCAAGCTTTACGTCTAACATCAACAGCAGCAAGTAGATTAATAGTGAGTTAGTGTCTCTTGATCGTGAGGAGACACAAGTCAAACAGGCTCTGACACGTCTCACTCACAAACATGAGACACTTTTCTGTCCCATTCTAAAAAATTATTCAAGTCTTCTTCACCATCGCTCTATATTCTTTATCATTTTTGACTCACTTCAATTCACCACTTCATCATCTGGTTCAATTCACAACCTCACTAATTCACCACTTCACCATCTGGTTCAGTTCATCACTTCATCATCTGGTTCAATTCACCAATTCACCAATTCACCATCCGGTTCAATTCATCACTTCATCATCTGGTTAAATTCACAACTTCACCATCTGTTTCAATTCACCACTTCACTAATTCACCACTTCACCATCTGGTTCCATTCACCACTTCATCATCTGGTTCAGTTCATCACTTAACCATCTGGTTCCATTCACTACTTCATCATTTGGTTCAATTCACCACTTCACCAATTCACCACTTAACTAATTCACCACTTCACCATGTGTGGAAAGTGGCGTACGCATCTTTCAGGACCTGTTTTGTCATAATCAACCTTTATAAATGAGGCCAGACATTGTTCTGGCTCCATCATGTTCCTGGTCCTGGATCAGTTTCACCACTTCATCATCTGGTTCAATTCATTACTTGATCATCTGGTGCAATTCACAACTTCACCAATTCACCACTTCACCATCTGGTTCAGTTCATCGCTTCATCATCTGGTTCAATTCACCACGTCACCAATTCACCACTTCACCATCTGGTTCAGTTCATCGCTTCATCATCTGGTTCAATTCACCACGTCACCAATTCACCACTTCATCATCTGGTTCAATTCACCACTTCACCAATTCACCACTTCACCATCTGGTTCAATTCACCACTTCACCAATTCACCACTTCACCATCTATTTCAATTCACCACTTCGCCATCTTGTTCAGTTCATCACTTCATTATCTGATTCAATTCACCACTTCATCATCTGGTTTAATTCACCACTTCATCATCTGGTTCAATTCATCACTTCGCCATCTTGTTCAGTTCATCACTTCATTATCTGATTCAATTCACCACTTCACCAATTCACCACTTCACCATCAGCTCTACCAGTTTCCCCCGTAACAAAAATGTTCCTGGTCCAGGTCCATTGTTCTCATACTAGTACGCACAGTCTCCTCCTACGTTTATTTTAGATCACAAACTTAGTGTGGAAAGTGGCGTACGCATCTTTCAGGACCTGTTTTGTCATAATCCACCTTTATAAATGAGGCCAGACATTGTTCTGGCTCCATCATGTTCCTGGTCCAGGATCAGTTTAACATCCAGACCCAGAGCATCGAGTGTTTTTAGGAGAAAATCATGAAATGTGTCGGCGTTGCTGTTTGAAAGCTCCTCAAAGTGAATAAAGCCCCGATACTGTTGGTTGAGTCCTTTTGCTTCTTGAAGATGTTGCTGGTTGGTCTGGGAGGAGGATTCTCACACACAAAGTCAAAGCCTCTTTGGATGTTTAACACAATGGATCATGGTTGATGACCAAAGGGCTCGTCCGGGAATTGAACCCAGGACCTCTCGCACCCAAAGCGAGAATCATACCCCTAGACCAGGAGTGTCAAACTCATTTCCATCGAGGGCCACGTCAGCATCATGGCTGCCCTCCAAGGGCCAAATGTAACTGTAAGACAGTATAAATGTAACTAAATGTAAATAAATATAATGTAAAATAAATGTAACTACTCCTCAATTTTAAATAACACTGACTTCATTACTTACTCATATTACAAATATTACATATGCATTTGCATTGATATAAAAATATATATCTGGTAGTTGCTCTGTTAAGTTTAACTTTGTCATACTTACCGACACGCCTCAGAACACTCGCTGAAGTACAAACATGTCTTCTCCTCCCCATCGTTCATGAAACAGCCTTTCATCTGCATCAGGTTTTCTCTTCCTGGACATTTTGGGATCATTTATATTTCTCAATTCTACTTGTTGAAAATTGCATTGATGTTTATACACTGCAATCTCCACGTGTAATATAATATAACAATCATATATAAATTGTACACTAATTGTAAACGTGCCATATTGTAACAAAACTGCAAGATTAAATCTTTAGTATTTTAAAATTAATAGAATCAGCATGCATTGTGGGAAATGTAGTTTATGGTCAACGCAGTTTTACAAAGATATCGTGAGCTCAAAGAAACAAACCTCACTACTTGATAAAATTATATTTTGCAGTTGGTGTAAAAGTGTATAAACAACAGTAAATCAAATTTTTGTAGGCGTTTTTTTTTTTTTATTCTTAACACCGCTCCGCACATGCCGCACGTCGTTCAGCCCTCGTGACCCCGTGTCTGTGCCTCAACGCAGCGCACGCGGGACGGGGGGGGGGGGGGGGAGTTCGCCGCTCGCCGCCGCGTGTGGTTCTCACGGGGGTTGTCTTTCGTCGGGTGGAACACTGGTCGGAGCGGGGAATATCTTAACCTGGATATGCTCAAATTCATTATTATTTCCACCTGAACAAAGGCACATGTAATTACCGTAATGTTGCCAATAGACGCGCACCCCAAGGCGTCCTCTGCGCACCTATTGAAAACACTACGGTATTTATTTTTTTTTAAAGATAATCAGACCTTGAAGCCCTCGCGGGCCACATAAAATAACGTGGCGGGCCACATTTGGCCCGCGGGCCTTGAGTTTGACACATGTGTATTAGATCATTCTGTGTTGAATATCCCCTCAAAAAAAGCACCTTTACAATATGAAAACACAGCGTTCCCTGCAGACCGAGAGAACGTGTTCCTCCTCGTAAGTCACGTCCTCATTCCTCTCCAGTCTCCGACCTCCCAGAGAGGCTTAACTTGTCAACAGCGCAACATTTGAGAAAGTGTAAATTCCAGGGGGCAATGAAGGCAAATACACATTTGACTGTTCTTTTTTATAGGAAAATTTATAATTCAAGTTTCATGTTTGGAAAAAATAAAATTGTTCCTTTTGGTGCAGAAAACTGTAAAACTACTTTTTTCCCCTCAAACCAATACTCAGGAATCGTTAGGAGAATTGATAAAATCTCATAAATTCTCACCCCGAGTGATCTACCTGTTAATTCTCCTTTAAAAAAAAAAAATGTAAAAAAAATAAAAAATCAATAAGAGATTCGATAAAGAATTGAATCGTTAAACAGAATCGAAAATGGAATCGGAATCAGAAAAACCGTATCAATTCCCATCCCTAATGTTCACACACAAAAAGATGAAAGATGGACTGTCCCTCCACCATTCATATGTTTACTCTGAAATGAGACCGATTGTTCCACCCCTTTTAATCAATCAGTGCTAGAATCCACCGCTCTGGATCATTTGAAGATGAAAGTCTGACAGATGATCAGAGTTCTGAAGATTCAGTATTCGGCCTCACGTCTCATGAAAGAAACATCTAGAACCGGGTTCCAGTGTGTTCTGTTCAGTGGGAAACTGGTCCAAATGGCTTATTGAGTGTTGAAGGTTGCCAACCTTGAGGAACCTCAGGAGTTGTCTCAAGACATAAAGGACAAGTTTGTCCTTCTCTTCTTAAAGTTGGAAAACACTTTCAATGGGCCCAACAAATGTATTGATGAACTAGTTGATGAGCTCCTGTTCATCTCCTCCAGGTCATCAGGTCCAGTTCTACAGGATGTGGTCCAGTTCTACATTCACATACGTTTACATACAAAGTAAAAGACAGGGGATGTAGCTCAGTGGTAGAGCGCATGCTTCGCATGTATGAGGTCCTGGGTTCAATCCCCAACATCTCCAAGCTTTATGTCTGACCTCCAGAACACAAACACAGAGCTCCACAGCAAGTGTTTTTGTGTTGATGTAATCTAAGAAGTAAAGCTGAGCTCTGGAATTCTGCAATCTCACAAACAATATCATGGAGCTTCTGATTCTAGACTGCAGTCACAAGCTGAACACCACACTGGAATCTGATTACATGAACATTAGTCTGAACTACAAAACTCAACTTTGATGTTCCCTTCAAAACCAAAACACTCAGAAATAAACTATTTTTTTATTACTGATAATGACTCATCTGAGTTTTAAAAAATAACAAACACAAAATTACAACTTGATTAATGCCATTCAAATATATATATATATATATATATATATATATATATATATATATATATATATATATATATATATATATATATACATACATATATATATATATATATATATATATATATATATATTCAAATCACAAAAATCTTTGAAAAAATGTGTCATACAAAGAAGATGGGAGAGGCACCTCAAGGAGATCAGATCAGATCAAAGGAGGAGATGATCTCCTTCAATCTGATATGATCTCAGCACTGGAGCCATGGAAACACATAGATCAAAGGAGATCAGCTTTATTCAACCTTCAGCATTCACACTCGCATTTTCTTCTGGAACTGCAAACCTGTAGTAATTATTATTATCATAACAAACTACAAATCACTGTGTTACATTTCGTGCAATATAAATAAAGATTCATTGAATTGATGTCATGAGGTACTGCTGGGATTTGAACCCTGGACCTCCTGTTCACTAGACAGGCACTTTGACCAGCTAAGCCACAGCGCCTCCTTTGGTGCAGTTCAGTGCTGCATTACCTGGTGTCAGAACTTGTTGAAGTGAAACTCAGAGAGCAGAGGGCATCGTACAGGTGTTCCTCACCTGTTGAACTAATGCTGGATTTACAGAAGAGTGGCTTCATGACAGCTGGGGAACATCTGGACCTGATGTCAAGAAGCTTCCACATTGTGACATCACCGTGATGTCACAATGTGGAAGCATGGTAACAGACACATGACAGTGACACAGCGTAACCCAGGATCCAGACAAGTGTAACCAGTGTGGATCAGGGCTGCTCCATGTGATGTGATCAGCTGAAACAGATGTTAACCAGGTGTGAACGGCCCAGAAAGACCTGATGAGACACACAAGCTGAAGAGGCTCTGACAGAACTCACTCAGAAACCTGAGTCACTTCTCTGTCTGACAAAACAAACTCCTCCACTTCTTATCATCTTCTTATCATCCTGTCTTACATCAGCTTAAATCCCAGCAGTTCCTCACAACATTAATTCACTTCAACTTTACTTATATAGTACCAAATACAACACAGTCATGTCTTGGTGTTTTTACAGGAGAAACCCAACAAGTCCACATCATCAAGCATGAGGGTGACGGTTTGGTACAGTACTTTCAGTACCATCCACAACTTTAGTCAGTGAAAACACATGAAAACATGTACTGTATCATAAAGTACTGGCGCATACTGAGTGGTGGAAACAATTTATTTCAAACAGGATAAGTAAGAAAGAGTTGGTGACAGGGTGAAGCTCCCAGGGAGCTGATGGGGTCAAAGATCATGCTCTAGATCAGGGGTCTCAAACTCAGTTCCTGGAGGGCCTCAGCCCTGCATGTTTTCCACGTCTCCCTGCTTCAACATGGCTGATTGCAATGAGTGGCTCCTTATGGAGCTTTGTGCTGAATGTGGTGATGAACCATTCAGGAGTGTTAAAGAACCCGTACCTCCTGAGAGACTGGAGCCTTAATCCAGCACCTTGGACCGCTCAGCCACCAGACCTGCACGTTACCAATAATGTGCTCAAACCTGGTCAGATAAAGGTCGCAGCTAACGGTTATTCATTAATACTGTGATGTCTGATTTCTTTCAGATCAGAATCAAACAGGTATTTACATTTTATATTTTTTTTTGTGTTTTTATCAGACTGCTATCAAATGTAAATATTTTCCTGCAGTACATCTGACACCAGGTAATGCAGCACTAAAAATGCACCAAAGGAGGCGCTGTGGCTTAGCTGGTCAAAGTACCTGTCTAGTGAACATGAGTTCCTGGGTTCAAATCCAAGCAGTGCTTCAATTCAATTAATCTTTATTTATAATGCAACAATTACAACACAGTCATTTGTAGTTTGTTTTTACTGGGAGAAACCCATTAGGCACAAATCCTCCAATAGCAGTTGAACTTTCAGCTTCATTTCTTCCAGGTCGGCCATGACTAATGTTTTCATTTACTTTTGTCAGGATGTGGTCATTCCATGAGCTCTGTCAAGGCTGTCAGGAGACCTGATCTCCTGCCTTATTGATGACAATCAGTTGCAGTTCCCAGATGAGCCCTTGGAGTGACCATGTCATTCCATAATCAGTCCCCAAATAGCAGTCCAGTCTAAGTGTAAAACTCAGTCTCAGTCTGAGACGTATATATATATATATATTCTTTTTCTAATATAATAGACTTCTCTCTCTCTCTCTCTCTCTCTCTCTCTCTCTCTCTCTCTCTCTCTCTCTCTCTCTCTCTCTCTCTCTCTCTCTCTCTCTCTCTCTCTCTCTCTCACGGTGCAACTTCAGCTCCGCCCACTGCTCCCAGAGTCCAGATCCATATTTCACTTTCTCTTGTATTGTTTGATTGTACACTCATAGTGACAGGACGTCTTTTCCTTTATAAATGAGTTCCCAGTCATCCGATTGTACCTAAATAACTCATTTTTCCAGGGATTCCACTCTTCTGACTCATTTGTACTGATATCTATCTGTTGTCTTTTTTAATGTTTCTGTGTTTTTTATTGTAAACAGTAAAAAAACAAAAACAAACAGACATGAAATCACTGATATCATTGAATAATACACCCTTATACAATTTCTTCATTTGACTTTTATTTGCTGATTGTTTCATATGAATGTTTAATCTGTTCCACCTCTTTAAGCTACATCAATAACCAATGCCCCCTGGTGGCCGCGCCCCGTCACTATCTGTCAAATCCTGTTACAGAGTGCTCTGGTGTTTGTGGGAACAAACTTGAAACAGAGCAGGATGACTATTGCAACAACACATCATCAGTAGGATAAAACTAACCTTTCTCTTGATGGTCTACGACAGGGTGTCCAAACTGGGTCAGAGAGTGCAGGTGTCCTGCATGTTTCAGTTCTCTGCCTGCTTCAGCATACCTGAATCTAATGATGACGTCATCACCAAGGTTGTGAAAAAGAACAATAATGAGCCTTTCATCACAAAGTGGATGGGAGAGGCACCGGATGGAGATCAACGGAGATCAAAGCCGGAGGAAATCTTGGATCTGAGCATCTCCATGGCAAAAGGCACTGATCTCCTTTGATCTGATAGGATATCAGCAATGGAGCCATGGACACGCTGAGATCAAAGGAAATCAGCTTTGTAGAGTTGTAATGTGCTCGTAGTCATCCTTAAATTTTTCGAGAAATATGTCTTCAATCACCTTTTCTCTAGCTACACCCTCTACCTGAACCTTTACCTGTTTATTTATTTCATATTTTCCAAATATCATGCTTTTGGTTTGACCTAGATTTAATGAATTAGAGTTCATTTCTCTGAATGTATCTAGTATGTCGTTGAAGAGTTTTTCTAGGATTTGGGAGAATTGTGGGTCTGTAGTTTGTGAAGTGTGTCTGTTTTCAATAACGGTATCCTTACTGGAAGCCTGTTGAATGATACTATGTAGAACCTTCTATTTACTGCTTACATGGTCTTTATTGTTTTCTGGTACATTTTTAAAATAATTCTTCCTACATTTTCTCATCATATGAGTGAACTTATGTTTACATTTCTTGGATTTATTTTCCATCTCCTTCGTTCTACATTTATTGGATTCTCTATGTCATGTATTCTTCTCCTTGGATGCATTTTTTAAGCCCTTTGTCATCCATTAAACATCTTTATATTTCACTTTCTCTTGTATTTATAAATGAGTTCCCAGTCATCTGATTGCACCTCAATAACTAGTTTTTCCAGGGACTGCTCTGTTCTGACTCATGTGTACTGATATCTATCTGTTGTCTCTTTTAATGTTTCTGTGTTTTTTATTGTAAACAGTAAAAAAACAAAAACAAACAGACATGAAATCACTGATATCATTGACTAATACACCACTTACTTTGATATTATCTCTAACATGTGTAAATAAATTATGACCCTCCAAACGACCCCCAGGAGGCCCGGCTGTTGTGTGTGTGTGTGTGTGTGTGTGTGTGTGTTTGGGCCTGGTTATAGGAGAAGTGAGGATGGAGCAGCCATTTACTGGTAAAACTAACTCACTAACATCTTGGTGAAAATAGAATATATGTTTTTTTCAAATTAAAGTGACAATGAAAGTGAGAACAGGAGTTCCCCCTTCACCTCCATAGGAACATAGAGAGTGAGCTACCAGCAGCTTCTCCCTGTGGAAGGGAACATCAGCCCTCACCTCCAGAGTGAACATAAGTCATGTTTGTATATTACATCCATCCATCCATCCATCCATCCATCCATCCATCCATCCATCCATCCATCCATCCATCCATCCATCCATCCATCCATCCATCCATCCATCATCCATCCATCATCCATGATGTGATCCAGTAAACATGTCCAAGCAGTAGTGTTGTGTTGTTGCTTCTCATTATCAATAGAAACATGAGAAAGTATAAGAGTGACTGATATGCTTGTATGATCACTGGACCTTTTGAAAGCAGTCAGACTCTCATACTGTACCAGTAGCATCTGTGTCATTCACAACCCGTCTCCATCTTAACTGGACTTTCTGTGTACACATATGAGTTTGTGTTTTCATCTGTGGTCTGGTGGCTAGTGAGGGTGTTGCCTTCAGTGGCAAAGGGAAATAAAACCTCTGCATGAACAGGAATCATGGTGCCTCCCCCTCCACAGCTCCAAGTGTCCAAATCTGAACAGCTGGTCTATTGCAGCAACACGTCATCAGTAGGATAAAACTAAGCTGTCTCTTGATGGTCCATGACAGGGTGTCCAAACTGGGTCAGAGAGTGCTGGTGTCCTAAATGTTTTAGTTCTCTGCCTGCTTCAGCATACCTGAATCTAATGATGACGTCATCACCAAGGTTGTGAAAAAGAACAATAATGAGCCTTTCATTAAAAAAGTGGATGGGAGAGGCACCGGATGGAGATCAACAGAGATCAAAGCCGGAGGAAATCTTAGATCTGAGCATCTCCATGGCAAAAGACACTGATCTCCTTTGATCTGATAGGAAATCAGCACTGGAGCCATGGAGAAGCTCAGATCAAAGGAAATCAGCTTTGTAGAGTTGTAATGTGCTCGTACTCATCCTTACATTTTTCTAGGAATGTGTTTTCAATCACCTTTTCTCTAGCTACACCCTCTACCTGAACCTTTACCTGTTTATTTATTTCATATTTTCCAAATATCATGATTTTGGTTTGACCTAGATTTAATGAATTAGAGTTCATTTCTCTGAATGTATCTAGTTGAAGAGTTTTTCTAGGATTTGGGAGAATTGTGGGTCTGTAGTTTGTGAAGTGTGTCTGTTTTCAATAACAGTATCCTTACTGGAAGCCTGTTGAATAATACTATGTAGAACCTTCCATGTACTGCTGACATCGTCTTTATTGTTTTCTGGTTCTTTCTTAAAATAATTTTTCGTACATTTTCTCATTATATGAGTGAACTCATTTTTACATTTCTTGTATTTATTTTCCATCTCCTTCGTTCTACATTTATAGGATTCTCTATGTCATGTATTCTTCTTCTTAGATCCATTTTTTTAAACCCCTTTGTCATCTATATAATATCTATAAATATCTTTATATTTCAGTTTCTCTTGTTTTGTTTGATTGTACACTCATAGTGACAGGACGTCTTTTCCTTTATAAATGAGTTCCCAGTCATCTGATTGTAACTCAATAACTCATTTTTCCAGGGATTCCTCTGTTCTGACTCATGTGTACTGATATCTATCTGTTGTCTGTTTTAATGTTTCTGTGGTTTTTATTGTAAATAGCAAAAAAACTAAAACAAACAGACATGAAATCACTGATATCATTACTAATACACCACTTACTTTGATATTATCTATAACATGTGTAAATATATTATCACTAAAAGTTTCACAATGAGAAGTGGTCCTGCTGGAATTCAATTAAAACTCCATTGTATTTATGAAATCTTCCACCTGCCTGGCTGCTGTGACAAAATCCGACAGGCACCACCGTCTCTGGGACACTAGATGGCGCTGGTGCGTCTCTCCAAACGACCTCCAGGAGGCACGGCTGCAGTGTGTGTGTGTGTGTGTGCCTGGTTGGAGGAAAAGTGAGGGTGGAGCAGCCAGTTACTGCTAAAACTAACTAACTAACATCTAGGTGAAAATAGAATATATGTTTTCTTCAAATTAAAGTGAACATGGAAGTGGGAATGGGAGTTTTATTTTTATTAAAATGAAAATATAGGTGAAAATATGATTTTCTATCAAATTAAAGTGAATATGAAAGTGAGAATAGGAGTTCTTTTTCAAATTAAAGTGACTATTAAAGTGAGAATAGGAGTTCTCCTAATAGGGGCCATATGTGGGGTTGTGAGTGACAGCGGTTCAAAGAAAGCTCAGGGCGTTCCCTGATTGTGTTTCCTTCATTGAGATTCAAAGGAAGCTCATAAAAACATTGTTAAAAAGGACGACTGAGGAGGACTGAAGTTTGAAATGAAGACTTTGAGAACTTTACCAGCAGCTGATAGTATGAAGCCAGTTCAAACAAAGCTGCTTTCACACCTAAAAACGTCTTCCTGAATGTTACTCAGCCTCACGATACTGAGAAGGATTTCTACTGTACCTTTGCTATTTAGATGTAATTAAATATTTCACTTTAATTACAGCTATGGGGTGAATACAGTGTATAGAGAGTTTTCAGTTACATATATCAAAGTACCCACTGTTCCTGAAGGCACCACGATGCCACACCCCTCTCAGTGAAAGCCACACCCCTCACAGTGGAAACCACGCCCCATTTCGGTGGAAGCCACGCCCCCACGCCAGAACAAGGCCAACAGTTTGAACTTGAAAAAATACGATCTGAGAGTAAAAAACAAAATTAGAAACCTGAAACCAGGATTTGAATATGAAAGAAATAAGATCCTAATCTGAAAACATTAAACCTGCAACTGAAAAAATAAAACCTACATTTTAAAAAATTTATGAGTGAAAAATGAAAATAAAGGATTTTATCAAAAGAATTCCAGAGCTGAATCAAAATTATATGTAAGGTGAAAAAACTTTTCATACTCTTATTTTTATTTTAAATACAGTGTTTTTAATTTTTCAAAATTGAAGCTCAAACCTTGAACATTCAGATTCAAAATATATTTTTTCAATCACATTTATTTTTCAGAAGAATCAACCTTTGGACCTGGATCCAGCTGCATACAGACCGCTCCAATCAGCTGAGGTTGTTTTTACTTGGTCTCTAGAGAGACTTTAACTCTTTAACCTCTGGATCAGCAACCACCTTAAAAAGCTGAGAAGAGTTGACTTCTTTCAAAGTTTGACCTTTTCCTTAGTGGTTTGGCGGTCGCTTCCACTCAACCTTAAATAATAATGTGAGTACACCACTTTACACATTTCAAAGAAAAAAATAAATACTTTGGGATATTCAGGGCCTAATTCTCACACAGTATATCTGCCTACAGTACAAACTCAAGTCAACACTCTTGTTCTGATGGAAATGTCAGGATGAACAGATGAACTGTTGAGTTATCAAGATCAAGCTGCAAATCACAAAGTCTGGAAAAAGTTCTATTTTCTTAAAGAGGTGGAACAGATTAAACATTCAGATGAAACAATCAGCAAATAAAAGTCAAATGAAGAAAACGTATAAGGGTGTATTAGTCAATGATATCAGTGATTTCATGTCTGTTTGTTTTTGTTTTTTTACTGTTTACAATAAAAAACACAGAAACATTAAAAAAGACAACAGATAGATATCATTACAAATGAGTCAGAAGAGAGGAATCCCTGGATAAACTAGTTATTGAGGTACAATCGGATGACTGGGAACTCATTTATAAAGGAAAAGACGCCCTGTCACTATGAGTGTACAATCAAACAATACAAGAGAAAGTGAAATATGGATCTGGACTCTGGGAGCAGTGGGCGGAGCTGAAGTTGCACCGTGAGAGAGAGCGAGAGACAGACAGACAGAGACAGAGACAGAGACAGAGAACACACCAAGAGTGTGAGTGCATCGAGACTGAGACTGAGTTTTACACTTGGACTTGGACTTGGACTGGAGTGGATTAGTCTGGAGGCCCAGGCACATGACCACCTCAGCTTCCACTCAGAGCCCAGACCAGCTGTTCAGATTTGGACACTTGGAGCTGAGAAGGGGGAGGCTCCATGATTCCTGTATTCCAGGAATAGGCGCAGGAGGAAGTGCAAGATGTTTGCAGGAGGAGGCTCTGGAGGAGGTGCAGAAGTAGGGTGCAGGATGAGCCGCAGGTTGTGTGCAGGAGGAAGAGGAGAAGGAGGACGAGGTGCAGAAGAAGGCACAGGAGAAGGTGGAGAAGGAGACGCATGATGATGCGCAGGAGGAGATGCGGGATGAGGTGTAAGAGGAGGCGCAGAATGAGTTACAATTGGAGGCGCAAGATGAGGCGCAGGATGTGTGCTGGAGGAGGCACAGGAGGAGGTGCAGGATGTGTGCAGGAGGAGGCACAGGATGAGGCAAAGTAGGAGGTGCAGGAGGAGGCGCAGGATGAGGTGTGGGATGTGTGCAGGAGGAGGCGCAGGATGTGTGCAGGAAGAGGAGGAGGGGTAGAGGAGGAGGCACAGGAGGATGTGCAGGAGCAGGCACAGGATGAGGCATAGGATGTGTGCAGGAGGAGGTGCAGGAGGAGGTGCAGAAGGAGGCACAGGATTAGGCGTAGGATGTGTGTAGGAGGAGGCGCAGGATGTGTGCAGGAGGAGGCACAGGAGGGGGTGCAAGATGTATGCAGGAAGGAGGTGCAGGAGGAGGTGCAGGAGGAGGCGCAGGCAGAGGTGCAGAAGTATAGTGCAAGATGAGGTGCAGGATGTGTGCAAGAAGAGGAGGAAGAGGAAGAGGGGTGGAGGAGGTGCAGGAGGAGGTGCAGAAGGAGGTGCAGGATGTGGTGCAGGAGGAGGTGTAGGATGTGTGCAGGAGGAGGCGCAGAATGTGCGCAGGAGGATGCGCAGGAGGAGGTGCAGGATTGTGCAAGGAGGCACAGGAGAAGACGCAGGAGGAGGTGCAAGATTATACAAGAGGAGGCGCAGGATGTGTGCAGGAGGAGGCACAGGATGAGATTGTGCATGTCTGCAGAAGGAGGCGCAGGAGGAGGTGAAAGAGGAGGTTCAAGAGGAGGGGCAGAAGGAGGTGCAGGAAGAGGACAAAGAGGAGGAGGGGTGGAGGAGGAGGAAGAGGTGGAGGAGGAGGGGGTAGAGGAGGGGGTTCAGGAGGAGGCGCAGAAAAAGGTGCAGAAGGATGTGCAATAGGAGGCGCATGAAGAGGTGCAGGAGTAGGCGAAAAAGGAGGCGCAGGATGAGGCACAAGATTTGAGCACAAGGAGGCGCAGCAGGAGGCACCGAAGGAGGTGCAGGAGGAGATGCAGGATGTGTGCAAGAGGCGCAGGAGGAGGTGCAGAAGGAGGTGCAGGACGAGACGCAGGATGTGTACAGGAAGAGAAGCAGGAGGAGGCGCAGAAGGAGGTGCAGGATCTGTGCAGGAAGAGGCGCAGGAGGAGGTGCAGAAGGAGGCGCAGGAAGAGGTGCAGGATTTGTGCAGGAAGAGGAGGAGAGGGTGGAGGAGGAGGCACAGGAGGAGGTGCAGGAGGAGATGCAGGATGTGTGCAGGAAGAGGCACAGGAGGAGTTGCAAGAGGAGGTGCAGAAGGAGATGGAAGAGGAGGTGCAGGAGGAGGTTGAAGAGGAGGTGCAGGAGGAGGTGCAGGAGGAGGTGCAGGATGTGTGCAGGAGGAGGCTCAAGGACACGTCCTCAGGTGATGGAGGTGAAGGTGGTGAACAGCTCCTGCTCCACTCTACACAAGCTGAAAAACTCCCACACACACCAGGTCACTCTCTGAAGGTTCCAGAGTCTCATTGTCCTCTGAAGGACACTTGTTAAGGTCCAACATGAAGGAACGGGATTCAAACCTCAACAAAGAATTTAGAGCAACAAGAAAAAATCTCTACAACTACTAATGAACCTACAAATGAGGAGGAGGAGGAGGAGGAGGAGGAGGAGGAAGAGGAGGAGGAAGAGCAGGAAGAGCAGGAGGAGCAGTTGTCATCCTCTCTGCTCTCCTCAGTGGATCTTCAGGACACAGTGTCCCCTCTGCTGGGGGACCCCTGAGACACTATGACAGACAGGCAGTAACATCAGCATCTCCTTGTTAGTATAGTGGTGAGTATCCCCGCCTGTCACGTGGGTGACCCGGGTTCAATTCCCCGACGGGGAGTGAGAGGCTTTTAGTTTCGTCATGGAGAACCATTGGGTTCTAATCAGGAACAGACTTTCTACCAACCACCTCCTTCCAGATTATCCTGCCTTGGAAGACATGAGAGAGTAAAGGCCTCTTCATCCTCCCTTTTTGAACCAAGAGAGGTCATGTGATCTAACAGCTGTGCTGCGTGAGCCCCTCCCCCACAGTTTGAGTGACACTCCGCTCTGGTTACACAAGTGTATGTACAGAGTTTGGCTCCGCCCCTGAGAGACTAGGACAGTGGCTGTCCTCACACCTCCTTGTCAGTATAGTGGAGAGAATTCCTGCCTGTCACATGGGAGACTGTAGTTCAATTCCCTGACAGGGAGAGCAAAACCTTTTAGTTTTGTTATTGAAAATCATGAGGTTCAGACTGGGAACGGCCCCTTCCAGCCATTCCAGCTGTTGCCAATGTGAACATAAAAGTTACACATTAAGACTCTGGAGTCCATTTGTGGTTCCCTTTCTAGAACCTCATCACTGGACACCGGGTTCTGTGCACCTTGGTTTTAGGGACCGAGCCCAGAAGGGAAGCTGCCTGGAGGCGAGGACCTTATTGCATCTGTAGTGTTTCTTTCTTTCTTTCTTCTCCTGAAGACATTGAACCCAAATTTAACCCTAAACATTCTCCAAAACTCACCAGATGTGAACCAGCACATCAGGACTGGTGCAGACTATAAGAAAATGTAAAACAACATTTTAACATCGTTAACATACAAACATGGTATTAAATGACAGAGGAGACACTTCTGCTCAAAACTTCTGTACAGTGGTCATTTTGACAACAAACTCTGATTTAGTCTCAGTCTTTTGAGGAACTCACCATTTAGTTTTAGTCTTAGTTTAGTCCTAAGAAATCTGTCTTGTCTTAGTCTAGTTTAGTCGACTAAATATCTTCAGAGTTTCTGTCGACTAAATCCACAGTGGACTTAGTCCATGAAGTGTTTCTCCAGAATATCCAGTCATTGGAAATATCCATCAGTCTGTTCTAGAAGGTATTCTAGTTTCAATTAGCAATACAGACTCAGATTGAACTGTTGTATTACAAAGAAGGAATTCATTTTATTCTCAATGTCAAAAACTTGAGCAAGGCATTTTCACAAAAGATGTGAAAACCAGCATGTTACTCTGCAGAGTTTCTCCATGATTGTGATTGGTCAGATGCTGCAGACCACTATACTAAGGAGGAGATGTTGTTCCTCACATATTATGAGAACCATCATCCATCAAAACTCTGTATTTCACTTGGTACCAATAGATTGATGTCAGAGGCAAGTAGGAGAGCTGAGAGTGCTGCAGCTCCCCCTGTAGGATGGGATATGAACTGCATATCTTCAACTTCAAACATCTAGAAATCAGTGTGTCCACCACTGCAAGTCAACAGATAGAACCAAACCTTTGGGTTCTAGTGAGGAGTCAGTCTTCTCTTCTATTCCTCAGCATGTAGGCTCGTTGGTCTAGGAGTAAGATTCTTGCTTAGGGTGCAAGAGGTCCCGGGTTCAATTCCCGGACGAGCCCTTTGGTCATCAACCATGATCCTTTGTGTTAAATTTCCCAAGAGGTTTTGACTTTGTGTGTGAGAATCCTCCTCCCAGACCAACCAGCAACATCTTCAAGAAGCAAAAGGACTCAACCAACAGTATCGGGGCTTTATTCACTTTGAGGAGCTTTCAAACAGCAACGCCGACACATTTCAGGATTTTCTCCTAAAAACACTCGATGCTCTGGGTCTGGATGTTAAACTGATCCTGGACCAGGAACATGATGGAGCCAGAACAATGTCTGGCCTCATTTATAAAGGTTGATTATGACAAAACAGGTCCTGAAAGATGCGTACGCCACTTTCCACACTAAGTTTGTGATCTAAAATAAACTTAGGAGGAGACTGTGCGTACTAGTATGACAACAATGGACCTGGACCAGGAACATTTTTGTTACGGGGGAAAACTGGTAGAGCTGATGGTGAAGTGGTGAATTGGTGAATTGAACCAGATGGTGAAGTGGTGAATTGGTGAAGTGGTAAATTGAACAAGATGGTGAATTGGTGAATTGGTGAAGTGGTGGATTGAACCAGATGGTGAAGTGGTGAATTTGAACCAGATGGTGAAGTGGTGAATTGAACCAGATGGTGAAGTGGTGAATTGAACCACATGATGAAGTGATCAATTGAACCAGATAGTGAAGTGGTGGATTGAAACAAATTATGAAGTGGTGAATTGAACCAGATGGTGAAGTGGTGAATTGAACTATATGATGAAGTGGTGAATTGAACGAGATGGTGAAGTGGTGAATTGGTGAAGTTGTGAATTGAACCAGATGATGAAGTGATGAAATGAACCAGATGGTGAAGTGGTGAAGTGGTGAATTGAACCAGATGGTGGAGTGGTGAATTAACCCAGAAGGTGAAGTAGTGAATTGGTGAAGTGGTGAATTAAACCAGATGACAAAGTGATGAATTGAATCAGATAGTGAAGTGGTGAATTGAATTAAATGATGAAGTGGTGAATTGAACCCGATGGCGAAGTAGTGAATTGAACCAGATGATTAAGTGGTGAATTGAACCAGATGGTGAAGTAGTGATGTGGTGAAGTGGTGAATTGAACCCGATGGTGGAGTGGTGAATTAACCCAGAAGGTGAAGTAGTGAATTGGTGAAGTGGTGAAATAAACCAGATGACTAAGTGATGAATTGAATCAGATAGTGAAGTAGTGAATTGAACCAGATGTTGAAGTGGTAAGTGGTGAAGTGATGAATTGAACCAGATGGTGAAGTGATGAATTGAACCCGATGGTGGAGTGGTGAATTGAACCAGATGGCGAAGTAGTGAATTGAACCAGATGATTAAGTGGTGAATTGAACCAGATGGTGAAGTAGTGAAGTGGTGAAGTGGTGAATTGAACCCGATGGTGGAGTGGTGAATTAACCCAGAAGGTGAAGTAGTGAATTGGTGAAGTGGTGAAATAAACCAGATGACTAAGTGATGAATTGAATCAGATAGTGAAGTGGTGAATTGAATTAAATGATGAAGTGGTGAATTGAACCAGATGGCGAAGTGATGAATTTGAACCAGATGGTGAAGTAGTGAATTGAACCAGATGACTAAGTGATGAAATGAACCAGATGGTGAAGTGGTGAAGTGGTGAATTGAACCAGATGGTGGAATGGTGAATTAACCCAGAAGGTGAAGTAGTGAATTGGTGAATTGAACCAGATGATGAAGTGATGAATTGAACCAGATGATGAAGTGATGAATTTGAACCAGATGGTGAAGTGGTGAATTGAACCAGATGATGAAGTGATGAATTGGACCGGATAGGGAAGTGGTGAATTGAAACAAATGATGAAGTGGTGAATTGAACCAGATGGTGAAGTGGTGAATTGAACCAGATGGTCAAGTGGTGAATTGGTTAAGTGGTTAATTGAACCAGATGATGAATTTGTGAATTGAAACATGATGAATTGGTGAATTGAACCATATGATGAAGTGGTGAATTGAACCCGATGGTGAAGTGGTGAATTTAAACAGATTTCCATGGGGTTAATTGGTGAATTGGTGAATTGAACCAGATGATGACTTGATGAATTGAACCAGATGGTGAAGTGGTGAAGTGATGAATTGAACCAGATGGTGAAGTGATGAATTTGAACCAGATGGTGAAGTTGTGAATTGAACCAGATGATGAAGTGATGAATTGAACCAGAATGTAAGTGGTGAAGTGATGAATTGAACCAGATGGTGAAGTAGTGAATTGAACCAGATGTTGAAGTGGTAAGTGGTGAAGTGATGAATTGAACCAGATGGTGAAGTGATGAATTTGAACCAGATGATGAAGTGAACCAGATGGTGAAGTGGTGAATTGAATCAGATGGTGTAGTAGTGAATTGAACCAGATGTTGAAGTGGTGAATTAAACCAGATGATGAAGTGCTGAATTTGAACCAGATGGTGAAATAGTGAATTGGTGAAGTGGTGAATTGAACCAGATGATGAAGTACTGATTAGAACCAGATGGTGAAGTGGGGCACGACCCTGAGATTAAGAGTCTCATGCTCTACCGACTGAGCTAGCCAGGCTACTTGTTCTGTGGTCATGGAAGGTTCACTGTAATATCCTACACATGAGACGACCACTGCTCACTGTGGCTGGCTCACATTGTAGAAACTCCATTGTTGTCAGTGTGTCTGCTGCTGTGGTGTAAAAGTAACACTTTTCTTCAACAGACAAGTTGTTGTCACTTGGAACCTTGTGATGTAAATGGGGTCCAAACCGACCCGTTAACATGAGACTGGGTTGTGAAAGCTCACACAGGAGGAGGGTGAAGAAAAGATCTGTTGCATCAATTGGCCGGGAATCGAACCCTCCTGAGTGGCAGGAGAGAATTCTACCACTGAACCACCAATGCTTCAACTTCAGCTCATTCCAGCCAGGAAATGTGAAGCATTCCACCTTCAGTGCTCCATGAACCCTTCCCCCACAGTTTGAGTGATTCTCACTGTCACTGAGTGAAACTGAACCAAACTGTGACCGGACACTTTTTGTCTCCTGCTGGAAAATAAGAGTCAAACTGTCAATAGTAAGAGAAACATGAAAATCTGCCAACTAAATGGACAAAGCTAAGATCCTGAGAGGAGCTGAAGTCAACATTCTTCCATTTGCCATCAGGAAACAGGATTAAACAGCATCATGTTTCTCTCCTCCTGCCTGGCTCATGAGCAGTCACTCCTCACTCTGGGCAGCGGGCGGGGGGGGGGGCTGATATAAGCCCACCATCCTGAGTTCCCACACTCCAACTGGAATGGCTGGATGAAGAGAATCCATGCATATGATGCAGAGCAGAGCACACAGATCCACTTCCTCCAGTCATTGAAGGTGACCTCATGACCTCAACACCATCTTTACCTTCTCAAAGAGTGCAGACGGCTCTCTGCTGAGTCGCTATAGTGACCTTTGATCTTCCATTTGGCTGAAGGCTGTGGACATCATAAAGTAGGTCAATCTACCTGTCATTGCAAGGTTGGGTGGATTTCACCTGCTGAAGTCTGATCGTGGATCAATGGGTAACATCAACAAGATTCTGGACTACTAGAGATGATCCAGTTGATCTATCCTGGAAGTACAACAGCCAACCACATCATGGATGGAGGATGTTTTGACAAGGCAATCCATGCTCACCTCCTGATGGAGGTGGTTGTCTATCAGCACATCATGAAACTGGCCTTCACTGAGGAGGAGTTGGTGACATGAGGACCTTCATGGAGAAGGTGGCTGATGAGAAGATGAGAGCCAGACACACAGACCCAGTAGTGGCAGGGAGCCGAGGTTTGAAGAAACCTTCAAATGACTGGCCGAAGGAGGAAGAACACCTGCACTCTGGGTGCAGCGCCACCACATGGTAGATGTGATCAACGTCTTCATCAGAACTGAGCGACTTGCAGACCACAACAGACATCAGTCCTGCATTGTTCCCAAGATGCTTCACATCTTTGCTGCTGTACGCCATCATCAATACGCCAAGAGCTCACGACAGAACTGTCAACTCATGAACTTCCACTGCCCAGGGGAACCAGGTTGTTCTTTCCTCCAGCCATGAGTGTTCCACCACTTGGTGTGACATCTGCAATCTGGAAACGCCAACAATCAACTCACCATCATGAACAAGCCCCCATTATACCCCTCATAAGCAGTGTTACCACCTTGAAAAAGTAATAATACAGATTACAAGTTACTTCTTTAAAAGGAACTTAGTTAATTTACTGATTACTTGCCTTTAAAAGTAACTAAGTTGGATTACAAGTAACTTCTTTAGTTCCTTCCAACAGCTGTCTACAACACCCCCACCGTCTGAACAGGCGGGGGGCTTCCTGCCATTCTATCTTTTGACTAAAGAACAATAGAAAACTAGTGTAACGTCTCTGCAGTTGTTATTGTTGTAATGATTCAATGATGATGTTTGTTGGTTCCTATAATTTTATGGTACATGAACGCAGCGTTACAGTGAGGTGGCCTGTGATTGGCTGAGAGTGGAGAGGGGGGGGGTCAGGTGTACCAGTTTCACATGAGAGTTGATTTTCAACATTGTCAACATCTTCCATGTTATTATACACCTTTACAAACATGTTGGTGAAGAAATTGTTTGATAATGATTTAGTTGTCAGGTTAGTGAAATATCTCCTAAAATGTTCTGACTCCAACCATGAAATCCTCACTAACAGACAACACTTCCATAAATCCTCCCCTCCAGCAAGCAGCCACACACCACAATCCAGAGTGTCCTGGTGAGAGAGGGACAGTGTCCTGGTGAGAGAGGGACACATGCTGCTCAGGGCTTTTCCTCCTTGTCTTACATCAACTGATTCAGTTCAATAAAACCCACCAAAACAGAGGATGTAGCTCAGTGGTAGAGCGCATGCTTAGCATGTATGAGGTCCTGGGTTCAATCCCCAGCATCTCCAAGCTTTATGTCTCACCTCAACAGCAGCAAGTAGATTAATAATGAGCTAGTGTCTCTTGATGGTGAGGAGACACAAGCCAAACAGGCTCTGACACGTCTCACTCACAAAGATGAGACACTTTTCTGTCCCATTCTACAAACTTCTTCAAGTCTTCTTCACCATCGCTCAATATTCTTTATCATCTTTGACAGGTGAAGCCACTCAAAGTAGTAGTCGTTTCAAACCTTTATTCAAAGACTCAATCTCCTGATCATTGAATGTCCACTTAGAGAAACCAACTCTTGGACAAATGAGCCACACCCTTCCAAGAAAACCAGCTCCAGCAACCAGACACACAACACAATCAAAGCTTTGATAGTGAATGGTGAAGACAAGCTCCTCAGGAGTTTTCCTCCTTGTCTTTCATGAACTGATTCAGTTGATAACAATCTAAGAACTTCAATTTCACAAAATTCATTTTTATACTTTGATTTGACAAGATTTATTTCTTCACATAGAACTTTTTGAACAAAGTCCTATTTTCATTGTGATGTTCACTTTAATTTACTTGATTTTGACAGAAATCTCTTTTTAAAATCAAAATGAAGATGTAACTAGGTAGACCAGGTAGCTACAACACTGAGCAGGGAGCATCTCCATGGCAACAGACACTGATCTCCTTTGATATCCTTAGATCTCCTTTGATCTCTATGAGGTGCCCTCTCATCTGCTGAATTGAATCCACAGGCGGTAATGAGACTTTGATGGACTCTGCCGCTCTCTGATTATGTAACTAAACACACCTGTGAGCTAAGTATTTCAGCATTTTCATCATTTTTATGTTCTGAAGAGTCCATTTTTTTACAGTTTGGGATTTTCTTACAGTTTGAAAGAGAGCATTGAGAAGAAGACAAACTGTCTGAGGTACATCTAAGTTACATCTAAAGAGTTTCAGGCCTCATCTCTAAAGAAATGACTCAGTCTTTCATTACAGAGCTGAGACGACTGAACTCTACACATTTACTTGTTAGCAGTCAGCTCTATGGCCAGTTTGGGAATTGAACCCAGGACCTTGGTGTTCTGAGATGAGAATAACATGACTAGATCAGACATATACATTTGAGGAGAAAGAAGTACATCTAAATGAATCCATCAGACTGAAGAAGAGTCTTTGTGGAACATTAAAGTATTGAGCAGTGTTGTTGGCAGGATCCAGACGCTGCATTGTAGCTCCTCCTTATGGAATCGTACCGACGTGCTCGCTGCCACAACAGAGGGCTGACGCTTGGCTACGCTACTTTTGGTACACTCCACAACTTTAGTCAGTGAAAACACATGAGAACCTGAACTGTACCATGAGGTACCAGCAGATACTGAGTGTGGAAACTGAGTGTGGAAACCAGAGCAGTTTGTTTTAATCAACTCCACATTAGAACCAAAGTAAAGCCTTTTTTAAATCACAGCCACCTTGAAAGGACAATTCCTGCTCCATCAGCTCACTAATTGATTACTGTAATGCTCTTTATCAATCCTGTCATGACACAACTGGAGCAAAAGTCACGTGGAAACAAATAGACCATAGTGAAAGTGCTCCTCTGGAAACTGGTGAGTTGTTTGTATTTTCATCATTTGAAGCTGAAAACAGACTTTTCAACTCCAAAAATATCTTCGTATGTATTGATAACTCTTTGTACGACTGACTCATCTTATTACATGTACAAGTTCTAATACAGAGGAGCAGATTTTTTTACACATTTCAATATCTAATTACAGAAAAAATACAGGTTGAGTTTTGCAGATTCAGATTGACAAATTCTTTCTCACACTGACATTGACTTTAGACAGACGATTTGAAATCCAGACAGACAAACTGTCCACTTGTCTTCACATAAAGACCGACAGTCACTTTCCAAATGAAATGTTGTGAGAATTAACACAGGATATTGAGTTTTCCTGCCTGAGTTCCAGAGCCGAGGGGCCGGAGAGTAAAGACTCTGTCACCCTGGTAATGAGCCTTGTTCTTGGTACCATTAGTAGACCCCTGTCTGAGGAACGGTCTGGCTTATTTAACTTTGTGAGGTGACCTTGAGTGGTTTGAAAGGCTTTTGTCAGATCAAAGTGGAGATCAAACTGAAGTAAGAAATGTTGCCGATTTGATATTCTCCATTCTTTTATGACATCACTATGACATCACCAAACAGAGTTAGCAGATAGAACCATCAGGGTATCATACTTCACAGCCTCCCTGGGAAAGTTCTGGAAGACATAGTCCAGAAAGTGTCAGTAGCAGAGGAAGGTTTGGATCCATGGAGCTCTGGGTTCTGGGCCCAGCAGGCTTCCACTGCTCCACTCTGCTCAGAGCAGGAATCACAAGGAGGGTCTGAGAGCAACATCATCCACTGGACTTAGCACTTCTCTTTGCTTTGCTTTGTTGAGAAAATCACTTCAGTGGAGAACATGAGCACTCATTGTTTCATCACAACCAGACTCTCTGTGCTTTATTGTGGAACATTTGTTCTTCAACAATCCAGGTTCCTTGTAGGATCTTCTTCCCACTGAGGTCCTTCAGGGACAAGGGGGACATGAAATCCACTTCAAGGAATTCCACCTTCCATTTCCTGCAGTGTGATTAGTTTCCAGGCTGTTGTTGGCCTTGTTGACAGTGTTGGCTTGGATAGAAGAGGCTTGAACAAGCAAACAAGCTCATCAGGGTAAAGGCTGTGAGACGGGTGGAGCAAGGAAAGCCCAGAAAATTCTCCAGCACATGTGACCTTGTGTGTTTGTAGGTCAGAATGTCCAGGGGTTGTAGGTTGGAGTCCCATCTGGGGTGTTGAATTTGATAGAGGCTAAAGTGTTGGTTCAAGCAACTCATTGTCACCATCACACTGCAGCTCCTTCACTCAATGTTTCTCTAACACGACAAAGCAACTAGAGAGCAGCTGGGATGTCAGGAAGTTAGAGGATCTTCCCCACGTCTTGTGGCAAACATTCTGTCTTTCAGTCTCTAGAGAACACACATGAGTGCTTTCATTGATTTCTCCTTCTGTTTTTTCAGAACATTTTTTAACCTTCTTTTACTCTGTGATCAATCAGGATAAACATGTTTCAGTCCCGGTCCAATGTTTTCTCTTGTTCATTACCGTATATCCTGGACTAGAAGTCCTGCTTTCTTAGTTGGTGGCTGATCATTCTACTGACATTAAGAAGCAAATCCTCTTTCAGTCCTTCTATTACACTTCATCCTGTGCAGGGTTGCAGGGAGGAGACACCTGGACAGGTTCACCAGTCCATCACAGGACACACACACACACACACACACACACACACACACACACACACACACACACACACAGAGTGGGGGAGGGGCTTATCAATGTAACCTGAGTCCACTGAGCTCAGCTGTTAGATCACATGACCTCTCATGCAACATGAGCATTGGTTGTTCAGTGGTAGAATTCTCTCCTGCCACCTGGGAGGCCCGTGTTCAGTTCCCGGTCAATGCAACATCAAGTTTTAATCGTCATCAATAATGAGCAAATTTAACTATCCTGCCTTGTCTGAATAAAGTTTGTGAGTTTTAATATTTCATGTCATAGATTCTATCTAACATAGTTCTGTGCAGTATATAGTATATAGACATGAAGAAACAACCATTACATAAGTTTTCAGGCCTCTTTGGGGCAGTAGGCAACGTGTCAGTCTCATAATCTGAAGGTTGTGAGATCAAGCCTCACACGGGGCAAATGTTTTAGCTCTAATTCTCGGTGTTGAATGATAACGGTTCACGTTCAAAGACCAAAGACAATCCAGTGATACCAGTCAAATGTCACTGGGCCCGTTTACTCCCAGCATTAACTCTGGTCTCAGGTCATCTGATCACATGTGCTCTGAAGACAAGTGGAAACAGACACCAAAGCACTTTCACTACCCCATCCTGGTATCGGTATCGGTGCATCTTGAAACGAGACCCCTCCACATCTAATGCTGAACAGAATGTAGTTTTGCCTTTTTCTTGATGGAATATTTGTGTGTGTGTGTGTGTGTGTGTGTGTGTGTGTTTTAGTTTAGTCATGGAAAACCATTGGGTTCAAATCAGGAACAGACTTTCTACCAACCACCTCCTTCCAGATTACCCTGCCTTGGCAGACATGAGAGAGTAAAGGCCTCTTCATCCTCCATAAGAACAAGAAGAAAGTTCAGCAGTTCAGGTCCGGCTGAACAAAATGACGTAATTTCCTACTTCCAGCTTCTTCTGGCCGAAGAAATTAGTTTGGGCTGTTCCAACCATCCTGGCTGAACTGTGTAGGAGCTGCTCTGTTTGAACCTTCTGCTCTGCCGTGTGCTGCTCATGTGTTCCAGTTCTCTCATGACTATCAGTCATATTTTAATCATATTTAACTTGTATCATCGCGACTGTACGAGAGCCGCAGCTCGTTAAAATGCCGGAGTGCAGGCTTTTACATGATGCACCTGAACGCATCACAAACAATCTCCTCCCGCACATATCCTGCGCCTTCTCCTGTGCCTCCTCCTCCTCCTCAACCTGCTCCTCCTCTTCCTCCTCTTCCTGCACACATCCTGCATCTCATCCTGTGCCTCCTCCTGCACCTCCTCCTGTGCCTCCTCCTCCACCCCTCTTCCTCTTCCTCCTCCTCCTCCTCCTCCTCCTCCTCCTCCTCAACCTGCTCCTCCTCTTCCTCCTCTTCCTGCACACATCCTGCATCTCATCCTGCGCCTCCTCCTGCACCTCCTCCTGTGCCTCCTCCTCCACCCCTCCCCCTCTTCCTCCTCCTCTTCCTCCTCTTCCTGCACACATTCTGCGCCTCCTCCTGCAACTATCCTGCACCTCCTCCTTGCGAATCCTCCTTCACCTCCTCCTGTACACATCCTGGAGCTCCTACAGCACACATCATGTGCCTCCTCCTCCACCTCCTCCTGCACCTCCTCTTGTGCCTCCTCCTGTGCCTCCTCCTGCACACATCATGCACACATGTTGTACCTGTTCCTGCACTTCCTCCTGCACACATCCTGCGCCTGCTCCTGCACCTCCCCCTGTGCCTCCTCCTGCGCCTCCTGCACATCCTTCTGGTGCAGATACTCAGTGTGTCATTGTTCATGGTTTAGACTCAGGACCTGCCACTTCCTTCAGAAACTCCTCCCTCTAATCCGACGACACTCCTAGAACACTTTTCTTTCATGGTACTGCCTCCTCCTGCACCTCCTTGTGCGCCTCCTCCTGCAACTCCTCCTGGGCCTCTTCCTGCAACTCCTCCTACACAATCCTGCGCCCCCTCCTGCAACTCCTCCTGCGCCTCCTACTGCACACATCCTGCAGCTCCTCCTGCACCTCCTCCTGCACCTCCTCCTGTGCAATCCTGCGCCTCCTCCTGCACAATCCTGTGCCTCCTCCTGGAGCTCCTCCTGCGCCTCCTACTGCACACATCCTGCAGCTCCTCCTGCAGCTCATCCTACACCTCCTCCTGCGCCTCCTCATTGCACCTCCTGCACAATCCTGCTCCTCCTCGAGCGCCTTCTCCTGCACCTCCTCCTGTGCCTCCTTTTGCACACATCCTGCCCATATGCTGCGCCTCCTTCTGCACAATCCTGCGCCTCCTCCTGCACCTCCTCCTGAACATATACATACATACATACATACATACATACATACATACATACATACATACATACATAAAAATCAATAAATTCATGCAGTAGAAAACATTAACTTCTTAACTTCAACAAGTTCTGACACCAGCTAATGCAGCACTGACATGCACCAAAAGAGGTGCTGTGGCTTAGCTGGTCAATGTGCCTGTCTAGTAAACAGGAGATCCTGGGTTCAAATCCCAGCAGTGCCTCACAACATTAATTCAGTTCAACTTTACTTATATATCACCAAATACAACACAGTCATTTCTTGGTGTTTTTACAGGAGAAACCCAACAAGTCCACATCATCAAGCATGAGGGTGACGGCATGGTACAGTACTTTCAGTACCATCCACAACTTTAGTCAGTGAATACACGTGAAAACCTGTACTGTATCATAACGTACCGGCACATACTGAGTGGTGGAAATTATTTATTTCAAACAGGATGAGTATGAAAGAGTTGGTGACAGGGTGAAGCTCCCAGGGAGCTGATGGGGTCAAAGATCATGATCTAGATCAGGGGTCTCAAACTCAGTTCCTGGAGGGCCTCGGCCCTGCATGTTTTCCACGTCTCCCTGCTTCAACATGGCTGATTGCAATGAGTGGCTCCTTATGGAGCTTTGTACTGAATGTGGTGATGAACCATTCAGGAGTGTTAAAGAAGGGAGACATAGAAAACATGCAGGGCTGAGGCCCTCCAGGATCTGAGTTTGGACTCCCCTGATCTAAGAGTAAAGGCCTCTTCATCCTCCATAAGAATAAGACTAAAGTTCAGCAGTTCAGGTCCTGCCGAACAAAATTACGTAATTTTCAAAATTCAAAATTTCTTCGGCCAGCTCCCTCTGGCCGAAGAAATTTGTTTCGGCTGTGCCAACCGTCCTGGCCGAATTATGCGAGTGCCGCACTGCCGTGTGCTGCTCATGCGTGTTCCAGTTCGCTCATGACCATCAGTCATATTTTAATCATATTTAGCTTGTAACATCGCTACTGTACGAGAGCCGCAGCTCGTTAAAATGTCGGAGTGAAGACTGTCAGCTCCTGTAGTTAAAACCGGACCAACATGGCGCTCTGACAAAAACTCTCTTTTATTACTGAAACAGTTCAGAGAAATGTATTTCTGGAAGCACTGGAGGACAGAAATAAACTGCAGTTGAAAAGTTCAAACGCCGCATCACAGGGTGTGGCTGCTGTGAGGGGGCGTGGCCTGCGGATTCGGCAGCTTCTTATCGGAGTATGAACAGTCCTGCTGCCGAAAAAGCTTTTTTTTCTTCTTGTTCAAAAAGGGAGTATGCAGGGGCCTTTAGTCTCCAATGTACCAGGAGCAGAACTGATGACGGTGTCTCATTTGAGGAAGTAAATCCTCCCAAACCTTTGAAGGTGGCAGTGGTGGGATTTGAACCCATACATGCTGAGAGACTGAAGCCTTAATCCAGCACCTTGGACTGCTCAGCCACACGACCTGCGCTTTACCAATAATGTGCTCTAACCTGGTCAGATAAAGGTCGCGGCTAACGGTTATTCATTAATACTGTGATGTCTGATTTCTTTCAGATCAGAATCAGACGTGTATTTTTTTTAAGTTTTTTTAAGTTTTTAACAGCCTGCTATCAAATGTAAATATTTTCCTGCAGTACATCTGACACCAGGTAATGCAGCACTAAAAATGCACCAAAAGAAGCGCTGTGGCTTAGCTGGTCAAAGTACCTGTCTAGTAAACATGAGTTCCTGGGTTCAAATCTCAGCAGTGCCTCATAACATCAATTCAATTAATCTTTATTTATATAGCAGGAAGTGAAACAAAGTAGTTTGTAGTTTCTTTTTACTGTGAGAAACTCATTATGTACTATAAAGGGACAAATCCTCCAATAGCAGTTGAACTTTCAGCTTCATTTCTTCAAGGTCGGCCATGACTAATGTTTTCATTTCCTTTTGTCAGGATGACGTCATTCCATGAGCTCTGTCAAGGCTGTCAGGAGTCCTGATCTCCTGCCTTATTTATGACAATCAGTTGCAGTCCAATTCCCAGATGAGCCCTTGGAGTTACCATGTCGTTCCATGATCAGTCCCCAAATAGCAGGTTGAACCCACACCAGAACGCTCCGAGGAATTTATTTCAGATTGTGTCCATGTAATAATAGAGATTAGACATAAAATGTGGTTCTGATAGGTCCAGATCGAGTGTCCTACCCGCCTCGCTCTACTCTGGCCTCAAAACTTCATTTTATCAAGGATTTTAGAAAAACTGTTGCTTCCCAGCTGATTTCTTTGATGGATTGAAATCAAACCTTTGGGACATTTCAGTCTGGTTTCCTGCACATCATAGCTCTGACACTGTGCTGGTTAAGGTCACCAACCATCTACTACTTGCAGCCAATAATGACTTGTACTTCTTCTTAATCCTCCCTTGACCTTCGCTCAGTATTTGATTCAGTCAATCAGAAGATTTTAATTAACCCTCTGAAAAATCATGTTGACATCTCTGGTGTTGCTCTTAACTAGTTTTCCTGGTATTTATCAGACAGATCATTTTCTGTTCAGCTTGGACAGACCTCTTCCTCATGTGCTGCTCTTTGTTGTGGTGTCCCTCAAGGCTCTGTTTTGGGTGGCCTTAATGTTAACTTTCATTTTTATGAAGACGACACACAACTGAACAGTTGTGAACTGAACTTCACAAATGTTATGATAATAATTACTAGAGGTTTATATTTCCAGAAGAACATGCAAGTATAAATGCTGAAGATTGAGTAAAGCTGATTTCCTTTGATCTCAGCGTCTCCATGGCTCCTGTGCTGATCTCTTATCAGATCAAAGGAGATCAGTGCCTTTGGCCATGGAGATGCTCAGATCAAAGATTTCCTCTGGCTTTGATCTCCATTGATCCCCATCCGGTGCCTCTCCCATCTGCTTTGTAATGAAAGGCTCGTTATTGTTCTTTTTCACAACCTTGGCGATGACGTCATCATTAGATTCAGGTATGCTGAAGCAGGCAAAGAACTAAAACATGCAGGACACCAGCACCCAGTTTGGACACCCTGTCGTAGACCATCAAGAGACAGGTTTGTTTTATCCTACTGATGATGTGTTGCTGCAATTGTCATCCTGCTCAGTTTCAAGTTTCTTCACACAAAGAGCCTGAACAGGGACTTGAAACCTGGACCTTCAGATTAAAAGTCTGATGCTCTACCATCTGAGCTTCCCAGGCCAGCCAACACAGTGTTGTGTCTCCATATGATTCTCACTTATGAGTGAGACGAAGCAGACACTGATCCTGACCACCAAGGTGCAGAAGTGGAGACTCTTCTTGCTCGCTGTTTTGAAACTCAACAAATTGTCGTCCATTGTTCCTTCCTGAAGATGCTGAAAAGCTCCGCTCTGGATTTGAAAACAATCAGGAAACATCGGAGCAGACTGCTGGCTGTATTGCATGATATTTTCTCACTGCCTGATTGGCTGCAGGTGAGAAGTTTTGCTTCAGGAAAACCAGTTTTCTCTCCATTTGAAGCTGGAATGAAGAACTGCTTGGTTTTACAGGAAACCTGAACAGGGATTTTAATGGTGGAAGCTCAGATTAAAGAGCATTCATTGATAATGATCATGACATTTCAAAGCTTAGTTTAGCCGTGGTTCTACCAAGTCATACATTCCAGAGCGGACCAGGACGGTAAGGTAAAGCAAAGCTCATCCAGACCCAACTGTGTTGTTTGGTCCACCACAGAATGTCCAGTTAAAATGTAGGTGGGTTGTGAATGACACAGATGCTCCTGGTACAGTATCAGAGTCTGACTGCTTTCAAAAGGTCCAGTGATCATACAAGAGTATCAGTCACTCTGATACTTTCTCATGGTTCTATTGACAATAAGAAGCAACAACACAACACTACTGCTTGGACATGTTTACTGGATCACATCATGGATGGATGATGGATGATAGACGATGGACGATGGACGATGGATGATGGACGATGGATGGATGGATGAATGGATGGATGGATGGATGATGGATAGATGGAATATACAGACATGACTTATGTTCACTTGGAAAAAGTTTCCTTTACTCAGTATTGGTGTGAATCTTGGGAACAAATGATAGAAGACAGTTTTTCTTTTCAACTTTTTAAAGAATCCATGACTTTTAAGGCTTTTGGGTTCTTTGTAGAACAATGTGAAGGTTCCAACAACAACAAGGGAATTGTTGTCGGTGAATTTAACTAAAACACTATCAAGCTAGCCAGGAGTTGAACCTGGAATCTTCTGATCCGTAGTCAGACGCGTTGTCCATTTTACCACTAGCTCCTTGCTGAGGTTTGATTTAAAATACTGAAGAAGAAACTTTACAAGGATCCATCCATCCTCCAGGTACTCTGGTTTCCTTCCAAAGTCCAAAAACAAGCATGTGAGTTTAACTGGTGACAGTAAATGTCTTCCAGGTGTGAAGGTGTGTGTGACTGTTTGTCTCTGTGTGTTTGTCCTGTGATGGACTGGAGACCATCCAGAGTCTTGATCTCCTGCCTTATTTATGACAATGAGTTGATTATTTTAGCTTCTTCAACATGTCAGCACATTGGTCTAGGACAGGGGTGTCCAAGTTCGGTCCTGGAGCTCTGGCGTCCCGCGGGGTTTAGCTCTCTCCAAGTTGCACCACACCTGATCACAATGAAGGTTCTCGTTATGGTGCTTTTTCACAACCTTGGTGATGACATCATCAGATGAATCAGAGGGAGAGAACTAAAACATGCAGGACATCTGGTCCAGGCTGGATTACTGTAACTCCCTTTATTCTGGCATCAGTAGGCTCAATGTTCAAAGACTGCAGCTGGAGCAGAATGCTGCTTCCAGGTTTTTAACAGGCACCAGGAGGAGGGACCACATTTGACCAATCCCTTCTTCCTTTCACTGGCTGCCTGTCAGTTTTAGAAGAGATTTTAAAATGCTAGTGCTTGTTTTTGAAGCCTTGATTGGTCTGACTCCTCCAGATATCAGAGACCTATTATGATAATAATAATTACTAGAGATTTGTATTTCCAGAATAAAATACAAATGTGAATGCTGAAGGTTGAATAAAGCTGATCTCCTTTGATGTCAGCGTTTCCGTGGCTCCAGTGCTGAGATCATATCAGATTGAAGGAGCTCATCGGCTGTTGCTGTGTAGATGCTAAGATCAAAGAATTTCTCCTGCTTTGATCTGCTCTGACCTCCATGAGGTGCCTCTCCCATCTGAGTTTGTTTTTCTTTCTTCTTATCTCTATTGATATTAGTACTGTGATGGGCTGAGTTGTAAGAAACAATCCTTGATGGGTCAGAAAATGAATAACTTTTCCAGCCATTTCAATTTGTTTTCCTTAATATTGTTTGCAATATGTGGACATTTTCTTAGGAAATCGTTGACAAAAGACTTTATGAGGGACATTGCGAATGCCACACAGATGACTGAATAAAGAATAATAAAATTGTTTTGACTTTTTGTGTTTTCCCCTTTGTATATATGCTTTATGGAGTACTTTATATTTCAAGTCAGTTGTACCGTGGACATCTCAGAGCTAAGGTAGTAGATCCATTGACGTTCCCCGGGTGTAAATCTCTGTGATCCAGCAGAACAAGAACCAAAACAGAACAATAATGAAGAGCAAATATGAAATGAATAATGGCCACTAACACAGAATAAGACCAAAGAAAAGATCAAATGGAAAAAGAGCAATATACTAAATTAAACAACCATATCCTAAATTAAAGTAAAGTAATAGTATATACAGGTAACATGATAACTATGAAGGTAAATCCTATGTATCGCATGGTAGAACACTACAACAATAGTAATGACATGTTGGCTTATAAAATAAGTCATTTCAAGAAAAAGCATTTTTAACTGACTGGCCTCAAGCTGATTTGTAATATAAACATACTTCAGCCATATATACCAGAAGGTATCTTAGAAAAGTGAGTACACCTCTCACATTTCTGTGAACTTTTATATCATTCGATGGCACAACACTGAAGAAAAGTGTCTCCTCAGTGTCTCATCAAAAGATAGAATTAGATATTTACAGAAGTGTGAGGGGTGAACTTACTTTTGTGAGATACTGTACATATCACCCACCTTTATACAATAAAAAATAAACCTGCTAGTATTTATGGAGAGGGGGTGGGGTTTGATAAGTTATACTTCTTTCTTTTCTTTGTTCGGTGAGATATCTTTTGATTATCATGAACTGTTTATTTGATTGTGTTCAAAATAACATTTATAAAAGATTAGACTCTAAAATGCCGGAGTATAGACCTCTGATTTTTCACATCGTAATCATAAACTCTTCAAGTAACGAGCTCTGCTGCATTTTTTCATATAAAAAATACTGCATGGAAGATACTATTACAGATTGTATATTATACAATCATTTGTGGCCATAATTGATTGTATATTATACTTTCAGAAATAGTATAATATACTGATATATCTGAGCAGAGTGGAGCAGTGGAAGCCTGCTGGGCCCAGAACCCAGAGCTCCATGGATCCAAACCTTCCTCTGCTACTGACACTTTCTCTACTATGTCTTCCAGAACTTTCCCAGGGAGGCTGTGAAGTGTGATACCCTGATGGTTCTATCTGCTAACTTTGTTTGGTGATGTCATAGTGATGTCATAAAAGAATGGAAAAGATCAAATTGACAATATTTCTTACTTCAATTTGATCTCCACTTCAGTCTTCTCTTTGATCTTCACAAGATTATCATTTATTAACTTCGCCAACGAAATAGGTCAAGACGTTTGTTTTCAACTACTTGAACAATTTATTGATTTGCATGTATGTATGTATGTATGTATGTATGTATGTATGTATGTATGTATGTATGTATGTATGTATGTTTATGTTTAGGAGGAGGTGCAGGAGGACGCGCAGGAGGAGGTGCAGGAGGAGGCGCAGAAGGAGGTGCAAGAGGAGGCCCAGGAAGAGGCGCAGGAGGAGGCGCAGGAGGAGGCGCAGGATGTGGTAAGGAGGAGGCGCAGGAGGAGGCACAGGATGTGTGCAGGAGGACTTGCAGGAGGATTCGCAGGAAGAGGTGCAGGAGAAGATGCACTAGGAGGCACAGGATGTGTGCAGGAAGAGGCGCTGGAGGAGGTGGATGAGGAGGCACATGAGGAGGCGCAGGAGAAGGCGCAGGAGGAGGTGGAGGATGAGGTGCAGGAAGAGGTCGAGGATTAGGCACAGAAGGAGGCCCAGGAGGAGGTGCAGGAGGAGATGGAGGACGAGGCACAGAAGGAGGCACAGGAGGAGGTGATGGAGGAGGTGGAGGAGGAGGCACAGGAGGATGCGTAGGGCGTGGGCAAGGGGAGCTGCAGGAATAGGTGCTGGATGATCTGCATCTGGAGGTGCAGGAGGCACAGGGGTAGGTGCAGGATATGTGCAGGAGGAGGCACAGGATGTGTGCAGGAAGAACTGGAGGAGGCGGCAAAGAAGGAGGCACATGAGGAGCTGCAGGAGGAGGCGCAGGAGGAGGCACAGAAAGATGTGTAGGAGGAGGCGCAGGAAGTGTGCAGGAGGAGGTGCAAGAGAACGTGCAAGAGGAGATGCAGGAGGATGTGCAGGAGGAGGTGAAGGAGGAGGAGGCACAGGAACAGGTGCAGTTGGAGGCGCAGGATTGTGCAGGAGGAGCTTCAGGAGGAGGCGCAGGAGGAAGTGCAGGAGGAGGCGAAGGATTCTGCTGGAGGAGTTGCAAGAGGAGGCGCAGGAGGAGGCGCATGATGTGTGCAGGAGGAGTTGTATAAGGAGCTGCAGGATGTGTGCAGGAGGAGGCAAAGGAGGAGGCGCATAATTGTGCAGGAGGAGGCACAAGGAGGAGGCACAGGATAAGGAGCAGAAGAAACAGGTTAGGTACAGGAGGAGGTGCAGAAGGAGGTGGAGGATAAGCCACAGGAGGAGGTGCAGGATGAGGTGCAAGAGGAGGCGAAGGAGGAGGCGCAGGATTGTGCAGGACGAGCTGCAGGATGTGTGCAGGAGGAGTCGCAGGAAAAGTTGCAGGAGGAGCTGCAGGATGGTTGCAGGATGAGGCCCAGGAGGAGGCCCAGGATGTGTGCATGAGGAGGCACAGGAGGAGGAGGCACATGATTGCACATGATTGTGCAGGAGGAGGCGCAGGATGAGGTGCAGGAGGAGTTGCAAAAGGAGCTGCAGGATGTTTGCAGGAGGAGGCAAAGGAGGAGGCGCATAATTGTGCAGGAGGAGGCGCAAAGAGGAGGAGCAGGATGAGGAGCAGAAGGCACAGGTTATGTACAAGAGGAGGTGGAGGCACAGGACGAGGTGCAGATGGAGGTGGAGGAGGAGGCACAGGAGGAGGTGCAGGATGAGGTGCAAGAGGAGGCGAAGGAGGAGGCGCAGGATTGTGCAGGACGATCTGCAGGATGTTTGCAGGAGGAGGCCCAGGAGGAGGTCCAGGATGTGTGCACGAGGAGGCACAGGAGGAGGCGCAGGAGGAGGCACATGATTGCACATGATTGTGCAGGAGGAGGCGCAGGATGAGGTGCAAGAGGCACACGAGGAGGTGCAGGAGGAGGTGGAGGAGTAGGTGCAGGAGGAGGCACATAATTGTGCAGGAGGAGGTGCAAGGAGGAGGCACAGTATTGTGCAAGAAGAGCTGCAGGATGTGTGCAGAAGGATTCGCAGGAGGAGGCACAGAAGGATGTGCAGGAGGAGGCGCAGGAAGTGTGTAGGAGGAGTTGCAGGAGGAGGCGCAGGAGGAGGCGCAGGTTGTGTGCAGGAGGAGGCGCAGGATGTGTGCAGGAAGAGGTGGAGGAGGAGACGCAGGAGGAGGTGAAGGAGGAGGAGGCACAGGAACAGGTGCAGTTGGAGGCACAGGATTGTGCAGGAGGAGCTTCAGGAGGAGGCGCAGGAGGAAGTGCAGGAGGAGGCGAAGGATTCTGCTGGAGGAGTTGCAAGAGGAGGCGCAGGAGGAGGCGCATGATGTGTGCAGGAGGAGTTGCAAGAGGAGGCGCAGGAGGAGGCGCATGATGTGTGCAGGAGGAGTTGTATAAGGAGCTGCAGGATGTGTGCAGGAGGAGGCAAAGGAGGAGGCGCATAATTGTGCAGGAGGAGGCACAAGGAGGAGGCACAGGATAAGGAGCAGAAGGCACAGGTTAGGTACAGGAGGAGGTGCAGAAGGAGGTGGAGGATAAGCCACAGGAGGAGGTGCAGGATGAGGTGCAAGAGGAGGCGAAGGAGGAGGCGCAGGATTGTGCAGGACGATCTGCAGGATGTTTGCAGGATGAGGCCCAGGAGGAGGCCCAGGATGTGTGCATGAGGAGGCACAGGAGGAGGAGGCACATGATTGCACATGATTGTGCAGGAGGAGGCGCAGGATGAGGTGCAGGAGGAGTTGCATAAGGAGCTGCAGGATGTTTGCAGGAGGAGGCAAAGGAGGAGGCGCATAATTGTGCAGGAGGAGGCGCAAAGAGGAGGACCAGGATGAAGAGCAGAAGGCACAGGTTATGTACAGGAGGAGGTGGAGGCACAGGACGAGGTGCAGATGGAGGTGGAGGAGGAGGCACAGGAGGAGGTGCAGGATGAGGTGCAAGAGGAGGCGAAGGAGGAGGCGCAGGATTGTGCAGGACGATCTGCAGGATGTTTGCAGGAGGAGGCCCAGGAGGAGGTCCAGGATGTGTGCACGAGGAGGCACAGGAGGAGGCGCAGGAGGACGCACATGATTGCACATGATTGTGCAGGAGGAGGCGCAGGATGGGGTGCAAGAGGCACACGAGGAGGTGCAGGAGGAGGTGGAGGATAAGGTGCAGGAGGAGGCACATAATTGTGCAGGAAGAGGTGCAAGGAGGAGGCACAGTATTGTGCAAGAAGAGCTGCAAGATGTGTGCAGGAGGATTCGCAGGAGGAGGTGCAGGAAGAAGCACAGGATTGTGCAGGGGGAGGTGCAGGAGGAGGTGCAGGATGTGTGCACGAAGAGGTGCATAATTGTGCAGGAGTAGGCGCAAGGAGGAGATGCAGAAATGTGAAAGGGGAAGCGCAGGAGGAGGCGCAGAAGGATGTGCAAGAGGAGGCGCAGGATGAGGCGCATTATGTGTGCAGGAGGAGGTTCAGGATGAGGTACAGGATGAGGTTCAGGATGAGTTTCAGGAGGAGGTTCAGTATGAGGTTCAGGATGAGGTTCAGGATGAGGTTCAGGATGAGGTTCAGGAGGAGGTTCAGGATGAGGTTCAGGAGGAGGTTCAGGAGGAGGTACAGGAGGAGGTTCAGGATGAGGTTCAGGAGGAGGTGTATTTTTGTTGTATTTGATCCCTTTGAGAAAGATCCTCCAAAGGTTCCGTGATGTTTCTTTCCACTTATTTGCTGATGATATCAGCGTTACTGTTCCTTTAAGCCGTCTGAGATCAGGAAGCTAAACTTGCTCCATTGTCTGGTGGAAATAAAACAATGACTCAGCGATAACTCTCTGCAGCTCAATGCAGACCAAACAGAAACACTGGTTATTGCCCCTGATGATTCAATCCCTGGGATTAAACAGTACCTGGGTGACTGAGGCCCGTCTGCTAAGCCAAGTCTTAGAACCTTGGGAGTTCTCTTTGACAAAGACCTGTCATTAGTGCAGCACTGGAAGCAGCTGACCAGGAACTGCTTCTTTCAACTCAGGAAAAGATCTAAACTTAGGAACATGGTCTCACGGAACGATTTGGAGCTTCTCATTCCTGCTTTTGTGTCTTCGTGTTCCGACTATTGGAACCGTTTGTTTTCATGTCTGAACAAGAAGGAACTCTCTCCACTGTAATTAGTGCAAAACTCTGCAGAGAGAATTCTGAGCCGTACTAATAGGAGGACTCACATGTCCCCGGTTCTAAAAGAACTTCATTGGCTGCCAGTGTCCTATAGGATCCAGTTTAAAGTTCTGGTCCTGGTCTTCAGAGCCTTGCATGGTCAGGCTCCTTCTTATCTCAGTGATCTGATCCAGCCTTACACCCTGAACGGCTCTGAGGTCTGTGGATCAGAACCTGCTGAAGGTTCCACGCTCTCCTTTTCTCACTAGAGGTGACCGATCCTTCCAGGCTGTTGCTCCGAGGCTTTGGAAGGATCTTCTTCCCTCTTTGTGCTCAATTGACTCTGTTGACACCTTCAAGAACAAACTTAAGACTCATCTATTAGTTCAGGCTTTTAATTAACGACCTTTGTTTCTGCCCGGTTTTGAACAGGTGACCTTTTGTGTGTGAAGCAAGCGTGATAACCACTACACTACAGAAACTCTGCTGGAGGTTAACAGGGTCGTGTGAAAACATTTGACTACAAGCAGCAACTCAATCCAGAAGAGACTGGAACAAGAACACAGATCCTTGGACCGCTTGGTTTCCTCACTCAGCTCATCTCACTCTGAGGGAAAAGTTGTTCTTGAGGAGAACATCAGTCCTCACCTCCACCCTTTCTGACAGGGTGTGTGTGTGTGTGTGTGTGTGTGTGTGTGTGTGTGTGTGTGTGTGTGTGTGTTCAATGACAGTTGGATCTATTTGATGTTTGACATTGTGGATTTGCTGTGAGATTCTCTGCACTTTAACACTTGAATTGTGAATCTCTTTGTTTAGTGTTAAAGGTAAGATCAGAGTATTCAATAGATCAGATCAAAGTACTTTAATAGAATGTATTCAGTCCTCCTGACTCTCCTTTTGGAATGCCAACAGTTGCTCCTCTTTGTGGATCAGTGAAGCCTGGAGCAGCCGCTGTAGAAAAGATGCTCTCTCAAACTGATGCTTCTCTACTTTATTGAGACTTGCAGGTGAACACACCGTAAGAACTACAATGTACACAGAAAAATACCATCAGCAACTCTTAACAGCAGGTTTTACCTTTAAACTTTAACCATATTTACTACCTTAAATGAATTGCCTTAAATTATTAACCGTTGACAATCTCTACCTTGAGTGCTCTTAATATGTAATTTCCATGTATATTTACAACTTTTTCCTTTCTAACCATATGTCTGTACCATGAAATAATATAAATTACCTTTTACTTTACATTACAATTAAACTGTAAACTTGAAATCACAGTACACTAAGCATGGCTTTTACTGCTCATTAACGTCCGTGGTACTTCCATCTGATTTACAACAGTTACTTCTGATTTACCACACCTTGTCTGTGAGTTCTTTCAAAGTAAAAGCTTAAGCACCATACTGTCATTAGACATAAAAAAAAAAAACGCTTATGAATCATTGCAAAAAAAGAACTTAATATCCAGGTCATTTACAAAGCCTATTTTCTGACATATTTGTATCCCTGCTAATCTCTTGTTGGTCTCAAGGTGGAACTTTTCTTTTACACTCCCGACTCCCCCCACAGGGACAGGTGGAGGCTACAGAGCGCTGTTACTGAGCATGTGCTACTGAACCAGACTGTCAAACTGAGACCTGACAGTGTCAGAGTCTTGATCTCCTGAATTATTTATGACATCACTGGAGTCCTTTAGCTTCTTCAAAATGTCGGCTCATTGGTCTAGGGGTATGATTCTCGCTTAGAGTGCGAGAGTTCCCGGGTTCAATTCCCGGACGAGCCCTTTGGTCATCAACCATGATCCTTTGTGTTAAATTTCTAAAGAGGCTTTGACTTTGTGTGTGAGAATCCTCCTCCCAGACCAACCAGCAACATCTTCAAGAAGCAAAAGGACTCAACCAACAGTATCGGGGCTTTATTCACTTTGAGGAGCTTTCAAACAGCAACGCTGACACATTTCAGGATTTTCTCCTAAAAACACTCAGTGGTGAATTAGTGAAGTGGTGAATTGAACCAGATGGTGAAGGAGTGAAGTGGTGAATTGAACAAGATGGTCAAGTGGTGAAGTGGTGAATTGAACCAGATGGTGAATTAGTGAATTGGTAAATTGAACCAGATGATAAATTGGTGAAATTAACCAGATGGTTAAGTGGTGAATTGGTGATGTAGTGAATTGAACCAAATGATGAAGTGGTGAATTGAACCAGATGGTGAAGGGGTGAATTGAACCAGATGGCGAAGTGCTGAATTGGTGAAGTGATCCATATGATGAAGTGATGAATTAGTGAAGTGGTGAAATCAACCAGATGGTGACATGGTGAATTGAACCAGATGACGAAGTGATGAATTGAACCAGATGGTGAAGTGGTGCATTGGTGAAGTGGTGAATTGAACCAAATCATGAAGTGATGAATTGAACCAGATGGTGAAGTGGTGAATTGGTGAAGTGGTGAATTGAACCAGATGGTGAAGTGGTGAATTGAACCAAATGGTGAAGTGGTGTATTGGTGAAGTGGTGAATTGAACAAGATGTTGAAGTGATGAATTGATCCAGATGATGAAGTGATGAATTAGTGAAGTGGTGAATTGAGCCAGATGGTGAAGTGGTGAATTGGTGAAGTGGTGAATTGAACCAGATGATGAAGTGATTAATTGTATCAGAATGTGCAGTGGTGACTTGAACCAAATCATGAAGTGGTGAATTGAAACAGATGGTGAAGAAGTGAATTGAACCAAATCATGAAGTGATGAATTGAACCAGATGGTGAAGTGGTGAATTGGTGAAGTGGTGAATTGAACCAGATGGTGAAGTGGTGAATTGAACCAAATGGTGAAGTGGTGTATTGGTGAAGTGGTGAATTGAACAAGATGTTGAAGTGATGAATTGATCCAGATGATGAAGTGATGAATTAGTGAAGTGGTGAATTGAGCCAGATGGTGAAGTGGTGAATTGGTGAAGTGGTGAATTGAACCAGATGATGAAGTGATTAATTGTATCAGAATGTGCAGTGGTGACTTGAACCAAATCATGAAGTGGTGAATTGAACCAGATGGATAAGTGGTGAATTGAAACAGATGGTGAAGAAGTGAATTGAACCAAATGGTGAAGTGGTGAATTGGTGAAGTGGTGAATTGCACCAGATGATGAATTGAAGAATTGAACCAGATGGTGAATTCGGTGAATTGAACCAGATGGTGAAGTGGTGAATTAGTTAAGTGGTGAATTGAACCAGATAATGAAGTGATGAATTGAACTAGATTGTAAAGTGTTGAATTGGTGAAGTCGTGAATTGCACCAGATGATGAATTGGTGAAATTAACCAGATGGTGAAGTGGTGAATTGAACCAGATGATGAAGTGATGAATTAGTGAAGTGGTGAATTGCACCAGATGATGAATTGGTGAATTGAGCCAGATGGTGAAGTGGTTATTGGTGAAGTGCTGAATTAGTGAATTGGTGAATTGAACCAGATGATAAATTGGTGAAATTAACCAGATGGTGACGTGGTGAATTGGTGATGTAGTGAATTGAACCAGATGATGAAGTGGTGAACTGAACCAGATGGTGAAGTGCTGAATTGGTGAAGTGGTGAATTGAACCAGGGGGTGAAGTGGTGAATTAGTGAAGTGATAAATTGAACCAGATGGTGAAGTGATGAATTGATCCAGATGATGAAGTGATGAATTAGTGAAGTGGTGAATTGAGCCAGATGGTGAAGTGGTAAATTGGTGAATTGAACCAGATGATGAAGTGGTGAAATTAACCAGACGGTGACGTGGTGAATTGAACCAGATGGTGAAGTGGTGAATTGAAACAGATGATGAAGTGGTGAATTTGTGAAGTGGTGAATTGAACCAGATGGTGACGTGTTGAATTGAACCAGATGATGAAGTGATGAATTGAACCAGATGGTGAAGTGGTGAATTGGTGAAGTGGTGAATTGAACCAAATCATGAAGTGGTGAATTGAACCAAATGGTGAAGCGGTGTATTAGTGAAGTGGTGAATTGCACCAGATGATGAATTGGTGAATTGAACCAGATGGTGAATTTGGTGAATTGAAGCACTGTCTGAAAACAAAGCTCCGCCCAACGTGGGGCTCGAACCCACGACCCTGAGATTAAGAGTCTCATGCTCTACCGACTGAGCTAGCCAGGCTACTTGTTCTGTGGTCATGGAAGGTTCACTGTAATATCCTACACATGAGACGACCACTGCTCACTGTGGCTGGCTCACATTGTAGAAACTCCATTGTTGTCAGTGTTTCTGCTGCTGTGGTGTAAAAGTAACACTTTTATTCAACAGACAAGTTGTTGTCACTTGGAACCTTGTGATGTAAATGGGGTCCAAACCGACCCGTTAACATGAGACTGGGTTGTGAAAGCTCACACAGGAGGAGGGTGAAGAAGATCTGTAATGAAAGACTGATTAATTTTATTACATGAGGAACTTATTAGAAAGAATCTTTTGGACATGAACAGTCTGAGAGTCCAAACTCCTTTGTGCTCACATCTTCAGCTCTGGAATGAAAGAGTTACGTTTTTCATTGATTGATTTATTTTTTGTTGACATCACTGTTGTTGCTCTTAACTAGTTTTCCTGGTATTTATCAGACTGATCATTTCCTGTTCAGCTTGGAGAGACCTCTTCCTCTTGTGCTGCTCTTTGTTGTGGTGTCCCTCAAGGCTCTGTTTTGGGTGGCCTTAATGTTAACTTTCATTTTTATGAAGACGACACACAACTGAACTTCCCTATAAAGCCTTGCTCTCCGGACTCTGCCTCTATCCTGTCCTGCCTCACAAAAGTAAAGAACCAAAGTCCAAAAACTTTTTACAGCTCAACGGTTTAAAAGCTGAAATCATTTTGATCGCCCCCAATGGACCCAGTTCTGGTGGTTTTAACAACCTTTGCTCTAGTCTTGGTAGCTCATTGAGCAATGTTTGAAAAGAGGCCTACAATTTAGGTGTGGTGTTCGACTCCGACCTGTCCTTTGACTGTCAGGTGACCAAGGTAGTCCAATCCTGCTTTGTTCAGCTTAGACGACTAGTCAAGGCCAGGTCATTCCTCTCCCCAGCAGACCTGGAGAAAGTAATACATGCCTTCATCTGGTCCAGGCTGGATTACTGTAACTCCCTTTATTCTGGCATCAGTAGGCTCAATGTTCAAAGACTGCAGCTGGAGCAGAATGCTGCTACCAGCTTTTTAACAGGCACCAGGAGGAGGGACCACATTTCACCAATCCCTTCTTCCTTTACCAGGCTGCCTGTCAGTTTTAGAAGAGATTTTAAAATGCTACTGCTTGTTTTTAAAGCCTTGAATGGTCTGACTCCTCCAGATATCAGAGACCTGTTATGATAATAATAATTACTAGATGTTTGTATTTCCAGAAGAAAATGCAAGTGTGAATGCTGAAGGTTGAATAAAGCTGATCTCCTTTGATCTCTGCGTCACCAAGGCTCCAGTGCTGAGATCATATCAGATTGAAGGAGATCATCGGCTGTTGCCATGGAGATGTTCAGATGAAAGATTTTATCCTGCTTTGATCGCTTTTGATCTCCATGAGGTGCCTCTCCCATCTTCTTTGTATGAGACATTTTTTTCATAGTTTTTTTTGATTTATTCAGAAACACTTAAAGATATAAAAAGCAAACAACAGAGCACTTTTTTTTAAAAAAGAACACAGAATAATAACAATGAAGAGTAATACGTTTACCAGTAAGATAAAAAAAAAAAAGCCTGCAGTGTGATACTTATGTCAACTCTTCACAAAGTAGGGTTTGGAAAACACCTGCTGCATTGACCTGGATTTGAACCCGGACCTCCCACACAGCAGGCAAGAATTCTACCTGTGAACCACCAAATGTTTACACAGCACTTTCCCACCAAGAGAGGTCATGTGATCCAACTGATGCGTAAGCCCCTCCCCCACAGTTTGAGTGACACGCCGCTGTGGTTACACAAGCGTATGTACAGAGTTTGGCTCCGCCCCTGAGAGACTTAGACAGTGGTTTAACTCACATCTCCTTGTAAGTATAGTGGAGAGTATCCCCGCCTGTCACGTGGGAGACCGGGGGTTCAATTCCCCGACAGGGAGGGTAAAACCTTTTAGTTTTATTATTGAAAACCATGAGGTTCAGATTGGGAACGGCCCCTTCCAGCCATTCCAGCTGTTGTCAATGTGAACATAAAAGTTACACAGTAAGACTCTGGAGTCCATTGGTGGTTCCCTTTCTAGGACCTCATCACTGGACACCGGGTTCTACGCACCTTTTTTTTAGGGACCGAGCCCAGAAGGGAAGCTGCCTGGAGGCGAGGACCCTATTGCATCTGGAGTGTTTCTTTCTTTCTTTCTTCTCCTGACCACATTGAACCCAAATTTGACATAAACTTGCAAACCAAATTTGGAACACTCATCAGGACTGGTGCAGACTACAAGAAAATGTAAACAATTAACCCACAAAGTGCCAAAGTGGGCTCTCTAGCGCCACCTACAATCACCACAGCCATGGTGTGAGCTCTCTAGAAATGTTGTAGAGAGATCAAAACAAAACTCATCAGTTCGTCTCATCAAGACCTAAAAATCACATTCTGACACCCCTGACCTAAGTCCAACAGGAAGTCCTCAAATTTATTTTGAAAATAGGATTATCAGCAGAAATTTAAATTGGGTCTCATGGCCTGTTGGAAAGTCATAGAGCGATGAAACTAAAGCTCACATGAAAATCATGCAATGACACACCTGACTTAATCCAACAGGAAGTCTACAATTTGCCTTTCAAAGCAAGATCCATCCATCCCCGGGTCGGCACTGTCACCCAGGTCACATTGCACCGATTAAGAACCTTTCCTGCAGGTAGTGAGCCCACAGGAAGGTGGCGCCCAACGTGGGACATGAATCCACTGCCTTGAGATTGTGAGTTTCATGCTCTACCAACTGAGCGAGAAGAACCAGGAACCCTCAGGGATCACCAGAAGAAGAACCAGACACAGGGACCTGCAACCTGCAAGTGATCCAAGTTTCAATCTTCAGTGTTTTTACTGCAAAATCCTCCAGAGAACAAAAGAATAATCAACTATTCTGACCATCAGTGGGTTGCTGTAAAGAAGTTTGATTTTAATGAAATCACCATGTACGTTTCAAAGTTTCTGTGTATTCAAGATTTCCAGGCACCCTGATGGTTCTATCTGCTAACTCTGTTTGGTGATGTCATAGGATGTCATAAAAGAATGGAAAACAGCATCCATCCATCTTCTCCCACTTAGCCATTTCCTGGTCATGGGGGTGGCAGTCTGAGCACTGTCACCCAGATCACATCTCACCAATTAAGAACCTTTCATGCATGTGGTGAGCCCACAGAAAGGTGGGACATGATCCCACTACCTTGAGAGTGCAAATCTCATGCTCTACCGGGGGTTTGGAAAATATCAAAGTGACAAAATTCCTTTCTTGACTTTGATCCTTCTTGACTTTGATCCTTCTTGACTTTGATCTTGGACAAAATTATTATTTATTAGTAGGTTATTGATATCTTCTCTCAGTTTATTAATACTTTCAGTAATAAAAAATAAAGTATCAAAAAAAGATTACAGTTCCTGAGTAACATTGATGAGGAGACTCGTGGTGTAAAGGATAAATTAGTCCAGTGACTTGAGATGAAATGAAGGAGGGAGTTGAGGTCAAAGAAACACACTTTGACTCCAAAGATCCAAGTTTAAATCTTCAATGTTTTTACTGCAAAATCCTCCTGAAAACAAATAAACAATCAACTATTCTGACAACCAGTGGGCTGCTGTAAAGAAATAAAAAGAAATAAGGTGCATTTAAATTAAATCACCAAGTACGTTTCAAAGTATCTGTGTATTCACAATTTGCAGACAAACTTAAAAAAGCTCTGAAAAATGTTGCATTGTTTGTAGTTGAAGTGTTTTCATTGACCAGATGTCCATGAATGCACCATGCTGAGCTGCTCTCTGTGGTTCCATGGTGTAATGGTTAGCACTCTGGACTCTGAATCCAGTGATCTGAGTTCAAATCTCAGTGGAACCAGATTTTACTAGTGCTGCTCTGCTGTGGTAAATGTTCACTACAATAGTAAGACCCTAACATGGACAAAAACTAATGATTGAGGATGAGTAAATCTCATTATCAGGCCCAGCAGATGACCTTTGTCGGAGCAGAGAAGAGCCTCCTGAAGACGTTGGATCTATTTTGGGAAGTGACGCTGGTAATCAGAGATGAGGAACATTTGAGTTAAAAAAGAGCAAATAGAGCGCCCCCCTCTGGCCAGGGGTATTAAAAGCTCACAGCACCTGCTATTCTCAGGCAGTCTCCCAGACAAGCAGAGGGCGCTAGATGGCGCTTTCTGTTCAACAAATGTTTGAAAACACACTTCATTGCCAATCTTTCAGCCTCTATCTTCAAACCAACAGCGCCATCTGGTGGAGTCAGAAAATAAAGAAAATGGTTGATGAGGCTTCATTTGGCCAAGGCTCCATCGAGGCTCAGTGCCGGTGTAAGATTGTAAAAGGACCCTCATAGAATCTGAACCCCGAGGTCCATTTTCCACAGCAGGTAATAAGGACCCCTAATATTTGTACTGAAATGTTAATAGAATTTAAGATCATAAATAAATATGAACGGAAACAACAACAAATAAAATAGATAGTGAGTAACTATTTTATTCTAGATCAACTATGAGAGAGAGAGACATACTGATGGTAGATTTTAAAAGGGTAAGAATCTTCTTGAGATTCCTTCAGTCTACAAGTTGATGATAGAGCAGCTTCATGAGTGACGACAACATCAACACTTTAGGAGCCACTGCCGTGACCCGGATGTGCTGCGGCCACAACGCAGAGTACTAACCACTATACGATCACGGCCACATGGATGAATTGAGCTGATGGTGAAATGGACAAAAAGATATATAGCATTTATTATGTATTTAATTATTAGTTATTAGCGTTTCAGCTGTACAGTTTAGCTACGTCACATTAACACTGTAAAATGTCGGCTAATGTCTGGAGCTTCAGGTGTGATGTGATAACAAAGTAATTTTCTTTGATGGACTGGTTGTTCTTATGAAGTGACCAGCAGGCTGAGAGAGAGAGAGAGAGAGAGAGAGAGAGAGAGAGAGAGAGAGAGAGAGAGAGAGAGAGAGAGAGAGAGAGCACAGACCTGTAAGAAAGTATAAGTCCAATGAAATAGAAAGTATAGAGTCTTACCTTACTGTCAGCCTCCCTGAGGTTTTTTCTCCTCTTGCCTCAGCTGCACCTCGACACCCTGTCCATGAAAACCACAAACAGAAGGGCTGACAAGACACAACCTTGGTGGAGTACTATGTCTTCCAGAACTTTCCCAGGGAGGCTGTGAAGTGTGATACCCTGATGGTTCTATCTGCTGACTCTGTTTGGTGATGTCATAATGATGTCATAAAAGAATGGAAACGATCAAAGTTCTTTTACATCGATCTTCACTTTGATCTTGACAAAATTATTATTTATTAACTTCACCAACCAAGTTAGGTTATGTTTTCATCTGCTGCATTTATTTATTGTTTTTTATGTATGTATGTATGTATGTATGTATGTATGTATGTATGTATGTATGTATGTATGTATGTATGTATGTATGTATGTATGTATGTATGTATGTATGTATGTATGTACTGTATGTACGTGTTTTAATGACTTGCTTGAAGTGTCACATTTCAGAGGGGTGGAGTCATGGGCCCTTACAACCTATTGGCTCTTTCACTTGTTAACAAATCACATTAAGATTCTGATGTGGATCTGAACTGAATTTGGTCGCTGCCAAAAACAGACTGGATCAACAGCTTTTATTTCAAAAATAAAAATAAAGTCTCACACCTGAACAATCAACATATAAAAAACAGAAGTAAGTCCAACATTACCATGACCCCCCTCCTACAAATGGTTGGTCTGGTGTTTCTTTCATGTCGTGGTTTTATTTCCCATTGCCCCTGAAGGCAACAAACACACTCACCAAAGCCAAGCAGCAACCAACCAACCAATGAGCAACAGGAGCAGCAGGCGAGGAGGTAAAAGGACAATGTGAGAGCAGACAGGTACTATCAATGCTTGTCTGGTAACAGCAGGGACAGAAAGACAACAAGGACACTCTCAGACCCTCACTCACCTCTCTCTCTCTCTCTTCTACACACACACACACACACACAAACACACACACACCCCCCCACACACACACACACACACACACACACACACACACACACACACGCGCAGACACACACACACACACACACACACACACACACACGTCCATCAGGACCTGAAGCTTTGATGAAAAACGGTGTACATACCATGAAATAAATGCTGAAATTCTTATCCCTTGTGTCTTCCAAATCTTTAGATCTGAAACTGAAGTGGCTTCAAGTCTTTCTTCAGTAAGTTTCCACAGTCCAGGTGACACTTGTAGTTTAATCCTCTGCTATGGCTCCATGTAGGTGTGAAGCCCCCCCACAAAGCCCCCCTAAATGCTAATTTAATGACGTGCGTCTCAACACTGACTACTCACATGATCCAACACTCATTTAGAGTCAGTGGCTCACATGAATTGGGAGCTATTGAGCAAAATTACAGTATTTTTCATTAAAATGTGTAGGAATGTGATGAAAAATACAGTAATTTTGCTCAACAGCTCCCAGGTCATGTGACCTATTGACTCCAAATCAGTGTTGGATTGTGTCACTAGTCATGCTTGTTCAGACACATGTCGTTGAATTAGTGTTAAATGGTTTTAATGAAAAATATTACAATATTTTTGAAAAAAATAGTAATTTTGCTCAGTACCTTCACGGTCATGTGACCTACTGGCTCAAAGTCTGTATCGGATCCCATAAGTATATAAGCTGATGAAGGTACAGCTCTTCCTGTGACCTCTTAATGGTAATTTATTTTATCATATTCACATATTTCTAAAAAAAACAACTTTTCTGGAGCTTAATAACTCCCAGGTAACAGATTCCAAATCTGTGTTGAATCACGTCTCCCACAACACGAGTTACTAATCAGTCCATATTCGAAAAACAAAGTCAAAACCATATCATTTGAAAATGTCCTTTATTTTGAAAACTGAGAGCTCAACTCTGCTTGAGACATTACCGTAAAGTTCCCAATACGAGCAACCATAAAACTGTTGGCGCGGCTCACTTCACCAAACAGAAACGAGGGACGGCTGGCTTGACCGCTGTGTTGGACAACAACCGACTATTTACTTTAATCAACCCTTGTAGCCCTGCATAACTTACACTTGGTCCATCCATCCATCCATCCATATTCTTCGGCTTAGTCTGAGCACTGTCACCCAGATCACATCACACCTGATTAAGAACCTTCCTGCAGGTGGTGAGCCCACAGGAACACTTGGCACATTGCTTTAGTAATCTATTACTCCAGTAATCCATTACTTTGGTGGTCTACCTCTAGTGATCAGTAATTGTCCAAAAGTAAATAACAATTTACCTGTTTGATGATTTGTTTATATGTAAATGACCTCTGGTGGTTCAGAACCTTCCATTGGCCGATCACTAGAGTAATTTGCACATTCTGATCAAACACTGACCCCAACAATACTTTCACTCACCAAACGTTTCTTCCTGGTATTTCTTGTCCTACAATAAAACAACCACGTTGTCCTGCAGGACAAATCACGTTGTGTCTCCTGCCCTGCAGCTCTCATGTCTCTCGCTCTCTCCACTTCCACCTGTTACATTTCTTAAAGGGAAACACGCTCCCCTCTCTCTCACTTCCTGTCGTTTTCCTTCAACGGAGGGAAAGTTTCATTCAGACCAAAGTTTCATCCACAAGATGAACCAGAGTGACGCCGTCACTAAAACCTTGTAGAAATTTGGGTTGTTGGGGCGTCGACACATTATCAGTTTGTTTCCTCCACTCTGATGAGGGAGGTTGGGGGTTCGACTCCCAGCTGAGTTTTTTTTTTTTGTCCTGCTGGTTCCTGTCAGGACTCACTGCAGCATCTTATCTCAGTTGAAGACTTCAACATTTGAAATCCTGCTGGTCATGGAGTAGATAGTGAGACTGATGACATCACAGTGATGTCAGAAAGTAGCTCCTGCCATGCTGCCATGGTAACTGTAGCATCATAGAATGAATTTACTCAGCTCAGCACAGTTTTAACTCCTGTCTGGTTCTTCTGTCTGCCACAGACATGGTGGACTGAAATTCAATAGCAGCTTTAGTAAAGACCTTTTGATGATTAATATTCTTGTTTTTTTGGGGGGGTCACTTCTTTTATTTTAAGAAATGACATAACTATTTGATAACATCACATCCAAACTGTAAAAACATTGTTGGATATGTTTGTTTCTTTAAGAAACTCAGACCAACTTGTTACTACAGAAGAGTTTTAAAGCCACTCATGAAAAAATAAAATAAGAGTTTGTTTCTTTTGATGTAATTTGATAACAAAAATCTAAAACAATGTTGAGGAATTATTTCATCATATAATATGATAACAAAGTCGAAAATTCTGTGTCATTCTGCAGAACTTCCTGTCCATCCACCAGGTGGCGCTATCACTGTGACTGTATATTGGGCTATGGAATTGATCAGGGCAGGGCTCTGATCACATGTAAAGAACTGTATAATAAGTGTAGTACTGAGTAACAGTCACCTTGATCCAGTGATACAACATAGTAACACCAGGACAACAAAAGCTGCCGTCACAGTGAGGAATTAATATTCCAACAAACAAACAGGCTCACACGGGGGGCGGAGCCTCAAAAGAACTCAATGAAAATGTAAAGTAAAGGAAGAGCAGTGAGGAAGCTCTGCCTGAAATGTCTGTGCTGGAATAAAGTGAAACTGACTGATCACAGAGTTTCTATTGTCCCATGAATTAATATTGTAGAATCTCACAAAGTGACTCATTAACAGAGTCGCTCATTTTCTGCAGCAATCCTTCCTGGATTTTTTTGCAGCAACAGTGTTGCTTTGTCCTGGATGATGGCTTTGAATTCTTCATCTTATTGAAGACGACTTGTCTGCTCCTCCATCGTGACCAAGGTTACTCTGCAGGGTTTCTCCATGATTGTGATTGGTCAGATGCTGCAAACTCCGCCCCTTTTATGTGATCGAGCTCTGATCAGGATGGAACAGCCTGGGTTGGATTACTGAGTTGATCACCTGCTTCGTAGTAACTTCATACCCTAAGTTGTGTCGTGTTGAAAGAAGACTGTAATGTCCTACACAGGAGACCTTGCTACACAGGTAGCCGGCGGAGAGCTCCATTTCCCAGGTGAACTTGCGCTCGATCTGTCATTGGTTGTAACCAGGCAACCAATGCCTGGAATGGTGTTCCAGCGGGACGGGCTGGAAGTGTTTAGTCCGAGGGGGGGTGCTTAAGTGTGGGTACGCAGGACCGGCTGGAGAGCCTGGTTAAGTTCCGTAGGAGATGAGCTCCATACCGGCCGGGTCTTCTCCTCAGTGATGTATCCGAGTATGACGCACTATTTTCGGAGAGTTTCATCATTTATTGGATTCTCTATGTCATGTATTCTTCTTCTTAGATGCATTTTTTAAGCCCTTTGTCATCCATTAAATATCTTTATCTTTCACTTTCTCTTGTATTGTGTGATTGTACACTCTTAGTGACAGGACGTCTTTTCCTTTATAAATGAGTTCCCAGTCACCTGATTACAATCAGTAACTATTTTTTCCAGGGATTCCTCTATTCTGTAATTTATTTACACAGAATGTGACATTTATGTACAATGAACATATACTTTAGGGCACAAGTTATAACTTTTTTGTGTAACACGTTTAGATTTTTTTGAACATAGTTACACACAATAACATATTTACACACAATAACATATTTACCTATTATACTTCATATATTTTTACCTAGTTACCTTTAATATTACATAGAAGATAATTGTTAGATATTTACCTATTACATATTTATTTATTGTGACACATTTATCTATTATTCCATATTATATGACATATTCTCTTTCAGCTATATTATCTTTCAACGGAGATCAAAGCCGGAGGAAATCTTGGATCTGAGCATCTCCATGGCAAAAGGCACTGATCTCCTTTGATCTGATAGGAGATCAGCACTGGAGCCATGGAGACGCTCAGATCAAAGGAAATCAGCTTTGTAGAGTTGTAATGTGCTCGTACTCATCCTTACATTTTTCTAGAAATTTGTCTTCAATCACCTTTTCTCTATTTACACTCTCTACTTGAACCTTTACCTGTTTATTTATTTCATATTTTCCAAATATCATGATTTTGGTTTGACCTAGATTTAATGAATTAGATTTCATTTCTCTGAATGAATCTAGAATGTCGTTGAAGAGTTTTTCTAGGATTTTGGAGAATTGTGGGTCTGTAGTTTGTGAAGTGTGTCTGTTTTCAATAACAGTATCCTTACTGGAAGCCTGTTGAATGATACTATGTAGAACCTTCTATGTACTGCTGACATCGTCTTTATTGTTTTCTAAAACTTTCTTAAAAGAATTCTTCTTACATTTTCTCATCATATGAGTGAACTTATGTTTACATTTCTTGTATTTATTTTCCATCTCCTTCGTTCATCATTTATTGGATTCTCTATGTCATGTATTCTTCTCCTTGGATGCATTTTTTAAGCCCTTTGTCATCCATTAAACATCTTTATATTTCACTTTCTCTTGTATTTATAAATGAGTTCCCAGTCATCTGATTGTAACTCAATAACTAGTTTTTCCAGGGACTGCTCTGTTTTGACTCATTTGTACTGACATCTATCTGTTGTCTGTTTTAATGTTTCTGTGGGTTTTTATTGTAAATAGTAAAAAAACAAAAACAAACCAAAAGGGTTCAACTCTCTCTCCCAGTTGTAGCACACCATTAGAGCTCCAGAAGAAACGAAAGACACATTGAAACAAACAATGAAGAAAAGTATAATCAAAAGGGGAGAGATTTATCAAGATTAGTTTACTAAGTTAGTCTATTAGTAGCATCTGTGTCCTTCACAACCCGCCTCCATTTTAACTGGACTTTTTGTGGTGGACGAAACAACACAGTTGGGTCTGGATGAGCTTTGCTTTACCTTACCGTCCTGGTGCGCTGTGGAACGTAGGACTTGGTAGAACCACGGCTAAACTAAGCTTTGAAAAGTCATGATCGTTATCAATGAATGCTCTTTAATCTGAGCTTCCATCATTAAAATCCCTGTTCAGGTTTGCAGTAAAACCAAGCAGTTCTTCCTTCCAGCTTCAAATGGAGAGAAAACTGGTTTTCCTGAAGCAAAACATCTCACCTGCAGCCAATCAGACAGTGAGAAAATATGATGCAATACAGCCAGCAGTCTGCTCAGATGTTTCCTGATTGTTTTCAAATCCAGAGCGGAGCTTATCAGCTTCTTCAGGAAGGAACAATGGACGAAACATTTGTTGAGTTTCAAAACAGCGAGCAAGAAGAGTCTCCACTTCTGTACCTTGGTGGTCAGGATCAGTGTCTGCTTCGTCTCACTCATAAGTGAGAATCATATGGAGACACAACACTGTGTTGGCAGGCCTGGGTAGCTCAGATGGTAGAGCATCAGACTTTTAATCTGAGGGTCCAGGGTTCAAATCCCTGTTCAGGCTGTTTGTGGGAACAAACTTGAAACTGAACAGGAATAGGAATGCTGCAATAGTCAGCAACACATCATCAGTAGGATAAAACTAAGCTGTCTCTTGATGGTCTACGACAGGGTGTCCAAACTGGGTCAGAGAGTGCTGGTGTGCTGCATGTTTTAGTTCTCTGCCTGCTTCAGCATACCTGAATCTAATGATGACGTCATCAACAAGGTTGTGAAAAAGAACAATAATGAGCCTTTCATCACAAAGTGGATGGGAGAGGCACCGGATGGAGATCAATGGAGATCAAAGCCGGAGGAAATCTTGGATCTGAGCATCTCCATGGCAAAAGGCACTGATCTCCTTTGATCTGATAGGAGATCAGCACTGGAGCCATGGAGACGCTCAGATCAAAGGAAATCAGCTTTGTAGAGTTGTAATGTGCTCGTACTCATCCTTACATTTTTCTAGAAATTTGTCTTCAATCACCTTTTCTCTATCTACACCCTCTACTTGAACCTTTACCTGTTTATTTATTTCATATCTTCCAAATATCATGATTTTGGTTTGACCTAGATTTAATGAATTAGATTTCATTTCTCTGAATGTATCTAGTATGTCGTTGAAGAGTTTTTCTAGGATTTGGGAGAATTGTGGGTCTGTAGTTTGTGAAGTGTGTCTGTTTTCAATAACAGTATCCTTACTGGAAGCCTGTTGAATAATACTATGTAGAACCTTCTATTTACTGCTGACATAGTCTTTATTGTTTTCTGGTACTTTCTTAAAAGAATTCTTCTTACATTTTCTCATCATATGAGTGAACTTATTTTTCCATTTCTTGTATTTATTTTCCATCTCCTTCGTTCATCATTTATTGGATTCTCTATGTCATGTATTATTCTTCTTAGATGCATTTTTAAGCCCTTTGTCATCCATTAAACATCTTTATATTTCACTTTCTCTTGTATTTATAAATGAGTTCCCAGTCATCTGATTGCACCTCAATAACTCGTTTTTCCAAGGACTGCTCTGTTCTGACTCATGTGTAATGATATCTATCTGTTGTCTGTTTCAATGTTTCTGTGTTTTTTATTGTAAATAGTAAAAAAACAAAAACAAACAGACATGAAATCACTGATATCATTGACTAATACACCCTTATATGTTTTCTCAATTTGACTTTTATTGGCTGATTATTTAATCTGCTCCACCTCTTTAAGCTACATCAATAACCAATGTAATTCACTCCTTGGATTTGGTCACAACAGTCACAAGGTCAAAGGGCAAGTCAGCCTCGCTGCTGCCCCCTGCTGGCCGCGCCCCGTCACTATCTCTCAGATCCTGTTACAGAGTGCTCTGATGTCCAAGCTGGGTCCTGGAGGGCCGGCGTCCTGCAGGGTTCAGCTCTCTCTCCCAGTTGTAGCACACCATTAGAGCTCCAGAAGAAACGAAAGACACACATTGAAACAAATAATGAATATACACAATAGTTTTTCTTTACTGAACATCAATACTGTAATATCCATACTCACAAATATCTACAGTGGCAGTTTGTACAATTAATTGAACAGTGGCAGCTGGTGATAAAGTCCTTAGGTTGACTCCTCATTATTATTCAGTTTCAGACCATGTTAACTTCATTTAAATACTTCATATTAGTCTTGAGTCTGCTTTTAAATTCCGTAGCTCTTATTTCTCAAACTCATAGAGCAGAGGTCTCCAATCCTGGTCCTGAGGACCCCTGCCCTGCATGTTCTAGTTCCTCCCTGCTTCAGCATACCTGAATCTAATGATGATGTCATCACCAAGGTTGTGAAAAAGCCCAATAACGAGCCTTTCATTGAAATCAGGTGTGTTGAACCTGGGAGGAGCTAAACCTGCAGGACAGGGACCCTGGAAGACCAGGGACCCTGGAGGGTGGAGCAGGGAGGTATGGGGAGGAGGAGGTGGGATCAGATGCAGGAGCTTGTTGAGAGGTGGGAGTTCCAACAACACAGGCTGAGGAGGTGATGGAGGCTGCTGATGGCTGAGATGATGGAGCTGTCATGTCTAAAGTCAGCACCATCCCCACTGTTGGAGCTCCTTCCTTCAAATAGATTCAAACAAAGAAACACTGGGAGCGCTTCATTTTGGCACCTTGCCATCCTGACCCTGTCTGGCCATTGGAGGGCTCTAAACTCACACAGGAGGTCAAAGGTCACTTCTCTTGCTGGTGAATAGTGATTAATACTATTAATTAAAAAAGAGAGAGAGAGAGAGAGAGAGAGAGAGAGAGAGAGTAATGTGTTCTGGTGGGGCAGCATGCTGTTGTAGAGCAGATCATTGTGACCACCTGCTTGAACTTCCAGAGCGTTTTCTGTTCACCGTCACATTTGTTCTGTTTGTTCTGAAAAAGATGAGCACATTTTCTAGAGTAGAATTAGTTTTGAGGACGAACATTTGAATAATTGAAAACTTTATTTGTATTGTGGTTGTCGTGGTCAAATGATATCTTGGCCTTATACTCATTATATTTGATCATCAGAGGCTTCCTACCTTCCTGGCTTTAAGCCAGCAACTCTTGGTTCACTCCCTCTTCCAGCTGGCTTTCAACCAGCAACCATTCCCTCACTCCCTTCTCCAGCAAGGTATTATCTGCCTGGGAACCAAGGTCAACGCTCTGCTATTGCTAAGACTCAAGAGTTCAGTAGTTCTGCTTCAAACCCCTCCTCCTCCTCCTCCCCACTGGTTAAGACTCTCACTCTGTCCTGCAGACAGCTGAATGTCCTCTGCAGGATCCTGTGTCTCGGGGACGCCAGTAAACTTGTCCTGACAGAAACACCTTGTTCTAACACCAACAACAACAACATATCCAGGACAGGGCCAACAGAGGGGGTGAAGCAGTACTGATGTTTATCTCTTTTGGTGCTTTCAATTCGCACCACAAGTCCTTTTGTTGGCAGTAAAAGTCATTTGGCTCAACACACCAAGAGGAGGGGAAAAAATGGTTCTCATTGCTGCGCCCACGGCTGTAGCTTGTGGACCAAATGGGGCTGCATCAGTTTGTCTGGCGGTACCTGCTTGTCTTTCTATTTCCATAAGTGTGTGGTGATTAACAAGCCGGCCCATGATCGCTCTCCAATCTCCGAGAGCGACTGTCTGACCTGTGGTTAAATCAGTAAAACGCTGCATAAAAATGGCACCTCCTTCTAATGGATTGGGTAACTTTTCAACCAGGCACTGAATGTCTCCCAACGAGAAAGGTACATAATGTGGTACTCCAGTAGTAGGCTCTGTTCTAAGGGGCATTGAAAAGCTAATCACATTCTTTTCTTTGTTCGATCTCAGATTATAATGTGGTGTTGAGGTTGTTACCGGATTTGGCGTTGTTTCCTCACTCAACCCTGGCAGCACTTCCCAAACGTCACCGCCAGGGGGAGCCATTTCTTCTCTCACAGACTCATCCTGTGTGCCACCCATCTGAAAAGCCTTTCTCCGCCCACTTCCTCATGGGTGTCTCCCTCAGTTTTGATGCTTCCTCTTTTAATTCCCTCAATTTTGATGTTTCCTCTCTTAGTTCTCTAAATTTTCCTGACAACATCTGCTGCCTATCTCTTGCCTGGTCCTGGTCCAGATGTATGTCTCTTAACACTTCTGATAATGCTGGCTGGCACTGTCCTCCTTTCTGAGCACTCTTACAACTGCTATCAGCCACTCTAGCCCTTACTTCTCTAACCTTCCATTCATCTTCATATGTGTGCACAGCCTTACCTTGGGGTAGATGCTTGGTGTCAGGAGGTATTGTCGGGTAAAGAGTGTTACCTGAGTGTGTCTCCTTCAACTGCACACTGCCTGGGCGTTGAAGTGGAAGCCCAGGCTCTTCCTCTTCCTCTTTGACCATGAAACCTCCGTCTATGTCCATTTTACCTGAAATCTGTAACACTGGGGCTTGGAAGAACGGATTAGTGGAAGAGTAGGGTGGGGGCATTTTGTGCTCCAGCTCAGACCATTGGGGACCCTTAAATGGTTTTCTAGTCCTGTCGGTTTTGTTCTTAGTCGAGTCATTTTTTCTGTCAGCAATAACTTTTGTCTGCATCGTCGCAGCCTGCGCTAATCGCAGACAGAAGCCCAGTCCGACTTCCAACACTTCCTTCTGCTTTCGTGCTTTTCTCTTAGTCAACAGTCCTCCTTTCTCAATATCTTGGTCCAAATCTTTTATTCGCGCATTTGAAAAAGCAATCAATTGTTTTAATGCGACAACAACATCCATCCGAAATTTATCATTTGGAAATTTTCCTTTTTTCTGCAGTCTGCCAATTAAATTTTTTGCCACTGTCAAACTCTTCTCTTTCTCTCTATCCGTGCCAATTACTGCACTCCTGTAAAATGGCCATATTCTCTGCAATTGCACTCCAACCGGTTCAACATCCTCATTACCATCACCGTATATATCCAAATGATACTCCTCAATTTCCCGTTCAAATTCACCTTCCATCGTCAGCGGTCTATCGCTGACCCACTTTTATCACTTAACACAATCCTTCAATAAACTTCCAAAAATCCTTTCTCAACACGCCACAATTATTTCAACACAACAGTTTTAACACAACAGTTTTAACAGAATTATTTCAACACAACAGTTTTAACACAACAGTTTTAACACAACAGTTTTAACACAACAGTTTTAACAGAATTATTTCAACACAACAGTTTTAACACAACAGTTTTAATACATATACTAAGCCCGGGTCTCCCTGAGACCTCTATTTGGGCTAGTCTTCTGACCACTGGGCCGCCAATGGGCTCCACAGTCGCAATCAGGCATCTGATCACTGGGCCGCCAATAGGCTCCTCAGTCGCAATCAGGCTTCTGATCACTGGGTCGCATTAGTGCGCCTCGGTCGTAATCAGGCATCTGACCACTGGGCCGCATTATAAGCTCCTCAGTCGCAATCAGGAAATTATTCACAAAACTATTTATCTCACATTGATATTTCTTCCTTATCGCACACAAAACACTTAATAAAGGACTTCCACGAACCCATTCCACCCTTAATTTGAATTCACATCCAAATCTGACATTTTTGTCTTACAGAAACAGGTAATGTCTCACCTTTCGTCTTTCAGCCGGCTGGGGTGGAATTCAGTTACGCAGAACGTCCCTCTGACTCAGTCCTTCAACTGACATCCTGTTCGTGACGCCAATTTTGGTGCTTTCAATTCGCACCACAAGTCCTTTTGTTGGCAGTCTAACTAAAGAAAGACACATGAGTCAGGTTTCTTAAAGATTGACCATCAAATTATATTGAAGTGCGATAAGCAAGCAATATTCTCAATTTACAGAATTCTGGGTCTTGGTTCCTACTCTAAACCGAGCGACGTGAACTGCGAGCAGTTCACGGGAAGAAAGACGTGTCTGCCTAGGCGACATTTGCATTTATGCATTTCCTCTGCTCGCAGGCAGAGCATTCCAAATGGTGAGTCACGGGGTCTCCGCAGGTTTAGCTGAGGTTTGCAGGATGTCACGAAGCCAGCCTGGGGTCAAGGGGTACTTGAGCGAGGTCATCAAAAGGGACCAGCTGTGACGGGTTTCCACCGATTGTAGTCTAGGTTTTCGTTCCCCCAACTTAAGATGTTGTGTCTCAGGCTTTGTCTCCTACAAACACTTGAGATAACCACATGTTACAGGTCACGTCCTGCAACCATAAAATAGAGGTGTTTTTCATTAGTGCAGACCTCAGCAAATTGTTAGTCAAGCGGTCAGCAAATTCCTCAGTGCACGTTAGTATCTTTCACACAGCTTTTAAGAATAGAATCTCTTAACACCACACTGGAATCTGATTACATGAACATTAGTCTGAACTACAAAACTCAACTTTGATGTTCCCTTCAAAACCAAAACACTCAGAAATAAACTCTTTTTTTACTACTGATAAATCTGAGTTTTAAAAAATAACCAACACAAAATTACAACTTGATTAATGCCATTCAAATATAAATACAGTATATATATATATATAAAGTGCCTGTTCACTAGACAGGCACTTTGGCCAGCTAAGCCACAGCGCCTCCTTTGGTGCAGTTCAGTACTGCATTACCTGGTGTCAGAACTTGTTGAAGTGAACCTCAGAGAGCAGCTGGCATCGTACAGGTGTTCCTCACCTGTTGAACTAATGCTGGATTTACAGAAGAGTGGCTTCATGACAGCTGGGGAACGTCTGGACCTGATGTCACAAAGCTTCCACACTGTGACATCACCGTGATGTCACAACGTTGATGTCACAATTAACCAGGTGTGAACGGCCCAGAAAGACCTGATGAGACACACAAGCTGAAGAGGCTCTGACAGAACTCACTCAGAAACCTGAGTCACTTCTCTGTGTGACAAAACAAACTCCTCCACTTCTTATCATCTTCTTATCATTCTTATCATCCTGTCTTACATCAGCTTAAATCCCAGCAGTGCCTCACAACATTAATTCAGTTCAACTTTACTTATATAGCACCAAATACAACACAGTCATTTCTTAGTGTTTTTACAGGAGAAACCCAACAAGTCCACATCATCAAGCATGAGGGTGACGGTTTGGTACAGTACTTTCAGTACCATCCACAACTTTAGTCAGTGAAAACACATGAAAACCCGTACTGTATCATAAAGTACCGGCACATACTGAGTGGAGGAAACGATTTATTTCAAACAGGATAAGTATGAAAGAGTTGGTGAGAGGGTGAAGCTCCCAGAGACCTGATGGGGTCAAAGATCTTGCTCTAGATCAGGGTTCTCAAACTCAGTTCCTGGAGGGCCTCAGCCCTGCATGTTTTCCACGTCTCCCTGCTTCAACATGGCTGATTGCAATGAGTGGCTGCTTATGGAGCTTTGTGCTGAATGTGGTGATGAACCATTCAGGAGTGTTAAAGAACCCGTACCTCCTGAGAGACTGGAGCCTTAATCCAGAGCCTTGGACTGCTCACCCACACTATAATCATATAAGTGACATCATGGAGGTCAGAGGAGAGTGACATCATGGAGGCCAGAGGAGAGTGACACCATGAGATCATCACCAGAGCTCACCGATATTTAGAGATGAAAGTCTGACAGATGATCATCGCTCAATAAAGAAACATCTAGAACACTACAGCTCGGCTCTTTATGATTACCTGGATCAATAAGTCTGATATGTGATGACATTCACGGTATGAGATGAATCTAGCCTCAATTCACCACTTGATCATCTGGTTCATTTCAACATTTCACCAGCTGGTTCAATTCACCACTTCACCAATTCACCACTTCTCAGCTCCAAGTGTCCAAATCTCAACAGCTGGTCTGGGCTCTGAGTGGAAGCTGAGGTGGTCATGTGCCTGGGCCTCCAGACTAATCCACTCCACTCCAAGTCCAAGTCCGAGTGTAAAACAAAGTCAGTCAGTCTCTCTCTCTCTCTCTCTCTCTCTCTCTCTCTCTCTCTCTCTCTCTCTCTCTCTCTCTCTCTCTCTCACGGTGCAACCTCAGCTCCGCCCACTGCTCCCAGAGTCCAGATCCATATTTCACTTTCTCTTGTATTGTTTGATTGTACACTCATAGTGACAGGGCGTCTTTTCCTTTATAAATGAGTTCCCAGTCATCCGATTGTACCTCAATAACTAGTTTATCCAGGGATTCCTCTCTTCTGACTCATTTGTAATGATATCCATCTGTTGTCTCTTTTAATCTTTCTGTGGTTTTTATTGGAAATAGTAAAAAAACAAACAGACATGAAATCACTGATATCATTGACTAATAAGCCCTTGTACGTTTTCTTCATTTGACTTTTATTTGCTGATTGTTTCATCTGAATGTTTAATCTGTTCCACCTCTTTAAGCTACATCAATAACCAATGTAATACGCCCCCTAGATTTGGTCACCACAGTCACACGGTCAAAGAGCAAGTCAGCCTCGCTGCTGGCCCCTGCTGGCCGCGCCCCGTCACTATCTGTCAAATCCTGTTACAGAGTGCTCTGGTGTCTGTGGGAAAAAACTTGAAACTGAGCAAGATGACTATTGCAGCAACACGTCATCAGTAGGATAAAACTAAGCTGTCTCTTGATGGTCTACGACAGGGTGTCCAAACTGGGTCAGAGAGTGCGTGTGTCCTGCATGTTTTAGTTCTCTGCCTGCTTCAGCATACCTGAATCTAATGATGACGTCATCACCAAGGTTGTGAAAAAGAACAATAATGAGCCTTTCATCACAAAGTGGATGGGAGAGGCACCGGATGGAGATCAACGGAGATCAAAGCCGGAGGAAATCTTGGATCTGAGCATCTCCATGGCAAAAGGCACTGATCTCCTTTGATCTGATAGGAGATCAGCACTGGAGCCATGGAGACGCTCAGATCAAAGGAGATCAGCTTTGTAGAGTTGTAATGTGCTCGTACTCATCCTTACATTTTTCTAGAAATTTGTCTTCAATCACCTTTTCTCTATTTACACTCTCTACTTGAACCTTTACCTGTTTATTTATTTCATATTTTCCAAATATCATGATTTTTGTTTGACCTAGATTTAATGAATTAGATTTCATTTCTCTGAATGTATCTAGTATGTCGTTGAAGAGTTTTTCTAGGATTTGGGAGAATTGTGGGTCTGTAGTTTGTGAAGTGTGTCTGTTTTCAATAACGGTATCCTTACTGGAAGCCTGTTGAATGATACTATGTAGAACCTTCTATGTACTGCTGACATGGTCTTTATTGTTTTCTGGTACTTTTTTAAAAGAATTCTTCTTACATTTTCTCATCATATGAGTGAACTTTGTTTTACATTTCTTGGATTTATTTTCCATCTCCTTCGTTCATCATTTATTGGATTCTCTATGTCATGTATTCTTCTCCTTGGATGCATTTTTTAAGCCCTTTGTCATCCATTAAACATCTTTATATTTCACTTTTTCTTGTATTTATAAATGAGTTCCCAGTCATCTGATTGTACCTCAATAACTAGTTTTTCCAGGGACTGCTCTGTTTTGACACATTTGTGTTGACATCTATCTGTTGTCTGTTTTAATGTTTCTGGGGTTTTTATTGTAAATAGTAAAAAAACTAATACAAACAGACATGAAATCACTGATATCATTGACTAATACACCACTTACTTTGATATTATCTATAACATGTGTAAATAAATTATGACCCTCCAAACGACTCCCAGGAGGCCCGGCTGTTGTGTGTGTGTGTGTGTGTGTGTGTGTGTGTGTGTGTGTGTGTGTGTGTGTGTGTGTGTGTGTGTGTGTGTGTGTGTGTGTGTGTGTGTGTGTGTGTGTGTGTGTGTGTGTGTGTGTGTTTGGGCCTGGTTATAGGAGAAGTGAGGATGGAGCAGCCATTTACTGGTAAAACTAACTCACTAACATCTTGGTGAAAATAGAATATATTTTTTTTTCAAATTAAAGTGACAATGAAAGTGAGAACAGGAGTTCCCCCCTCACCTCCAGAGTGAACATAAGTCATGTCTGTATATTACATCCATCATCCATCCATCCATCCATCCATCATCCATCATCCATGATGTGATCCAGCAAACATGTCCAAGCAGTAGTGTTGTGTTGTTGCTTCTCATTGTCAATAGAACCATGAGAAAGTATGAGAGTGACTGATACGCTTGTATGATCACTGGACCTTTTGAAAGCAGTCAGACTCTCATACTGTACCAGTAGCATCTGTGTCATTCACAACCCGTCTCCATCTTAACTGGACTTTCTGTGTACACATATGATTTTGTGTTTTCATCTGTGGACTGGTGGCTAGTGAGTGTGTTGCCTTCAGTGGCAAAGGGAAATAAAACCTCTGCATGAAGAGGAATCATGGAGCCTCCCCCTTCTCAGCTCCAAGTGTCCAAATCTGAACAGCTGGTCTGGGCTCTGAGTGGAAGCTGAGGTGGTCGTGTGCCTGGCCTCCAGTCTCATCTCATCTCATCCACTCCACTCCACTCCACTCCACTCCAAGTCCAAGTCCGAGTGTATAACTCAGTCTCAGTCTCTATCTTGGTCCACTCTCTCTCTCTCTCTCTCTCTCGCTCTCTCTCACGGTGCAACCTCAGCTCCGCCCACTGCTCCCAGAGTCCAGATCCATATTTCACTTTCTCTTGTATTGTTTGATTGTACACTCATAGTGACAGGGCGTCTTTTCCTTTATAAATGAGTTCCCAGTCATCCGATTGTACCTCAATAACTAGTTTATCCAGGGACTGCTCTGTTCTGACTCATTTGTGTTGACATCTATTTGTTGTCTGTTTTAATTGCTAATTGCTTTCAATTTTTATGGAAAATTGTTATTTGAGATAATAATGAGTATATTAGTTCATCTTCTTTCTGCTCCATTTCATTCAGCAATTTGAAAACTTTTGTTCAATACTGTTTTGTATTTTATTATTTTCTTGTTTTCTTTTTTTTATATGAATGAAATAAACTCAACTAAACCAAGATGGTGGTCAATGACTTTAACATACATTTTTCAGTTTATAGTCAAAACAGCTCTAATGGCACATTACATATTCATTAAGGTTTTCTTTTATTGGTTATTCTTCTGTGGTTCTTCGCAATGACCTTTTAGTAGTTCTCACAGTTTTACAGTATTACCCTTCTTATTTTGAATTTATAGAGCAGAAGGAAGACCAATGAAGAAGCTGCTCCAATGTCTTTTTAGTTTACAACTTTCTGCTCAACGCTTTCCCAGTACCTGCAGTTATTGACTCAGCAGAAAGCCGGCGTGTCCCAGGACGGCTCGGAGGACAGAGTTTGGCAGAAAATGCAATTGTTACAAACGCAGAGAGGGTGCATAACTATTTTACCACACATTGGAGCTATGTACTTTTATTTGCAGACATCGGACTTTTAGTGGTGTGTGTGTAGTTTATAGTCTACCTCGGCCAGCGAGGGAGGATTTATTGCACACTTACCTCAAAACAACAACAGAGATGTATCCGTAATCATCAATCCTTCATGTGTTTGGTGTTTTGCCTTTTGCGCCATGATGACTTTACTTTTCCTTGACATAGTATGATTCGATGGTAAACCAATAGAGTGTTTTATTGGAAAGTAAGATCTTAATCTATTTTACACCAGCAGAGTAAAAGTCTAAAATGGAAAATGCTTCTTTCAATGAAAGCATCCATGTTCTATCCACTGACCATTGCTTGTAAAGGTTTTATTACAGCATCTCTCCACTGTCTGTGGCAGCTTGAGGCCATCGAGCAGTGGTGGCCTCAATGTTAGAGAAGTGGACTTGGGTTCAGAGGTTTGCTGACGGATTACTTCCACAGTGAGTATTTCCCCTGATCCCCACTGGTCCGACTTTGTGTAGTTATGGATCAAGGTGGATTTAATACAAATCTACCCAACAGAGACAATGAAGGCCATTTAACTTCTACCAATTATGTTTTCTGCAGACATAGAGTAAGAACAAAGAGAAACAAGCTATGTCTTATTTCTAAAGGCTAAACCTGTAATACAGAGAATATGTGTATAGAATTTTCCACGGAAAATGGGCAAGTAAACTGACGGGTGTCCATCATCCTTCCATCCTTTATCTATTAACCCATTCTACCATAATTTACCCTCCCATCCATCCATCTGTCCGCATGTTGTACATGTTTTATCCAGTGTAGAGTCAAAACCAAAATTGACATTAGTGGAAAAAGCTGCTAGTTTATCACTGTAATCCCAAAAAGCAACACACAAGCAACCACACAATATACACTCTCACAAAACACACATGGCCATTTAGTGCCATGTGTGTTCATAAATATTTCTCCAGTCATCATGAGAAACATCATCGGGCGGTGGATGACCTGTGAGTGACACCAGCTGATAGAAGGACAGATTGTCTTTTTGATGAAGATAGTAAAACACCGTCCAAACACAGCAAAGGGATTTTGTAAAATCCTACTGGCCTAAAAGAAGAAAGCAAAATACTTATGAACAAACCTTTTTCCTGTTAGGTAACAGTGGCAACCACTACACCCTGATGCTGTTTACCCAACAAGCTTCACCAGGACATGAGAAAACAGCAAATCAAGACTCTTAATAGAGATTTTAAAGATATAATGCCAGCCAATACCAACCCCATCTTGACCCTCCAAAGCAAGAGCTGTCGACCTAATTTGAACTTGAGAGGGCCAGAATGGTAAAATGGCGGCATGGAAATTTAAAAACAACCAAATGTTCCCTGATTTTTAGTGCAACGACGTACCAGCACATTGCAACAATTTCATTTTAACATGTTTTTGCAAAACCTGAAAAAGACTTAAGGCCCTGTTTATATGACATCATTTTCAAGTGAAAATGGACAACTTTGTTGTGTTTCAGCTTTCTGTTTCCACAACAACTGTGCTCTGAATCACTGAAAACACAACTTTTTGGTAACGGCTCTCAAGGTGGAACTTTTTGAAAACGGAACGGGGCAAAACTGCATGTTTACTGAAATGGAAAGAACGGACAACAATGAGAATGTTTGCCTCCAGAGTGTCATGACGCCCAGTCCATAGTCTCCTGGGACTTGACAGTTTTAGAGTTGACAGTCACCGTAATAACAATCCAACTTCATTGTCTGTCCATATGAGTGTGCACATATTCACCATTGTTGATGTTTATATCGAATTGTTCTCTGCGTGCGCAAAAATAAGTAACAGCCCCAACTCATGGCCTGACATGCTAACTACATTTTCAGCTGATATTTTCACAATGAGTGCAAACAAAACTCTTTTCTAAAACAAAAATGCTAAATCAATCCATTTTGGGGCAGGGCCAAAAAGACGAGATTGAATCAAAAAGGTTTTGACCACGGTAAGGGTAGGGTATATTTAAGAAATACTTTATTACAAGCACGCATTTATATATTTTTTAAGAAGGTAAATGAATCAGTGAGTCCAAAAACCAAAGAGTAAATAAATGAATTCATCAATAGCTTTAGTTTTCTCACTTTGGCTTCTCAACTGAATATGAAAAATGCCGAGACCAATACTCATTTGAAGATTATTTGTGTTCTGTTCTAAAAGAAGTGCTTTATATTCAAGGTGAAAGAGAAACCAAAGCTTTTCACCAGCTGATAGAAAATTAATTACCACTTACTTCAGCAGGTTTTTGTCCAGCCAACATTGAGAGGCAGGAAGTGAGAGAAGTAAACCCTCAAAACTTAACAGAATATTGAGATTTTCTGTTATTTTCATGCTTCTGTCAGCATGTTGTTTGGTCGAAACATTAAGCTGTGTCTCTCTGTGTCCTCTCTGCTCTAATAGCAGTCCACATATAGGGCACACATAGTTCCTGCAGACAGCTGAGTTAGTCTTTAGTGGCTCCTGTGCTTCGCTCTCTTCTTTGTATCCGTCGTTGTCTGGTGGTTGTTAGTGAGGGAAGATGAGTGTAGGTGAGCTGAACTGGTTCTACATGCTTGCATGAAAGTCCAGGGTCTCAGATGTGATGCTTAAATCAAAAGAGTAACAGTATCCTTAAGTTTGCGTGAAGCAGATTTTTCATGGCATTCAAAATTGCTGCAAACAAAAACCTCCAAATAAAGCACAACAAGCATCTAAAGAGGAAAAATTACTTTCACAAACACTCGAGTTGTGGCGACTGTCCCAGGGCGCTCTACCTTTCGAAAGCTTCTTTTGTAACAAAGACACAAGCCAGACACACATACACACACACACACACACACACACACACACTCGCCTCGCCCGGCCAGTCTCAACATCCCAGCGCTCTTTGAGGCGACGTCCCAACAATTCCACCAGATCCCTCATTAATAGTCACTTTACTTTGATAGAAAATCTTATTTTCACCTTAATTTTCATTTTAATAAAAAGAAAACTCCCATTTCCACTTTCAGGTTCACTTTAATTTGAAAAAAACATTTATTCTATTTTCACCTACATGTTAGTTAGTTTTAGCAGTAACTGGCTGCTCCACCCTCACTTCTCCTCCAACCAGGCACACACAGACACACACACACACACACACACACACACACACACACACACACACACACACACACACACACACACACACACACACACACACACACACACACACACACACACACACACACACACACACACACACCTTCACCAGTTAACCTGAAGGATTGCTGCAGAAAATGAGCGACTCTGTTAATGAGTCACTTTGTGAGATTCTACTATATTAATTCATGGGACAATAGAAACACTGTGATCAGTCAGTTTCACTTTATTCCAGCACAGACGTTTCAGGCAGAGCTTCCTCACTGCTCTTCCTTTACTTTACATTTTCATTGAGTTCTTTTGAGGCTCCGCCCCCCGTGTGAGCCTGTTTGTTTGTTGGAATATTGATTCCTCACTGTGACGGCAGCTTTTGTAGTCCTGGTGTTACTATGTTGTATCACTGGATCAAGGTGACTGTTACTCAGTACTACACTTATTATACAGTTCTTTACATGTGATCAGAGTCCTGCCCTGGTCAATTCCATAGACCAATATACAGTCACAGTGATAGCGCCACCTGGTGGATGGACAGGATGTTCTGCATAACGACCATGTAATTCAACCTTTTTCAAAGATCAGGATGAAAAAATATCTTAACATTGTTTTCTGACTTTTTATCAAAATGCATGAAAAGAAACAAACTCTTATTTTATTTTCTCATGAGTGGAACTAAAACTCTTCTGTAGTAACAAGTTGGTCTGAGTTTCTTAAAGAAACAAACATATCCAACAATGTTTTTACAGTTTGGATGTGATAAGGAGGTGCAGGAGGATTCGCAGGAGGAGGTGCAGGATGGTTGCAGGAGGAGGTGCAAAATGTGTGCAAGAGGAGGCGCAGGAGGAGGTGCAAGAGGAGGCAAAGGATTGTGCTGAAAGGGGTGCAGGAGGAGGCGTAAGATGAGATCAAGGATGTATGCAGGAGGAGGCGCATGAGAAGATGCAAGAGGAGGCGCAGAAGTACACGCAGATTGAGGCGCAGGATGTCTGCTGGAGGAGGCACATGTTGAGGAGAAGGATGTATGCAGGGGGAAGCGCAAGAGGAGGTGCAGGGTGTGTCCAGGAAGAGGAGGAAGAGGATGAGGAGTGGAGTAGGAGGCCCAGGAGGAGGTGCAGAAGGAGGTGCAATAGGAGGTGCAGGGGGAGACGCAGGATGTATTCAAGAGGAGGCATGGGATGTGTGCAGGAGGAGGCACAGGAGGAGGCACAGGAGGAGGCACAGGATGAGGCGCAGAAGGAGGTGCAGGAGGAGGTGCAGGAGAAGACGCAGAATGTGTGCAAGAGGAGGCGCAGGAGGAAGTGCAGGAGGAGGCGCAGGAGGAGACACAGGATGTGTAGCAGGAAGAGGCACAGGATGATGCGCAGGAGGAGGTGCAGGAGAAGGGGCAGGATGTGTGCGGGAGGAGGTGCAGGATGTGTGCATGAGGAGGCGCAGGAGGAGGTGCAGGATGTGTGCAAGAGGAGGCGCAGGATGTGTGTAGCAGGGGGCGCAGGAGGAGGTGCAGAAGGAGGTGCAGGATGTGTGCAGGAAGAGGAGGAGGGGAGGGGTGGAGGAGGAAGAGGAGGATGAATAGGAGGAGGAAGAGGAGGGGGGGGTGGAGGAGGAGGCACATGAGGAGGCACAGGAGGATGCGCAGAAGGAGGCGCAGGAGGAGGTGCAGGAAGATGCGCAGGATATGTGCAGGACTAGGTGCAAGAGGAGCTGCAGGAGGAGGCTCAAGGTGTAAAATGTGTAAAAGCTGGACTTGGACCATAGATATGAAATGTTGTTACTAGAAGTGATGTTTGAATCACCACAGATGAAAATGTTCTTGTTTGTTCTTTTGGTTCCAACACAAGTTGAATCAATCAATAATTAGAAAGACTGAAGGTCCAGAACCTCCTGGAATAAAGACTCATTAAGTTACAGATCAAAGTGTGTCTCACTCTTTGATCTAAAACTTTAACAAGCATATCAACTTCCTGGAAATCCAGGCACTTCAAGGTGCAGTGGTGGATCCACTTGTGAAGAGAAGATCCTGGAACTAGACAGAACAATGGTTCTATGATTGGGACAGTCATTGATTGATGCATGGGCTGGGAATTGAACCCGGGACTCTTGAGTGGGAGGAAAGAATTGTAGCATTGAAGCAGCGAGGCCTTAAACAGAAGAAACAATGAAGAGAACTTCTGGACAAAACTAATGAAGATTTGGTTGAATTGCTGCAGTTCTGATTCCAAGCATGAGGACAGAAGGACAGTTTGGTGGACACATTAGTTCTTTCATTCCACAGTTTGTAGAAAATGTCTTCCTAAACAGTTTGAAGCTCAGAGTTTGCTCAGCGCTCAGTGTCAGATCACTCTTCCCACAGTAGTGAACCTTGAAAAGGTTCTAACAAGGTTCCACACACAGAGCATCTGGAGCAAAGCTGAGGCTCATTGACACTGTCTCTCTTTTCATGTCCTCAACAGTCTCACCTTGGAAATGTGAGCCCAGTTGATGTTTCCAGGGTGGAGCACCTAAGAACATGTTGAGCAACACCATGAGCAACCTGGACACCCCCATCAGCTGGGACGCTTCTCAGAGGAGACATGTTGAGTCCTGATGTGACGAGTCAGCACGGCCACACTGTACAAAGCAGCAGCATGATAAGAGACACTCAGCAGACCTTTGAGGACAAGTTCTATGGTAGAACTAGAAGCTCCGCCCACCTCACTACAACCTCCACTGGACTCTCTCCACCTATCAAGGCCAGCTGTCACTACAGGCTCAGAGGCTCAGGTGTTTTGTTGAGCTGCTGCTGCCCCCTGTTGACCGCTGTGTGACGGTGCAGATCACTCAGTGTGACCAACACACAGCGGAGGAGTCATTTCACTTTCAAGACACAATCAGTCCAACGCTCTCTGTCCATGCAGCTCACTCTCTGTGCTGAGGACACGTCCTCAGGTGATGGAGGTGAAGGTGGTGAACAGCTCCTGCTCCACTCTACACAAGCTGAAAAACTCCCACACACACCAGGTCACTCTCTGAAGGTTCCAGAGTCTCATTGTCCTCTGAAGGACATTTGTTAAGGTCCAACATTAAGGAACGGGATTCAAACCTCAACAAAGAATTTAGAACAACAAGAAAAAATCTCTACAACTTCTAATGAACCAACACATGAAGAGGAGGAGGAGGTGGAAGAGGAGGATGAGGAGGAGGAGGAGGAGGAGGAGGAGCAGGATGAAGAAGAGGAGCAGGAGGAGGAGGAGGAGGAGGAAGAGGAGGAGCAGGTGGATGAGGAGGAGGAGGAGGAAGAAGAGCAGGGGGAGGAGGAAGAGGAGGAGGAGGAGGAGGAGGAACAGGAGGAAGAGGAAGAGGAAGATGAGGAAGAGGAGGAACAGGATGAGGGGGAGGAGGAGGAGGAGGAAGAGGAGGAGGAGGAGGAGATGGACGAAGATGAAGAGGAAGAGGAGGAGGAGGAAAAGGAGGAGGAGGAGGAGGAGGAGGAGGAGGAGATGGAGCAGGTGTCGTCCTCTCTGCTCTCCTCAGTGGATCTTCAGGACACAGTGTCCCCTCTGCTGGGGGACCCCTGAGACACTATGACAGACAGGCCGCAACATCAGCATCTCCTCGTTAGTATAGTGGTGAGTATCCCCGCCTGTCACGTGGGAGACCGGGGTTCAATTCCCCGACGGGGAGTGAGAGGCTTTTAGTTTAGTCATGGAGAACCATTGGGTTCTAATCAGGAACAGACTTTCTACCAACCACCTCCTTCCAGATTATCCTGCCTTGGAAGACATGAGAGTGTAAAGGCCTCTTCATCCTCCCTTTTTGAACCCATAAGGACAAGACGAAAGTTGTTTGTGATGCGTTCAGGTGCATCATGTAAAAGCCCGCACTCCGACATTTTAACGAGCAGCGGCGCTCGTACAGTAGCGATGTTACAAGCTAAATATGATTAAAATATGACTGATAGTCATGAGAGAACTGGAACACATGAGCAGCACATGGCAGAGCAGAAGTTTTGGCAGAGCAGCTCCTACATAGTTCAGCAGGATGGTTGGAACAGCCCAAACTCATTTCTTCAGCCAGAAGGAGCTGGAAGAAGGAAATGAAGTCATTTTGTTGGGCAGGACCTGAACTGCTGAACTTTCTTCTTGTTCTTATGGAACGAACACTGAAGTTAACCCAGAAGTGGAGTATGGACATGATTGTGTGTTCATCTGTGGTCTGGTGGTGAGTGTGTGTGTTGCCTTCAGGGGCAATGGGAAATAAAACCACTGCATGTAAGAAACACTAAACAATAAAAACACTTCTGGTTAAGATCACAGCAACTTAAAACACAATAAATAAACCAAATATGCAGCAGAATCATATAAATGTGATTAAAAAGCTGTCAACAATGAAGCTGTCCCATGAAGACAAAGTCTTGACTAGTTTCCTGCTGCTGGTTGATCCAGGATGCAGAAGATTTGGATGAATGACTGATGGTTTCTTTGTATGTTTCACATCTTGTTTTGCTCTTGTATAGAAAACATTTACAATCACATTCAACACAAATATTGGAAGAAAGAAAGTAGATGTTTTCACCAACGTGGGCCGGGGAGCTCAGCTGGTCAGAGTGTGGTGCTAATAACACCAAGGTCATGGGTTCAATTCCCATACTGGCCAAATGAAGCTTCATCAACCACTGTCTATATTTTCTGATGCCACTAGATGGCGCTGTCTCTTCAACAAACATTTAAAATACACTTCATTGCCAGTGCTTCAGGATCTATCTTCAAACCAACAGTGCCATCTGGTGGTGAGAAAATTAAGAACGTGGTTCATGAGGCTTCATTTAGCATCACTACTTGTGAGTATCTCCACCTGTCACACAGGAGGCTGGGGTTCACTTTCCTGATGGAGTTAAGGGATTGTTGTGGTGGATTGCTCACACTGCATGAGCAAGGCACCACTATTATAAATGGCTGCAAACCCAGGCCTCCAGCGTGGCAGGGGACAACTCTACCACTGAAGCACCAATGCTGACACATCAGATCAAACTGTCTCCATTTTAAATGTCAAAGAGAACTTGTCAGCCACCTGACAGCAGAGAAGTAGATGACCTCACCAAAATCTGCCTCTGATTGCTCCAAACAAGTCTGAAATTGGCGGTGATTCAGACCTCTGGACTTCAGGAAATGATCCGTCTTCACAACAATCTCCATGACATGTTTCATTTCAAGTGTTTGAGCAGCGAGGGCTTCTTGCTGTATTATGCAGTGATATTTAATTAATTCCTCACCTCCATTGTTGGCTACTTTCTCATAGAGCAGCGACACGGCGCCTGTCTTTCTCCAGACCATTGCCGGTGCTCCATCTGTTGTGACACCGACCGCAGACGGCAGCTTGGCATTGTATGCATCGGGACTGTGACACACAGCATCACAAATGTCGACTCCCCTTGTTCTGTCTTTGATACTCTCCAAGCTTAGCAGCTCCTCGCCTATATCTAAGTTCTCCGTCACTGTTTGGATGAAAGTCAGCAACTGTGCTGTACGGGAAATGTCCCTGCTTTCATCCAGAGCAATGGAAAAGGCTCCCTTTCCCAGGCACTCCATGCCTTGTCCCAGTTGCTCTTTCAGATTTTTGGCCAGGTCTTCCATTCATCATGTCATTGTGTCATTCCACAAACTTAAGCCACAGAGCTTTGTTTTTTGCTCCGAGCCACTTTCAAAATGCACTCTCGCGCAAATTCTCCGTCACAGAACAACTTGCTCCGGCGGGCTATTTCTTGAGCTACCACGTAACTAGCCTGTGTTACAGCTTCACCAGATTTGGACAGATTTGAGAAAAGTAACTGCTGTGCAGTGGAGCCTCTTTTAAGTCCTTCAAGCTTCCTGCTGCGCTGTGAATTTGTCGTAGGTTTTATGATTGGTATCATAATGGCCTTTTATGTTGAAGTCCTTCAGCATTGCATTAACCTGTTTGCAGATCAGGCACAGGACTTTATCCGCCCCGTGAGGTAGGACAAAGTAAGCGTATGTCCACTTATCTTGAAAACGCCTTTTCTCCTCGCCAATATAATGTTTTTTTCTCGAGGAGCCCAGCTCCCACTCCGACTCCATATTCACTACTGCTGTTACGGTGCCGTGCCAAAGAAAATACCCCCTGGCTGAATCTGCACCCCCTGCCGTGGGAGTGCGCATCCCAGTGGTGGAAAAAAAAACATTGAACCATGGATTTCTGGGAGTAAGGTCAAGTGAGGGCTTAACGACACCTGTAATTACCGCTTATCCTGTAATTACCACTTATCCCAATAGATGGCATTAAAGACCACGAAACGGAGCTTCATACTGCAATTTGCAGTTAGATTAAAAATAACAACTGTAAAATCATGGCGGGCCGCCAGAAATGTTTCTGCAGGCCGCCATTGGCCCGCAGGCCACACTTTGAGAACCAATGGTCTAAATAGTTAGCATTGAGATAAGCTAATAGATATCATGCTAGTGTTGCTAACTTGGTTCCTTCAACAAATGTGGCTTTGGTGAAGAGCTGCGCTCTACCGAGTGTAGTTCTAGCTGATATGTTATTGATACTTTTTCACTGTTATTATTATTTTCTGATATTTTTTTACTTTTACTAATACTTTATTGAAACATCGTCACATAGCACACATTAGCTAACATACATATTGGCATGTAAATAAAAAACATGTTAGCATGTTAGCTTGGTTGCACGGATTCACAAAGCACATCAAAACATTCAGGCAGGGCAGGCTGAGGACGTCCTTGGTGGTCCTCAATGTCCAATGTCCTCAAGGTCCTTGCCTGACAGGCAAGTCCCCCGTTGGAGGCAACAAGATCCCCATGATCTTCTCAGTGGTAGATCCTCAAATATTATGAGAACCATCCTCCATAAATACTCTGGACTTCACTTGGTACCAATAGATTGAAGGTAGAGGTAAGTAGGAGAGCTGAGAGTGCTGCAGCTCCCCCTGTAGGATGGTATATGAACTGCATATATTCCACCTCAAAGGTCTAGAAATCAGTGTGTCCACCACTGCAAGTCAACAGATAGAACCAAATCTTTGGGTTTTAGTGAGGAGTCAGTCTTCTCTTGTATTGATATTAGTACTGTGACGGTCTGAGTTCTACTTTATTATTCTGATCATAGAATCAAATGTGTTTTTTTCACTGTAATTGAATGTAAGGATGTGTTTGCAGAACATCTGACACCAGGTAATGCAGCACTAAAAGTGCACCAAAGGAGGCACTGTGGCTTAGCTGGTCAAAGTGCCTGTTTCGTAAACAGGAGATCCTGGGTTCAAATCCCAGCAGTGCCTCACAGCATTAATTCACTTCAACTTTACTTATATAGCACCAAATACAACAAAGTCATTTCTTGGTGTTTTTTACAGGAGAAACCCAACAAGTCCACACCATCAAGCATGATCATGTGGACACCCCTCCCCCCAAGGTGGCAGGTACCTCGACGGAGGATTACTGTTTGGTACGGTACTTTCAGTACGATCCACAACTTTAGTCAGTGAAAACACATGAAAACCTGAACTGTATCATAACATATTGACACATACTGAGTGGTGGAAACAAGACATTTGTTTATTTCAAACACAATGAATATGAAGGAGTTGTAGACAAGGTGAAGCATCAACAACGGGGTCAGAGACGTACCGTGGAGACCTCTGTACCTGTAAGACTTATAACTGCAAGCTTCAGGTCCTAAGTCAAGGCAACGTGTTGTGTAACCATGGAAGGTTCACTGTAATGTCCTACACAGAAGACCACCACTGTTGACTGTGGCTTGCCCACATTGTAGAAACTACATTTTTGTTGTTAACAAACAAGATGTTGTCACTTGAAACGTTGATGAAATCAGGGCCTAAGACTCGGGTCAGAACCGACCCGTTAACATGTGACTGGGTTGTGAAAGCTTACACAGGAGGAGGTTAAGAAAAGATCTGTTGGATTGGCTTGGAATGGAACCCTGCATAGTTCTATAAGAACAAGAAGAACAGTTGGGCCGTGACGTCAGCCAGCTGCTGAAGAAATGCTTGTTCGGCAGGAGAGTTCATACTCTGAGAAGAAGCTGTCAAAATTACAGGACAAGAACCTGAAGGTTCTGCTGGGGTGGAAGTTCACAGGGGTGGAGCAAGTCTCCACCATATCAGGAGCAGAACTGATGGCAGTGTCTCATTACTTGCTGATTGGAGGAAGTAAATCCATCCAAAGCTAAGAAAGTGGCAGCGGTGGGATTTGAACCCACACCTCCTGAAAGACTGGAGCTTCAATTCAAATCTTCTTAACGATTAATTTCCCAGCATGACGTCAAGTCGCGTTGCGGTACGTTGCATGACGTCACATCCTGCGACGCAGAGCTCCTTCAACCAGGAGAAAACATGGAGAGGAAGAAGGTCTAAAGTGGGAGACGATAAAGGACTAAATAATAGGACACGGTAATACATGTTCCACTCACCACGTCCTGAATCCACAGAGTCCACAGCCTCTCGCCTCACAGCCACAAGGTCCAGTTAAAAAAAAAAAAAGTCTGGGTTCAAATCCCGGCAGGAGCCTTTCTGTCTGGAGTTTTCATGTATGTCACTTCCTCATTCCTCTCCAGTCTCCGACCTCCCAGAGAGGCTTAACTTGTCAACAGCATACGATTTGAAAAAGCATAAATTCCAGGGGGCAATGAAGGCAAATACACATTTGACTGTTCTTTTTTAAGGGAAAAATTATAATTCAAGTTTCATGTTTGGAAAAAATAAAATTGTTCCTTTTGGTGCAGAAAACTGTGTAAAACTACTTTTTAACCCTCAAAACAATACTCAGGAATCGTTAGGAGAATTGATAAAATCTCATCAATTCTCACCCCGAGTAATCTACCTGTTAATTCTCTTTCCAAAAAAAAAGAGTAAAAAAACAAAAAAAAAAAAACATTGATAAGAGAATCGATAAAGAATTGAATCGTTAAACAGAATCGAAAATGGAATCGGAATCAGAAAAATGGTATCAATTCCCATCCCTAATGTTCACACACAAAAAGATGAAAGATGGACTGTCCCTCCACCATTCATATGTTTACTCTGAAATGAGACTGATTGTTCCACCCCTTTAATCAATCAGTGCTATAATCCACCGCTCTGGATCATTTAAAGATGAAAGTCTGACAGATGATCAGAGTTCTGAAGATTCAGTATTCGGCCTCACGTCTCATTAAAGAAACATCTAGAACAGGGTTCCAGTGTGTTCTGTTCAGGGGTAAACTGGTCCAAATGGCTCAGTGAGTGTTGAAGGTTGCCGACCTTGAGGAACCTCAGGAGTTGTCTCAAGACATAAAGGACAAGTTTGTCCTTCTCTTCTTAAAGTTGGAAAACACTTTCAATGGGCCCAACAAATGTATTGATGAACTAGTTGATGAGCTTCTGTTCATCTCCTCCAGGTCATCAGGTCCAGTTCTACAGGATGTGGTCCGGGTCTACATTCACATACGTTTACATACAAAGTGAAAGACAGGGGATTTAACTCAGTGGTAGAGCGCATGCTTTTCATGTATGAGGTCCTGGGTTCAATCCCCAGCATCTCCAAGCTTTATGTCTGGCAGCAAGTAGAGTGGTAGTGTCCTGGGGAGCTCAGACGGTAGAGCATCAGACTTTTAATCTGAAGGGCAAGTGTTCAAGTCCCTGTTCAGGCACTTTGTGGGACGAAACTTGAAACTGACCAGGGTTACTATTGCAGCAACACATCATCAATAGAGTAACTAGGTCAATGCAGAACAGTTCTCTGGAGTCTCCACCCAGAGGAGTGTTGCTTTCCTGATCTACACCCAAATGTCAAATGACTGATATCCTGAGGAGCTGCTGTCCAGTAGAGAAATACTCTGGTGGAGCTGCTGTTAATCTTGATCATATCAAGTATGAAAAGTCTCTGAGGTTACATAACCAGCAAACATAATGACTTTATTTCTAAAGCACTTTTCTAAACTCAGTTACAAAGTACTTTTACATTAAAACCACAATACAATTTACAACAATGAAATACAGAGCATAAAAAGTTCTTGGTACCATTAGTAGACCCCTTCAGAGGAACGGTCTGGCTTATTTAACTTTGTGAGGTGACCTTGAGTGGTTTGAAAGGCGCCATACATATGCATTATTTTGTTAATGCTGAAGGCAGTCACACAATAGTGATACAAAATCTTTAGTATTATTATTATTATGACTTCTTTGCCATTCAAATAAATAAAAAAGTGCAGCTTGTTCATGAGATGACTGCTGTGCTGTTTGCTTTTTATATCTGTAACTGTTTCTGAATAAATCATAAAAAACTTAAAAAAAAAATGTCCCAAACAAAGCAGATGGGAGAGGCACCTCATGGAGATCAGAGCAGATCAAAGTAGGAGAAAATCTTTGATCTTAGCATCTCCATGGCAACAGGTGATGATCTCCATCAATCTGATATGATCTCAGCAGTGGAGCCATGAAGATGCGGAGATCAAAGGAGATCAGGTTTGTTCAACCTTCAGCATTCACACTTGCATTTTCTTCTAGAAATACAAACCTCTAGTAATTATTATTATCATAACAGGTCTCTGATATCTGGAGGAGTCAGACCATTCAAGGCTTTTAAAACAAGCAGTAGCATTTTAAAAACTCTTCTAAAACTCCCTTTGCTTCATCTGATGATGTCATCACCAAGGTTGTGAAAAAGTCCAATAACAAGAACCTTCATTGTGATCAGGTGTGGTGCAACATGGAGAGAGCTAAACCCCGCGGGATGCTAGCGCTCCAGGACCAAACTTGGACACCCCTGTCCTAGACCAATGTGCTGACATGTTCAAAAAGCCAAAGGAATCAACTCATTGTCATAAATAAGGCAGGAGATGAAGACTCTGGATGGTCTCCAGTCCATCACAGGACACACATCAGGACAAAAATTGCCTCCAACATCTTGAGGTAATTTATCATCACCAGTTAAACTCACATTCTTGTTTTTGGACTGTGGAAGGAAACCAGAGTACCTGGAGGATGGATGGATCCATGTAAAGTTTCTTGTTCAGTATTTTAAATCAACCTTCAGCAAGGAGCTAGTGGCGCAATGGACAACGCGTCTGACTACGGATCAGAAGATTCCAGGTTCAACTCCTGGCTAGCTCGATAATGTTCTTGTTAACTTCATCAACAACATTTCATTTGTTGTTGTTGGAACCGTCACATTGTTCTACAAAGACCCCAAAAGCCTTAAAAGTCATGGATTCTTTAAAAAGTTGAAAAGAAAAACTTTCTGCTATCATTTGTTCCCAAGATTCACACCAATACTGAGTAAAGGAAACTTTTTCCAAGTGAACATAAGTAATATCTGTATATTCCATCCATCCATCATCCATCCATCATCCATCATCCATCCATCATCCATCCATCATCCATCCATCCATCCATCCATCCATCCATCCATCCATCCATCCATCCATCCATGATCCATCCATCCATCCATCATGTGATCCAGCAAACATGTCCAAGCAGTAGTGTTGTGTTGTTGCTTCTTATTGTCAATAGAACCATGAGAAAGTATGAGAGTAACTGATACTCTTGTATGATCACTGGTCCTTTTGAAAGCAGTCAGACTCTCATACTGTACCAGGAGCATCTGTGTCCTTTCACAACCCGCCTACATTTTAACTGGACTTTCTGTGGTGGACCAAACAACACAGTTGGGTCTGGGTGAGCTTTGCTTTACCTTACCGTCCTGGTGCGCTCTGGAACGTACGACTTGGTAGAACCACGGCTAAACTAAGCTTTGAAAAGTCATGATCATTATCAATGAATGCTCTTTAATCTGAGCTTCCACCATTAAAATCCCTGTTCAGGTTTGCTGTAAAACCAAGCAGTTCTTCATTCCAGCTTCAAATGGAGAGAAAACTGGTTTTCCTGAAGCAAAACTTCTCACCTGCAGCCAATCAGGCAGTGAGAAAATATGATGCAATAAAGCCAGCAGTCTGCTCAGATGTTTCCTGATTGTTTTCAAATCCAGAGCGGAGCTTTTCAGCATCTTCGGGAAGGAACAACGAACTACAATTTGTTGAGTTTCAAAACAGCGAGCAAGAAGAGTCTCCACTTCTGCACCTTGGTGGTCAGGATCAGTGTCTGCTTCGTCTCACTCATAAGTGAGAATCATATGGAGACACAACACTGTGTTGGCAGGCCTGGGTAGTGCGGTGGAATTAATCATGGCACGTGGATCAGGGCCAGGCGTGGTGCCGGATGATCCCACCAGCATTTTCTCTAATCCTCCAACTCTAATGGTAAAAAACTTCACTCTTGAAGTAAAAAGCAGATGAGAAGTTGGGCTTGGATGTAAAAGAGTCTTTATTCTCCAGAACAAAGACTCTGAGCCGAGGATCCCACCGACGACTGAACTCCTTCAGCTGTTTCTCCCTTTTAGAACCTGTAGTGTCCCTCTTCACTTGACCCCCCTGTGTTCAGAGGACACGTTTCTGTCTTACCTCGGTCAGAGGTCTTCATATAACACACGTTTTACCACACGAGTGATCTGACCTTGTTCCATTGATCATCCATAAATGTCCGCTTATACAGGTCAATAAACCCTCGAGTTATTACCTCCAGCTGTGATTGAAACTCCAGTATTTAAAGCGTGTAGCTCACAGGTGTGTTTAGTTACATAACCAGAGAGCGGCCGAGTCCATCAATGCAGCTATGCTTACCATTATACCACCATCACTACTCTGAGTGGCTTCACCTCTCAAATATGATAAAGAATATAGAGCGATGGTGAAGAAGACTTGAAGAAGTTTGTAGAATGGGACTGAAAAGTGTCTCATGTTTGTGAGTGAGACGTGTCAGAGCCTGTTTGGCTTGTGTCTCCTCACGATCAAGAGACACTAACTCACTATTAATCTACTTGCTGCGGTTAGACATAAAGCTTGGAGATGCTGGGGATTGATCCCAGGACCATAGACATACTAAGCATGCACTCTACCACTGAGTCCTTGTTCTGGTGGTTTCTATTGAACTGAATCAGTCGATGTAAGACAAGGAGGAAAAGCCCTGAGCAGCATGTGTCCCTCTCTCACCAGGACACTGTCCCTCTCTCACGAGGACACTTTTGATTGTGGTGTGTGGCTGCTTGCTGGAGGGGAGGATTTATGGAAGTGTTGTCTGTCAGTGAGGATTTCATGGTTGGAGTCAGAACATTTTATGAGATATTTCACTAACCTGCCAACTAAATCATTATCAAACAATTTCTTCACCAACATGTTTGTAAAGGTGTATAATTATAACATGATGACAACGTTGAAAATCAACTCCCATGGTAAACCCTGAAAAAACCTGCTCAATTTAGGGTACCAATAAATGATTGTGAAAATATATTCTTTTTTTTTTAATTGGATCTCAGTAACTTATGAGCAGTGATGTTAGTCACATGTTACTCCAGTATGAACACTTTAACCCTCACCCTGGTGCTGGTGGTAGTGCTGGTGCTGCTGGTGCTGGTGCCAGTGCCATTGCTCGTGCTCGTGTTCGTGCTCGTGCTTGTGCTCGTGCTCATGCTCGTGCTCGTGCTAGCCCCTGTCACCAAAGCTTTCCAGCAGCTGCTTAGGAGGTGATATCTGGATCATGAAAATGATTCTGTTTCTACATTTCTTTCTACATTGTATTATCATATACCATGGCCCTAAACTTTGTAAAGTCATCCTTGAGATTGGTTGGAATATGAAGCCCATCAGGAGACAAAACAACGTCATGATATCCAGAATCTAAACCCGACAGGAAGTTCATCATTTGGCGTTAACTGTGACATTCTCATGTTGAACTCCTCCTACAATGTAAGTCCAGGAGACCTCAAATGTTGCCTGGAGATACAACAGTCCTACACAATGAAAAGAGAATCAACATTCTTCCTCAAAAGTTAAAGGGTGTGGCCACAGCAGCCTGCCAAGAATCTGATGGTTCACCATGAAACCATGATCAATCCATCTTCTACCTTTTATCCATTTCCAGGGGTGGAAGTCCAAGCACCATCACCCAGACCACATTGCACAGATTAAGACCTTTTGGTTGTGAGACCACAGGAAGGTGGTGCCCAGTGTGGGACATGAACCCACAACCTTGAGACTGTGAGGCTCATGCTCTACCAACTGAGCTAGCCAGGGCACATAGAGTCTACATAGATAGATAGATAGATAGATAGATAGATAGATAGATAGATAGATAGATAGATAGATAGATAGATAGATAGATAGATAGATAGATAGATAGATAGATAGATAGATAGATAGATAGATAGATAGATAGATAGATAGATAGATAGATAGATAGATAGATAGATAGATAGATAGATAGATAGATAGATAGATAGATAGATAGATAGATAGATAGATAGATAGATAGATAGATAGATAGATACGGGCCGTGAGACCCAATTTCAATTTCAGGCGATAATCTTATTTTGAAAGTCAAATTGTGGACTTCCTTTTGGACCTAGGTCAGGATTGTCATCACATGATTTTTAGATCTTAATGAGAAGATGAGTTTTGGTTTGATCTCTTTACAACATTCTTAGAGAGATCACACCATGGCTGTGGTGGTCATCGGTCATTTTAGTGATTGTAGGTGGCGCTAGAGAGCACATTTTGGCTCTTTATGAGTTCATTTCTAACATTTTCTTCTAGACTGCAACAGTCCTGATGAGTGTGCCAAATTTGGTGAGCAAGTTTATGTCAAATTTGGGTTCAATATCGTCAGGAGAAGAAAGAAAGAAAGAAACACTACAGATGCAATAGGGTCCTCGCCTCCAGGCAGCTTCCCTTCTGGGCTCGGTCCTTAAAAAAAAGGTGCAGAGAACCCGGTGTCCAGTGATGAGGTCCTAGAAAGGGAACCAAGAATGGACTTCAGAGTCTTACTGTGAAACTTTTATGTTCACATTGGCAACAGCTGGAATGGCTGGAAGGGGCCGTTCCCAATCTGAACCTCATGGTTTTCAATAACAAAACTAAATGGTTAGATCTTCCCATCAGGGAATTGAACTACAGTCTCCCCTGTGACAGTATCCACTATACTAACAAGGAGATGTGCATTCAACCACTGTCGAAGTCTCTCAGGGGCGGAGCCAAACTTTGCACATACGCTTGTGTCACCACAGCAGAGTGTCACTCAAACTGTGGGGGAGGGGCTCACGCAGTAGAGCAGTTGGATCACATGACCTCTCTTGGTGGGAATCTGCTGCTATGTGAGCATTGGTGGTTCAGTGGTAGAATTCTTTCTATTTCAATTTGCCCTTCAAAATAAGATTTACGCCCCAAGTTTAATCTGGCTCTCCCTCAAACACTACCTCCTCTGAGGGTGAACATCATATCTGCTTCAAAACACTGTTAACTGACAGAGGAGACACTTCTGCTCAAAACTTCTGATGATGAACCAGATGACAAACAGATGATGAATAGGTGAAATTAACCAGATGGTGAAGTGGTGAATTGGTGAAGTGGTGAATTGGTGAAGTAGTGAATTGAACCAGATGATGAAGTGGTGAATTGAACCGGATGATGAAGTGGTGAATTGAACCAGATGATGAGAGTGGTGAATTGAACCAGATGGTGAAGTGGTGAATTGAACCAAATGATTAAGTGAGGAATTGAACCAGATGGTTCATTTTTATGGACTCATATTTTTTCTGGACTCATCGCATTGTTTTGTACTCATCACATTTTCCTGGACCCATCCCAGTTTTCTGGAACCAGACCCATTGGATTTTTCTGGACTCAGACATATCAGATTTTCTGCACTCATCACATTTTTTTTCTGGACTCATCACATTTTTCTGGTCTCATCACATCTTTCCGGACATATCAGATTTTTCTGGACTCAGACTCATCAGATTTTCTGGCCTCATCAGATTTATCTGCACTAATCGTTTTCTTTCTGGCCTCATCAGATTAAATTCTGGACTCATCAGATTTTTCTGGACTCAACAGATTTTTCAGGACTCAGACTCACCAGACTTTTCTGTACTCATCAGATTTTTTTTTCCTGACTCATTACATGTTCCTGGACTCATCCCATTTTTCTGGAACCAGAATGATTACATTTTCTGGACTCATCCCATTTTTTCTGGAGTCCTCACATTTCTTTCTGTAATCAGAAAGACCCTAACCCTAACCCTAACCCAACCCATCACATGTTCCTGGACTCATCACATTTTTCTGGAACCAGGCTCTCAGATTTTCTGGACACATCACATTTTCTGGACTCATCACATTTTTTCTGGACTCATCGTTTTTTTTCTTGACTCATCACATTTTCCTGGACTCATCCCATTTTCTGGAACCAGACTCATCAGATTTTCTGGACCCATCACATTTTTTTCTGTACTCATCACATTTTTCTGGACTCATCACATGTTCTGGACTCAGACTCACCAGATTTTTCTGGGCTCATCAGAATTTATTCTGGACTCATCACATGTTCCTGGACTCATAACATTTTTTCTGGAACCAGAATCATCACATTCTCCGGACACATCACATTTTTTTCTGGACTCATCACATTTTCCATTACTCACCCCAGTTTTCTGGAACCAGACTAATCCGATTTTTCTGGACTCAGACTCATCGGATTTTCCGGACTCATCAGATTTTTCTGGACTCATCAGTTATTTCTGGACTCATCACATTTTTCTGCACTCATCGGTATTAATCTGGCCTCATCACATCTTTCCGGGCATATCAGATTTTTCTGGACTCAGACTCATCAGATTTTTCTGGACTCATCTGTTATTTCTGGACTCATCCTATTTTTCTCTGGTCTTTTCAGAACTCAGACTCATCAGACTTTCTGGACTCATCAGATTTTTTTTGTGGACTGATCACATCTTTGCGGACTCATCTGATTTTTTTTCTGGACTCATCCTATTTTTCCGGAACCAGAATCATCACATTTTCTGGACTCATCACATTTTTCTCGACTCGTTTCTTTTTTCTGGAAACATCACATCTTTTTGGACTCATCAGATTTTTTTCTCGACTCATCACATTTTTCTGGTCTCATCACATCTTTCCGGACTCATCAGATTTTCTGATCTCATCAGATTTATCTGCACTCATCACATTTTTTTCTGGACTCATCAGATTTTTCTGGAGTCATCACATATCCCTGGACTCATCACAGTTTTCTGGAACCAGGCTCATTGGATTTTTCTGGAACCAGACTCATCTGATTTTTCTGGACTCATCAGATTTTTCTAGTCTCATCACATTTTTCTGGAAACATCACATCTTTTTGGACTCAACACATTTTTTTTCTGGACTCATCAGATTTTTCTCATCTCATCACATCTTTCCAGACTCATCAGATTTTTCTGGACTCATCACATGTTCCTTGACTCATCCCATTTTTGTGGAACCAGACTCTCAAATTTTCTGGACACATAATATTTTTTCTGGACTCATCACATTTTCTGGACTCAGACTCATTGGATTTTTTTGTACTCATCACATTTTCCTGGACTCATCCCATTTTTCTGGAACCAGACTCATTGGATTTTTCTGGACTCAGACTCATTAGATTTTCCGGACTCATCGGATTTTTTTCTGGAATCAGAATCATCACATTTTCTGGTCTCATCACATCTTTCCGGACTAAGACTCATAAGCTTTTTGTGGACTCATCACATTTTCTGGACTCGGACTCATCAGATATTTATGGATTCTAGATGAAAACAGAATATAGTTTGTTTTTAAATTAAAGTGAACACGAAAGTGGAAATGGGAGTTTTATTTAATTAAATTGAAAATCAAGGTGAAAATATGATTTTCTATCAAATTAAAGTTACTATGAAAGTGAGAATAGGAGTTCCCCCATCACCTCCAGAGGAACATAGAGAGTGAGCTACCAGCAGCTTCTCTCTGTGGAGGAGAACATCAGTCCTCACTTCCAGAGTGAACAAAAGTCATGTTTCTATATTACATCCATCATCCATCCATCCATCCTTCCATCCATCCATCCATCATCCATGATGTGATCCAGCAAACATGTCCAAGCAGTAGTGTTGTGTTGTTGCTTCTCATTGTCAATAGAACCATGAGAAAGTATGAGAGTGACTGATACGCTTGTATGATCACTGGACCTTTTGAAAGCAGTCAGACTCTCATACTGTACCAGTAGCATCTGTGTCATTCACAACCCGTCTCCATCTTAACTGGACTTTCTGTGTACACATATGATTTTGTGTTTTCATCTGTGGTCTGGTGGCTAGTGAGTGTGTTGCCTTCAGTGGCAAAGGGAAATAAAACCTCTGCATGAACAGGAATCATGGAGCCTCCCCCTTCTCAGCTCCAAGTGTCCAAATCTGAACAGCTGGTCTGGGCTCTGAGTGGAAGCTGAGGTGGTCATGTGCCTGGGCCTCCAGACTAATCCACTCCACTCCACTCCACTCCACTCCAAGTCCAAGTCCAAGTCCGAGTGTAAAACTCAGTCTCAGTCTCTCTCTCTCTCTCTCTCTCTCTCTCTCTCTCTCTCTCTCACGGTGCAACCTCAGTTCCGCCCACTAATCCCAGAGTCCAGATCCATATTTCACTTTCTCTTGTATTGTTTGATTGTACACTCATAGTGACAGGGCGTCTTTTCCTTTATAAATGAGTTCCCAGTCATCCGATTGTACCTCAATAACTAGTTTATCCAGGGATTCCTCTCTTCTGACTCATTTGTAATGATATCCATCTGTTGTCTCTTTTAATCTTTCTGTGGTTTTTATTGGAAATAGTAAAAAAACAAACAGACATGAAATCACTGATATCATTGACTAATAAGCCCTTGTACGTTTTCTTCATTTGACTTTTATTTGCTGATTGTTTCATCTGAATGTTTAATCTGTTCCACCTCTTTAAGCTACATCAATAACCAATGTAATACGCCCCCTGGATTTGGTCACCACAGTCACACGGTCAAAGAGCAAGTCAGCCTCGCTGCTGCCCCCTGCTGGCCGCGCCCCGTCACTATCTGTCAAATCCTGTTACAGAGTGCTCTGGTGTCTGAGGGAAAAAACTTGAAACTGAGCAAGATGACTATTGCAGCAACACGTCATCAGTAGAATAAAACTAAGCTGTCTCTTGATGGTCTACGACAGGGTGTCCAAACTGGGTCAGAGAGTGCTGGTGTCCTGCATGTTTTAGTTCTCTGCCTGCTTCAGCATACCTGAATCTAATGATGACGTCATCACCAAGGTTATGAAAAAGAACAATAATGAGCCTTTCATCACAAAGTGGATGGGAGAGGCACCGGATGGAGATCAACGGAGATCAAAGCCGGAGGAAATCTTGGATCTGAGCATCTCCATGGCAAAAGGCACTGATCTCCTTTGATCTGATAGGAGATCAGCACTGGAGCCATGGAGACGCTCAGATCAAAGGAAATCAGCTTTGTCGAGTTGTAATGTGCTCGTACTCATCCTTACATTTTTCTAGAAATTTGTCTTCAATCACCTTTTCTCTATTTACACCCTCTACTTGAACCTTTACCTGTTTATTTATTTCATATTTTCCAAATATCATGATTTTGGTTTGACCTAGATTTAATGAATTAGATTTCATTTCTCTGAATGTATCTAGTATGTCGTTGAAGAGTTTTTCTAGGATTTGGGAGAATTGTGGGTCTGTAGTTTGTGAAGTGTGTCTGTTTTCAATAACGGTATCCTTACTGGAAGCCTGTTGAATGATACTATGTAGAACCTTCTATGTACTGCTGACATGGTCTTTATTGTTTTCTGGTACTTTCTTAAACCGTTCAGCTGTAAAAAGTTTTTGGACTTTGGTTCTTTACTTTTGTGAGGCAGGACAGGATAGAGGCAGAGTCCGTAGAGCAAGGCTTTATAGGGAAGTTCAGTTGTGTGTCGTCTTCATAAAAATGAAAGTTAACATTAAGGCCACCCAAAACAGAGGCTGTTTTCCAATTCTTAGAGCGCCAGTGTGTATGGATGGATGGATGTCTCTGACTTTTTGTCCTGTGATGGACTAGAGACCATTCAGAGTGGATCCTACCCTCGTCCATAGTAATATGGGAGCAGCTTGTTACTGAGAACCGATTTAAAAAAAAATATATATTTCCCAGTTGGAATATTTAAATTTTTTAAATATTCCAATAGAAGATGAATTGTAATATTTGAATGTTTAAAAAACATCCATCTTTACAAACATGTTGGTAAAGAAACTGTTTGATAATGATTTAGTTGTCAGGTTAGTGAAATATCTCCTAAAATGTTCTGACTCCAACCATGAAATCCTCACTAACAGACAACACTTCCATAAATCCTCCCCTCCAGCAAGCAGCCACACACCACAATCCAGAGTGTCCTGGTGAGAGAGGGACAGTGTCCTGGTGAGAGAGGGACACATGCTGCTCAGGGCCTGTCCTCCTTGTCATACATCAACTGATTCAGTTCAATCAAAACCACCAGAACAAGGATTTAGCTGAATGAGGTTCTGGGTTCAATCCCCAGCATCTCCAAGCTTTATGTCTGACATCAACAGCAGCAAGTAGATTAATTGTGAGTTAGTGTCTCTTGATGTTGAGGAGACAAGAGACAAACAGGCTCTGACACGTCTCACTCACAAACATGAGACACTTTACTGTCCCATTCTACAAACTTCTTCAAGTCTTCTTCACCATCGTTCTATAGTCTTCATCATCTTTGACAGGTGGAGCTACTCAGAGTAGTGATGGTGGTATAGTGGTGAGCGTAGCTGCCTTCCAAGCAGTTGACCCGGGTTCGGTTCCCGGCCGTCACAGAGGAGAGACTTTCCTCTACTATTTGGGATGTTGGATCTTTTTCAGTTCTTTCAAACCTTTAATCAAAGACTCAGTCTCCAGATCATTGAATGTCCTCTTAGAGAAAACACAACTCTTGGACAAATGAGCCACACCCTTCCAAGAAAACCAGCTAGAGCAACCAGACACACAACACGGTAGAATCCTCTCCTTCCATGCAGGAGTCCAGGGTTTGATTCCCGGCCAATGCAACATGTTTTTAACCCTCCTCCTGTGTGAGCTTTCACAACCCAGTCACATGTTAACGACTCAGTTTGGATCTGAGTCTTAGGCTCCGTTTACACCACAACATTCCAAGTGACAACAACTTGTCCGTTAAGGAAAAGTGAAGCTTTTACAGGACAGCAGCTCTACGGAGGCCGCCATGTTTGTTACTCACACATGAGTAGAAGCACTATTTACCACGGTGGAGGTGCACATGCTCAGTAACAGCGCTCCGTAGCCTCCGCCTGTCCCTGTGGGGGGAGTCGGGAGTGTGAAAGAAAAGTTCCACCTTGAGAGCCGGGACCAAAAAGTGACGGTTGCAGTGGATCCGAGCACCACTGTCGTATAAACGGAGCCCAAATGTGACTAAAGTTTTGTGGTTCCACTTGTTTTTGTTGTGGCGTAAACGGACCTTAAATCATCTGTAAATTAGAACCCTGATTGTTGTGGGCTGACAATCTTTGAATAAAGAAGAGAAACAGTGAAAATGCTCCACTGTATCACCTCAGCATGACCAACAAGAGATTAGCAGCGATACAAATATGTCAGAAAATAGACTCTGTAAATGACCTGGATATTAAGTTCTTTATTGCAATGGTTCATGAGTAGGTTTTTTTATGTTGTAATGGTAGTATAGTGTTTATGCTTTTACTTTGAAAGAACTCACAGACAAGGTGTGGTAAATCAGAAGTAACTGTTGTAAATCACATGGAAGTACCAGGAACGTTAATGAGCAGTAAAAGCCATGCTTAGTGTACTGTGATTTCAATTTTGCAGTTTAATTGTAATGTAAAGTAAAAGGTCATTTATATTATTTCATGGTACAGACATATGGTTAAAAAGGACTAAGTTGTAAATATACATGGAAATTACATATTAAGAGCACTCAAGGTAGAGATTGTCAACGGTTAATAATTTAAGGCAATTCATTTAAAGTAGTAAATATGGTAAAAGTTTAAAGGTAAAACCTGCTGTTAAGAGTTGCTCATGGTATTTATCTGTGTACATTGTAGTTCTTACGGTGAGTTCACCTGCAAGGCTCAATAAAGTTGAGAAGCATCAGTTTGAGAGAGCATCTTTTCTACGGCGGCTGCTCCAGGCTTCACTGATCCACAAAGAGGTGCAACTGTTGGCATTCCAAAAGGACAGTCAGGAGGACTGAATACATTCTATTAAAGTACTTTGATCTGATCTACTGAAGACTCTGATCTTACCTTTAACACTAAACAAAGAGATTCACAATTCAAGTGTTAAAGTGCAGAGAATCTCACAGCAAATCCACAATGTCAAACATCAAATAGATCCAACTGTCATTGAACACACACACACACACACACACACACACACACACACACACACACACACACACACACACACACACACACACACACACACACACACACACACACACACACACACACACACACACACACACACACACACACACACACACACACACACACACACACACAGAAACACAACCGTCTCAATGATAAATCATCTGAAAAGTTAATTAAAATTTATCCCTCTCCCTTCTAATCCAGGGGTTGTGGGTTTGAGTCCCATCTGAGGACTGATGTTCTCCTCCACAGAGAGCAGCTGCTGGTAGCTCACTCTCTATGTTCCTCTGCAGAAAGTGATGAGGACTGATGTTCTCAGAAGAACTTTTTTATCATCAAGAACAACTTTTCCCTCAGAGTGAGATGAGCTGAGTGAGGAAACCAAGCGGTCCAAGGAGCTGTGTTCTTGTTCCAGTCTCTTCTGGATTGAGTTGCTGCTTGTAGTCAAATGTTTTCACACGACCCTGTTAACCTCCAGCAGAGTTTCTACAGTGTAGTGGTTATCACGTTTGCTTCACACGCAAAAGGTCCCCTGTTCGAAACCGGGCAGAAACACAAAGAAAGGTTTTGAAATTCATCAACACAGTTTCCAACATATCAGGAGATTAATGGACGAAGACGTCTTGTTACATAAGCAAATATAAGAACCCAAAACCTTTTAACTGGAAGTGGTGGGATTTGAACCCACACCTCCTGAGAGACTGGAGCCTAAATCCAGAGCTTTGGACCGCTCACCCACACTATAATCATATAATAATAATAAGGTCTATTTATATAGCACCTTTCACAGACAAAAAGCCACAAAGTACTTCACAACACAGTTCAACAACATCAGAAAGTACACAGAATATAAAAGGCCAAGACAAGACAAAATCCTAGCAGCACAAAGGTCGTTAATTAAAAGCCTGAACAAATAGATGAGTCTTAAGTTTGTTCTTGAAGGTGTCAACAGAGTCAATTGAGCACAAATCCTGGAAGGATCGGTCACCTCTAGTGAGAAAATGAGAGCGTGGAACCTTCAGCAGGTTCTGATCCACAGACCTCAGAGCCGTTCAGGGTGTAAGGCTGGATCAGATCACTGAGATAAGAAGGAGCCTGACCATGCAAGGCTCTGAAGACCAGGACCAGAACTTTAAACTGGATCCTATAGGACACTGGCAGCCAATGAAGTTCTTTTAGAACCGGGGACATGTGAGTCCTCCTATTAGTACGGCTCAGAATTCTCTCTGCAGAGTTTTGCACTAATTGCAGTGGAGAGAGCTCCTTCTTGTTCAGACATGAAAACAAACGGTTCCAATAGTCGAAACACGAAGACACAAAAGCAGGAATGAGAAGCTCCAAATCGTTCCGTGAGACCATGTTCCTAAGTTTAGATCTTTTCCTGAGTTGAAAGAAGCAGTTCCTGGTCAGCTGCTTCCAGTGCTGCACTAATGACAGGTCTTTGTCAAAGAGAACTCCCAAGGTTCTAAGACTTGGCTTAGCAGACGGGCCTCAGTCACCCAGGTACTGTTTAATCCCAGGGATTGAATCATCAGGGGAAATAACCAGTGTTTCTGTTTGGTCTGCATTGAGCTGCAGAGAGTTATCGCTGACTCATTGTTTTATTTCCACCAGACAATGGAGCAAGTTTAGCTTCATGATCTCTGACGGCTTAAAGGAACAGTAACGCTGAAATCATCAGCAAATAAGTGGAAAGAAACATCACGGAACCTTTGGAGGATCTTTCCCAAAGGGATCAAATACAACAAAAATACACCTCCTCCTGAACCTCCTCCTGAACCTCCTCCTGCCCCTCATCCTGAGCCTCATCCTGAACCTCCTTCTGAGCCTCATCCTGAACCTCCTCCTGAACCTCATCCTGAGCCTCATCCTGAACCTCCTTCTGAGCCTCATCCTGAACCTCATCCTGAGCCTCATCCTGAACCTCCTCTTGCACATTTCTGTGTCTCCTCCTAACACCTCCCCCTGCACAATCCTGCGCTTCTTCCTGCGCCTCCTCCTGCGAATCTTCCTGCACACATCCTGCAGCTCCTCTTGCACAATCATGCGCCTCCTCCTTGGACCTCCTCCTGCACAAGTATGCGCCTCCTCCTGCACACATCCTGCGCCTACTCCTCCATCTCCTCCTGCAGCTCCTCCTGTGCCTCCTCCTGCGCCTGTTGCACCTCATCCTGAGCCTCCTCCTTGCGCCTCCTCCTGCACAATCATGTGCCTCCTCCTGCACCTCCACCTGTGCATCCTCGTGCACACATCCTGGGCCTCCTCCTGGGCCTCCTCCTGCAAACATCCTGCACCTCCTCCTGTGCCTCCACCTCCTTCTGCACATCGTCCTATGCCTCCACCTTCTCCTGTACCTAACCGGTGCCTCCTGCACCTCATCCTGTGCCTCCTCCTTGCGCCTCCTCCTTTGCTTCCTCCTGCACCTCCTCCTGTGCCTCCTTCTGAAACTCCTCCTGCACAATCCTGCGCCTCCAACTGCACCTCCTCCTGTGCACAAAATGTGATTCATCCTGCGCCTCCTCTTGCAGCTCCTCATGTGCCTCCTTCTTCGCCGCCTCCTCCACCTCCTCCTGCGCCTCTATCTGTGCCTCCTTCTTGAGCTACTTCGTTGGCGAAGTTAATAAATGAGAATTTTGTGAAGATCATAACTGTATCTGTAACTGTATCATAACATACCGGCACATACTGACTGGAGGAAAGGATTTATTTCAAACAGGATAAGTATGAAAGAGTTGGTGAGAAGGGCCGTTTTCCAATTCTTAGAACACCAGTGTGACTCGCCTACGTCATGAGTAACTACTTGCAGGGCGTCCTCAGAAGTGTGGAAATGCAAATTTACACGGACGCATCGGCGTTAATGGAGAATTGGAAGACGAGTACTTGATGACGCGGTGACTGGCATGGCTGGATGATGGACCCTGAAGCTGAGGAGGAGGAGGAGGAGGAGAAGGAGGAGAAGGAGGAAAAGGAGGAGTGAAAAGCAGCATAAGCTGACCAGTAAGAAAACACCCACAGTGTGATATTTATGTCAACTCTTCACAAAGTAGGGTTCAGAAAAGATCTGTTGCATTGGCCGGGAATTGAACCCGGGGCTCCGGCGTAGCAGGCGAGAATTCTACCACTGAACCACCAATGCTCACATAGCAACAGATTCCCACCAAGAGACGTCATGTGATCCAACTGCTGTGCTGCGTGAGCCCCTCCCCCACAGTTTGAATGACACTCCACTGTGGTTACACAAGTGTAGGTGCAGAGTTTGGCTCCGCCCCTGAGAGACTTAGACAGTGGTTGAACTGACATCTCCTTGTTAGTATAGTGGAGAGAGTGTAGAGAATCTGGACTGTCAGTCATGACACCACGGAGGAAACGTTGTTCTGATTGTCTCTACTGAGCATGTGCAGAAGAACTAGTTACGACAAACATGGTGACCAGGAACAGATTTTTCTGTCTACAAGGGGGCGGAGCCTGAGAGTTTCCAGAAAATGACTTTTTCTCCCGTTTACATGACGATGGAGTTGAAGCTTTTCCAAGAACTTCCACCTTTGGAGCCATTTTCAAAAAGTTGTGTTTTCAGGGGCTCTGAGCTCCGTTGTCGCCTGAACGACACCGAAATGTAAGAAAAGTTGAGCGTTTTCTCTGAAGAACGAGGTGTAAACGATCCTGAGTGTTTCTGTGATCCACACAACACTATTGTGGTACTTTATACACATAAAATATCTAGAAACTCTTCAGGATGAACCGCAGCTCCATGTCGAGTTTCCTATTTGCTTCTCAATGAGAACTACTTTACAGAAATACTGTAACTGTGTGACCACTGAGGTCTGCTAATGTGAGGCTCTGTGGCGCAATGGATAGCGCATTCAAAGGTTGTGGGTTCAAGTCCCACCAGAGTCAAGTTTAACAGAAACACTGATGGATTCTTGTCACCAAGAACCACTAACAAAATTACAAGTTCTTATTGGCATGTGATCAAGTACACAACCGCCAGTGACTACGGCTGTGTAGCTTTAGCCTGAGAATGCTAACCGACATGTTAGCTGCTAGCTGAAGAGACGAACCAGCCGCTAGTTGGTCGTAAACATCCATAACTGCTTTGGACTATGAGGGTGCAAAGCGGTCCGTATTCTCCTGGGACTTGGTGGTTTTATTTTGACAGTCACCGTATTAACAATCCAACATGGCAGTCTGTCCACCAGAGTGTCTGTTTTCTCCAGGTGTTAACAGACTTGAAAAGCAAAGCAGTGATGGATGTTTACGACCAACTAGCGGCTCCCAGAAGCAGCAGCGATTGATTCATCTCTTCAGCTAGCAGCTAACACGTCGGTTAGCATTCTCAGGCTAAAGCTAGGTACTTCTGACATGAAGCGATGCTGTTAATGAATTCTAGGAACATGGACATGTCGTCTGACAGTCTCGTTTTCACAACCGATCACCTTCTGCCTCCAGATAAACACGACTCTGGTGGGACTCGGACCCACAACCTTTGAATGTCTTCCCTGAAGACCAGGCTACAAGTCCAATGCGCTGTCCATTGCGCCACAGAGCCTCTAGTGGTGGAATGAGGATATTGCATTTTATCTGTCTAACATGAGCAGGAGCGAGAATCCTGAAGGTCTGAGCTCCACCAGGAAACCTTCTCTTTTTACTAAACTACCGATATGATTGAGTTCATGTAATGTGGCTTTAATGTAAGTAGTTATAAGTAATATAAGTAGTTTCTACACAGACACTCTAGTGCAGTCATTCTCAAAGTGTGGTACGCGTACCACTAGTGGTACTCGGGGCTCCCTCTAGTGGTACGCCAAAGGATCACTGAAATAAAAATAAATGCGCTGACATCAACAGTTATTCACGGCAGCAGGCAAGAATTGATGGCAAGAGGTGGAGGTTTTTATCCCTTTGGGCCCTAAAGCTCATTTGGACTGTTTTCACTGCTGTTGTTTTTACGTTCATACGTCAATATATAAAGTGTTTTTCTTAAAAATGTGGTCCCAGCGTGTGAACTAATCAGTTGCGGGGTGACCAGCTGTGCCAGTCGGCGTAGTCGTGCCCACCTGATGGTGGACACAGGTGGGAATCTTCGCCTATACAGCTCCGGACAACGTTTCTGAACATGAATTTCCAAGAGTTCCTCCACTGTACCATGAATAACGACATATACAATCCAGTTCTTATAAAAAATAAAGTGTTTATGTGAAAACGGTTATTCAGCGGTGCTTTCTGTGGACTGACCCCGACAAAGGGACCTCATTTCTAGGTTCACGTCACGGCAACACACGGTAGAGCGTTTATACCCGTAACTTAGTCTGTACTGCACCTGAAAACACGGGATTTAGCAGCTCTGTGAGAAAAGGCCTATCGAAGCTGATTCTCGTGAAAAAAGTGAAGTATTTTTTGTGTAAAGTGACTTTTCACATCGAGTCCCGGAGGTTAGCGGGTCGCTAAGCGTAGCATTATGGGCGATCGTGACACGAAGTGCCGCCACTGCCGTCACGCTGCCCGCTGATTATAAATATGGACGAATTGGACGTTGGAAGAGGAGTTACTTCGATCGCTTCTAAAGCCGTTATCTACTTCATAATATTTATCGTCTGAAATACTCCGTACAAAACATAATTTCCTGAAATGACAACCATGTTTCATTTTCGATTGGCTCGAAGCGGGGGCCATGTGACACAAGAAGGGAGGGGGGATCACAGATCTATAGTAGAATGATAGAGAGACATTCGCTAGAATCCATTGACCATCTTTTTTATCATAGTTTTATTTTTATTCTGTGTGTGTGTGTGTGTGTGTTTCTGTTTCAGAAAGCAGCCATACAGCAGTGTGTGAAGTTCAGGCAGCCTGATTTAATTTTTTTTTGATCAAGTATAGTACATTCGATAATTAACATTTAAGTGCAGTACAGTTTTATTTAATCTTTAAGAACTGTTTTTTTGTTTGTTTGTTTTTCATTTATTTGAGTACAATGTTTATTTAACTTTTCTGTGCAATATATTTTAATTGAATTATTATTTAAGTACAGTCTTTTATTACCCTATATTTAAGCATAGTGTTACTAATCTAACTGTGTAAAATGTTACAATGGCTGACAATATTAAATTTACTTCTTTAGGAGTAAAACCTCTGCCTTGTTTTTGATGAATGCTTAAGCTTACTAGGCTACTGTATAGTGTTGGTCATTATGGTGGTACTTGGAGAGCCAAGTATTTTCTGGATTGGTACTTTGTGTAAAAAGTTTGAGAACCACTGATCTAGAACACTGCAGCTCAATAAAGGAACATCTGGTTCATTCATCATCTGATTCAATTCACCACTTCACCATCTGGTTCAATTCACCACTTCACCATCTGGTACAATTCATCACTTCACTAATTCACCACTTCACCATCTGATTCAATTCACCACTTCATCATCTGGTTTAATTCACAACTTCACCATCTGGTTCAATTCACCACTTCATCATCTGGTTCAATTCACCACTTCACCATCTGGTTCAATTCATCACTTCATCATTTGATTCAATTCACCGATTCACCAATTCACCACTTCAACATCTGGTTCAATTCACCACTTCATCATCTGGTTCAATTCACCACTTCACCAATTCACCACTTCATCATCTGGTTCAATTCACCACTTCACCAATGCATCACTTCACCATCTGATTCAATTCACCACTTCATCATCTGGTTGAATTCACAACTTCATCATCTGGTTCATTTCACTACTTCACAACTTCACCATCTGGTTCAATTCATCACTTCATCATCTGGTTCAATTCACCACTTCACCAATTCAACACTTCACCATCTGGTTCAATTCATAACTTCATCATCTGGTTCAATTCAACATTTCACCTTCTGGTTCAGTTCATAACCTCATCATCTGGTTCAATTCATTACTTCATCATTTGGTTCAATTCACAACTTCACCAATTCACCACTTCACCATCTATTTCAAGTCATCATCTGGTTCAATTCACCACTTCACCATCTGGTTCAATTTGCCACTTCATCATCTGTTTCAGGTCATCACATGATCATCTGGTTCAATTCACCACTTCACCAATTCACCACTTCACCATCTGGTTCAAGTCACCACTTCATCATCTGGTTCAATTCACCACTTCATCATTTGGTGCAATTCACCACCTCACCATTTCACCACTTCACCATCTGGTTCAATTCATCACTTCATCATCTGGTTCAATTCACCACTTCACCAATTCACCAATTCACCACTTCACCATCTGGTTCAATTCACCACTTCATCGTCTGTTTCAGTTCATCACATGATCATCTGGTTCAATTCACCAATTCACCACTTCACCATCTGGTTCAATTCACCACTTCACCATCTGGTGCAATTCACCACTTCACCATCTGGTTCAATTCACCACTTCACCAATTCACCACTTCATCATCTGGTTCAATTCACCACTTCACCAATTTAACACCTTTAACATTTAACACAAAGTGTTTGCCAAGGTGAGTGTCCATGTGACTCGTGACTGTTCAGCCCCGTTTCCATTCATCACTTCGTCATCTTGTTCAATTCACCACTTCACTAATTCACCATCTGGTTCAATCCCCCACTTCACCAATTCACCACTTTACCATCTGGTTCAATTCATCACTTCATCATTAGGTTCAATTCACCACTTAACTAATTCACCACTTTACCATGTGTGGAAAGTTGCGTACGCATCTTTCAGGACCTGTTTTGTCATAATCAACCTTTATAAATGAGGCCAGACATTGTTCTGGCTCCATCATGTTCCTGGTCCAGGATCAGTTTAACATCCAGACCCAGAGCATCGAGTGTTTTTAGGAGAAAATCATGAAATGTGTCGGCGTTGCTGTTTGAAAGCTCCTCAAAGTGAATAAAGCCCCGATACTGTTGGTTGAGTCCTTTTGCTTCTTGAAGATGTTGCTGGTTGGTCTGGGAGGAGGATTCTCACACACAAAGTCAAAGCCTCTTTGGAAATTTAACACAAAGGATCATGGTTGATGACCAAAGGGCTCGTCCGGGACTTGAACCCGGGACCTCTCGCACCCTAAGCGAGAATCATACTCCTAGACCAACGAGCCGACATGTTGAAGAAGCTAAAGGACTCCAGTGATGTCATAAATAATTCAGGAGATCAAGACTCTGACACTGTCAGGTCACAGTTTGACACTCTGGTTCAGTAGCACATGCTCAGTAACAGCGCTCCGTAGCCTCCGCCTGTCCCTGTGGGGGGAGTCGGGAGTGTGAAAGAAAAGTTCCACCTTGAGAGCCAGGACCAAAAAGTGACGGTTGCAGTAGATCCGAGCACCACTGTCGTATAAACGGAGCACAAATGTGACTAAAGTTTTGTGGTTCTACTTGTTTTTGTTGTGGTGTAAACGGGCCTTAAATCATCTGTAAATTAGAACCCTGATTGTTGTGGGCTGAAGATGGAGATGTGTAGTCTGTAGTCAGATCAAAGCAGGACAAAATCTTTTATCTTAGCTTCAACACAGCAACAGCCGATGATCTCCTTCTATCTGATATGACCTCAGCACTGGAGCCTTGGAGACGCATAGATCAAAGGAGATCAGCTTTATTCAACCTTCAGCATTCACGCTTGCATTTTCTTCTGGAAATACAAACCTCTAGTAATTATTATTATCATTACAGGTCTCTGATATCTGGAGGAGTCAGATCATTCAAGGCTTTAAAAACAAGCATCAGCATTTTAAAATCTCTTCTAAAACTGACAGGCAGCCAGTGAAAGGAAGAAGGGATTGGTGAAATGTGGTCCCTCCTCCTGGTGCCTGTTAAAAAGCTGGTAGCAGCATTCTGCTCCAGCTGCAGTCTTTGAACATTGAGCCTACTGATGCCAGAATAAAGGGAGTTACAGTAATCCAGCCTGGACCAGATGAAGACATGTATTACTTTCTCCAGGTCTGCTGGGGAGAGGAATGACCTGGTCCTGACTAGTCGTCTCAGCTGAGCAAAGCAGGATTGGACTACCTTGGTCACCTGACAGTCAAAGGACAGGTCGGAGTCGAACACCACACCTAAATTGTGGACCTCTTTTCAAACATTGCTCAATGAGCTACCAAGACTAGAGCAAAGGTTGTTAATATAATTAAAGTTAAAATATTTTGCAATCAACCTAATAATTCATCTATCATTCTATCTATCTATCTATCTATCTATCTATCTATCTATCTATCTATCTATCTATCTATCTATCTATCTATCTATCTATCTATCTATCTATCTATCTATCTATCTATCTATCTATCTATCTATCTATCTATCTATCTGTCTGTCTATCTATCTATCTATCTATCTATCTATCTATCTATCTGGAATTGATCTTTTCTTTTTTTTTTTACACAAATTACAGTTGAAATCCCCTCCTGGGATTATTCTGCCTTTACTTCCTGTGTCATCGTCACTGAAATGTCTTTAAACAATGTAGGCAGGGCGGCACGGCTCGGTTGGTAAAGCGCTCCTCTCTCAATTGGAAAGTTGCAACTTCAATTCCCATCTCTGCCTGCCTACATGCCGAAGTGTCCTTGGGCAAAACACTGAACCCCAAACTGCCTGGGTGAATGCAACGTGAGAGTGAGAGTGAGTGGTTGGTGGTTGTTGCTGATGGTGCGGATTGCCACCAATGGCACTGTTGGTTTGAAGATAGAGTCTGAAAGACTGGCAATGAAGTGGACTTTCAAATGTCTGTTGAACAGACAGCGCCATCTAGTGGCTTCAGAAAATAAAGAGAGTGTTTCATGAAGCTTCATTTGGCCATCACTCTCAGGGCAGCTGTGGCTACAACGTCCAGTATGGACTGAATGAGTAAAGCAAAGTAAAGCGTCTGTTCTGCCCTGCGGATCTCAAGTTATTGTTCCTAGTGGGACCGGTTTCAGGGACGGAGCAGTTGTGCAGAAGCGCGAAAACCAAAACAAGTTGTCTTTCTTTTAAGAACTCGATCAGATCTTTGTCTGTAAGTAACTACACAGTGATACTATAGTTCATCCTGTCGTACATTGATTTACATTTGTGATACATTCTGTTACGATTAGCGGCTGTTGTTTTTGTCGTTGTATTATTCAATCTGCCAAGCAGGGGGCCTCAACACTGCGTCACAGGTTAATGAGAGGATTTGATTTTATCTGTTTAGCCACATTTACTGTGTTTAGAAGTGTAAAACTTGAGATTATTATTTTTTACAAGACTCAAGAGACATTATACTTTTCTAATGTTCATTTCCTGTTTATTGTTTCAGTCTTACAGACTAAAATGGAGAAATAGGTGTAAAGAAATAAAACTGAGGAAGAAAAGAGAACAAAAGACGAAACCTCAAACCTCAACAAAACTTCTGGAGCTTCGTTTCTTCATGCTGTTATCTATCTGTCCAGCTGAACAAAACTTTGAACGTGTATCAAGGGCAGAATAATACCTGTTCAGGTTTGCTGTAAAACCAAGCTGTTCTTCATTCCAGCTTCAAATGGATTTTCCTGAAGCAAAACTTCTCACCTGCAGCAAATCAGGCAGTGAGAAAATATGATGTAATACAGCCTGCAGTCTGCTCAGATGTTTCCTGATTGTTTTCAAATCCAGAGGGGAGCTTTTCAGCATCTTCGGGAAGGAACAATGGACTACAATTTGTTGAGTTTCAAAACAGCGAGCAAGAAGAGTCTCCACTTCTGCACCTTGGTGGTCAGGATCAGTGTCTGCTTCGTCTCACTCATAAGTGAGAATCATATGTAGACACAACACTGTGTTGGCAGGCCTGGGTAGCTCAGATGGTAGAGCATCAGACTTTTAATCTGAGGGTCCAGGGTTCAAATCCCTATTCAGGCTATTTGTGCAAACAAATTTGAAACTGAGCAAGATGACTATTGCAGCAACACATCATCAGCAGGATAAAACTAACCTGTCTCTTGATGGTCTACATCATGGTGTCCAAACTTTGTCTTAGAGTGCTGGTGTCCTGCATGTTTTAGTTCTCTGCCTGCTTCAGCATACCTGAATCTAATGATGACGTCATCACCAAGGTTGTGAAAAAGAACAATAATGAGCCTTTCATCACAAAGTGGATGGGAGAGGCACCGGATGGAGATCAACGTAGATCAAAGCCGGAGGAAATCTTGGATCTGAGCATCTCCATGGCAAAAGGCCCTGATCTCCTTTGATCTGATAGGAGATCAGCACTGGAGCCATGGAGACGCTCAGATCAAAGGAAATCAGCTTTGTAGAGTTGTAATGTGCTCGTACTCATCCTTACATTTTTCTAGAAATTTGTCTTCAATCACCTTTTCTCTATTTACACTCTCTACTTGAACCTTTACCTGTTTATTTATTTCATATTTTCCAAATATCATGATTTTGGTTTGACCTAGATTTAATGAATTAGATTTCATTTCTCTGAATGTATCTAGTATGTCGTTGAAGAGTTTTTCTAGGATTTGGGAGAATTGTGGGTCTGTAGTTTGTGAAGTGTGTCTGTTTTCAATAACGGTATCCTTACTGGAAGCCTGTTGAATGATACTATGTAGAACCTTCTATGTACTGCTGACATGGTCTTTATTGTTTTCTGGTACTTTCTTAAAAGAATTCTTCTAACATTTTCTCATCATATGAGTGAACTTTGTTTTACATTTCTTGGATTTATTTTCCATCTCCTTCGTTCATCATTTATTGGATTCTCTATGTCATGTATTCTTCTCCTTGGATGCATTTTTTAAGCCCTTTGTCATCCATTAAACATCTTTATATTTCACTTTTTCTCGTATTTATAAATGAGTTCCCAGTCATCTGATTGTACCTCAATAACTAGTTTTTCCAGGGACTGCTCTGTTTTGACTCATTTGTGTTGACATCTATCTGTTGTCTGTTTTAATGTTTCTGTGTTTTTTATTGTAAATAGTAAAAAAACTAAAACAAACAGACATGAAATCACTGATATCATTGACTAATACATCACTTACTTTGATATTATCTATAACATGTGTAAATAAATTATGACCCTCCAAACGACCCCCAGGAGGCCCGGCTGTTGTGTGTGTGTGTGTGTGTGTGTGTGTGTGTGTGTGTGTGTGTGTGTGTGTGTGTGTGTGTGTGTGTGTGTGTGTGTGTGTGTGTGTGTGTGTGTGTGGGGGTGTGTGTGTGTTTGGGCCTGGTTATAGGAGAAGTGAGGATGGAGCAGCCATTTACTGGTAAAACTAACTCACTAACATCTTGGTGAAAATAGAATATATGTTTTTTTCAAATTAAAGTGACAATGAAAGTGAGAACAGGAGTTCCCCCCTCACCTCCAGAGTGAACATAAGTCATGTCTGTATATTACATCCATCATCCATCCATCCATCCATCCATCCATCCATCATCCATCATCCATGATGTGATCCAGCAAACATGTCCAAGCAGTAGTGTTGTGTTGTTGCTTCTCATTGTCAATAGAACCATGAGAAAGTATGAGAGTGACTGATACGCTTGTATGATCACTGGACCTTTTGAAAGCAGTCAGACTCTCATACTGTACCAGTAGCATCTGTGTCATTCACAACCCATCTCCATCTTAACTGGACTTTCTGTGTACACATATGATTTTGTGTTTTCATCTGTGGACTGGTGGCTAGTGAGTGTGTTGCCTTCAGTGGCAAAGGGAAATAAAACCTCTGCATGAAGAGGAATCATGGAGCCTCCCCCTTCTCAGCTCCAAGTGTCCAAATCTGAACAGCTGGTCTGGGCTCTGAGTGGAATCTGAGGTGGTCATGTGCCTGGGCCTCCAGACTAATCCACTCCACTCCAAGTCCAAGTCCGAGTGTAAAACTCAGTTTCAGTCTCAGTCTCAGTCTCTATCTTTGTCCACTCTCTCTCTCTCTCTCTCTCTCTCTCGCTCTCTCTCACGGTGCAACCTCAGCTCCGCCCACTGCTCCGCCCACTGCTCCCAGAGTCCAGATCCATATTTCACTTTCTCTTGTATTGTTTGATTGTACACTCATAGTGACAGGGCGTCTTTTCCTTTATAAATGAGTTCCCAGTCATCCGATTGTACCTCAATAACTAGTTTATCCAGGGATTCCTCTCTTCTGACTCATTTGTAATGATATCCATCTGTTGTCTCTTTTAATCTTTCTGTGGTTTTTATTGGAAATAGTAAAAAAACAAACAGACATGAAATCACTGATATCATTGACTAATAAGCCCTTGTACGTTTTCTTCATTTGACTTTTATTTGCTGATTGTTTCATCTGAATGTTTAATCTGTTCCACCTCTTTAAGCTACATCAATAACCAATGTAATACGCCCCCTGGATTTGGTCACCACAGTCACACGGTCAAAGAGCAAGTCAGCCTCGCTGCTGGCCCCTGCTGGCCGCGCCCCGTCACTATCTGTCAAATCCTGTTACAGAGTGCTCTGGTGTCTGTGGGAAAAAACTTGAAACTGAGCAAGATGACTATTGCAGCAACACGTCATCAGTAGGATAAAACTAAGCTGTCTCTTGATGGTCTACGACAGGGTGTCCAAACTGGGTCAGAGAGTGCTGGTGTCCTGCATGTTTTAGTTCTCTGCCTGCTTCATCATACCTGAATCTAATGATGACGTCATCACCAAGGTTGTGAAAAAGAACAATAATGAGCCTTTCATCACAAAGTGGATGGGAGAGGCACCGGATGGAGATCAACGGAGATCAAAGCCGGAGGAAATCTTGGATCTGAGCATCTCCATGGCAAAAGGCCCTGATCTCCTTTGATCTGATAGGAGATCAGCACTGGAGCCATGGAGACGCTCAGATCAAAGGAAATCAGCTTTGTAGAGTTGTAATGTGCTCGTACTCATCCTTACATTTTTCTAGAAATTTGTCTTCAATCACCTTTTCTCTATTTACACTCTCTACTTGAGCCTTTACCTGTTTATTTATTTCATATTTTCCAAATATCATGATTTTTGTTTGACCTAGATTTAATGAATTAGATTTCATTTCTCTGAATGTATCTAGTATGTCGTTGAAGAGTTTTTCTAGGATTTGGGAGAATTGTGGGTCTGTAGTTTGTGAAGTGTGTCTGTTTTCAATAACGGTATCCTTACTGGAAGCCTGTTGAATGATACTATGTAGAACCTTCTATGTACTGCTGACATGGTCTTTATTGTTTTCTGGTACTTTCTTAAAAGAATTCTTCTAACATTTTCTCATCATATGAGTGAACTTTGTTTTACATTTCATGGATTTATTTTCCATCTCCTTTGTTCATCATTTATTGGATTCTCTATGTCATGTATTCTTCTCCTTGGATGCATTTTTTAAGCCCTTTGTCATCCATTAAACATCTTTATATTTCACTTTTTCTCGTATTTATAAATGAGTTCCCAGTCATCTGATTGTACCTCAATAACTAGTTTTTCCAGGGACTGCTCTGTTTTGACTCATTTGTGTTGACATCTATCTGTTGTCTGTTTTAATGTTTCTGTGTTTTTTATTGTAAATAGTAAAAAAACTAAAACAAACAGACATGAAATCACTGATATCATTGACTAATACATCACTTACTTTGATATTATCTATAACATGTGTAAATAAATTATGACCCTCCAAACGACCCCCAGGAGGCCCGGCTGTTGTGTGTGTGTGTGTGTGTGTGGGGGGGGGGGGGGGGGGGGGGGTGTGTGGGGGTGTGTGTGTGTTTGGGCCTGGTTATAGGAGAAGTGAGGATGGAGCAGCCATTTACTGGTAAAACTAACTCACTAACATCTTGGTGAAAATAGAATATATGTTTTTTTCAAATTAAAGTGACAATGAAAGTGAGAACAGGAGTTCCCCCCTCACCTCCAGAGTGAACATAAGTCATGTCTGTATATTACATCCATCATCCATCCATCCATCATCCATCATCCATCATCCATCATCCATGATGTGATCCAGCAAACATGTCCAAGCAGTAGTGTTGTGTTGTTGCTTCTCATTGTCAATAGAACCATGAGAAAGTATGAGAGTGACTGATACGCTTGTATGATCACTGGACCTTTTGAAAGCAGTCAGACTCTCATACTGTACCAGTAGCATCTGTGTCATTCACAACCCGTCTCCATCTTAACTGGACTTTCTGTGTACACATATGATTTTGTGTTTTCATCTGTGGACTGGTGGCTAGTGAGTGTGTTGCCTTCAGTGGCAAAGGGAAATAAAACCTCTGCATGAAGAGGAATCATGGAGCCTCCCCCTTCTCAGCTCCAAGTGTCCAAATCTGAACAGCTGGTCTGGGCTCTGAGTGGAAGCTGAGGTGGTCATGTGCCTGGGCCTCCAGACTAATCCACTCCACTCCAAGTCCAAGTCCGAGTGTAAAACTCAGTTTCAGTCTCAGTCTCAGTCTCTATCTTTGTCCACTCTCTCTCTCTCTCTCTCTCTCTCTCGCTCTCTCTCACGGTGCAACCTCAGCTCCGCCCACTGCTCCCAGAGTCCAGATCCATATTTCACTTTCTCTTGTATTGTTTGATTGTACACTCATAGTGACAGGGCGTCTTTTCCTTTATAAATGAGTTCCCAGTCATCCGATTGTACCTCAATAACTAGTTTATCCAGGGATTCCTCTCTTCTGACTCATTTGTAATGATATCCATCTGTTGTCTCTTTTAATCTTTCTGTGGTTTTTATTGGAAATAGTAAAAAAACAAACAGACATGAAATCACTGATATCATTGACTAATAAGCCCTTGTACGTTTTCTTCATTTGACTTTTATTTGCTGATTGTTTCATCTGAATGTTTAATCTGTTCCACCTCTTTAAGCTACATCAATAACCAATGTAATACGCCCCCTGGATTTGGTCACCACAGTCACACGGTCAAAGAGCAAGTCAGCCTCGCTGCTGGCCCCTGCTGGCCGCGCCCCGTCACTATCTGTCAAATCCTGTTACAGAGTGCTCTGATGTCTGTGGGAAAAAAACTTGAAACTGAGCAAGATGACTATTGCAGCAACACGTCATCAGTAGGATAAAACTAAGCTGTCTCTTGATGGTCTACGACAGGGTGTCCAAACTGGGTCAGAGAGTGCTGGTGTCCTGCATGTTTTAGTTCTCTGCCTGCTTCAGCATACCTGAATCTAATGATGACGTCATCACCAAGGTTGTGAAAAAGAACAATAATGAGCCTTTCATCACAAAGTGGATGGGAGAGGCACCGGATGGAGATCAACGGAGATCAAAGCCGGAGGAAATCTTGGATCTGAGCATCTCCATGGCAAAAGGCCCTGATCTCCTTTGATCTGATAGGAGATCAGCACTGGAGCCATGGAGACGCTCAGATCAAAGGAAATCAGCTTTGTAGAGTTGTAATGTGCTCGTACTCATCCTTACATTTTTCTAGAAATTTGTCTTCAATCACCTTTTCTCTATTTACACTCTCTACTTGAACCTTTACCTGTTTATTTATTTCATATTTTCCAAATATCATGATTTTTGTTTGACCTAGATTTAATGAATTAGATTTCATTTCTCTGAATGTATCTAGTATGTCGTTGAAGAGTTTTTCTAGGATTTGGGAGAATTGTGGGTCTGTAGTTTGTGAAGTGTGTCTGTTTTCAATAACGGTATCCTTACTGGAAGCCTGTTGAATGATACTATGTAGAACCTTCTATGTACTGCTGACATGGTCTTTATTGTTTTCTGGTACTTTCTTAAAAGAATTCTTCTAACATTTTCTCATCATATGAGTGAACTTTGTTTTACATTTCTTGGATTTATTTTCCATCTCCTTCGTTCATCATTTATTGGATTCTCTATGTCATGTATTCTTCTCCTTGGATGCATTTTTTAAGCCCTTTGTCATCCATTAAACATCTTTATATTTCACTTTTTCTCGTATTTATAAATGAGTTCCCAGTCATCTGATTGTACCTCAATAACTAGTTTTTCCAGGGACTGCTCTGTTTTGACTCATTTGTGTTGACATCTATCTGTTGTCTGTTTTAATGTTTCTGTGGTTTTTATTGTAAATAGTAAAAAAACTAAAACAAACAGACATGAAATCACTGATATCATTGACTAATACATCACTTACTTTGATATTATCTATAACATGTGTAAATAAATTATGACCCTCCAAACGACCCCCAGGAGGCCCGGCTGTTGTGTGTGTGTGTGTGTGTGTGTGTGTGTGTGTGTGTGTGTGTGTGTGTGTGTGTGGGGGTGTGTGTGTGTGGGGGTGTGTGTGTGTTTGGGCCTGGTTATAGGAGAAGTGAGGATGGACAGCCATTTACTGGTAAAACTAACTCACTAACATCTTGGTGAAAATAGAATATATGTTTTTTTCAAATTAAAGTGACAATGAAAGTGAGAACAGGAGTTCCCCCCTCACCTCCAGAGTGAACATAAGTCATGTCTGTATATTACATCCATCATCCATCCATCCATCCATCCATCCATCCATCCATCATCCATCATCCATGATGTGATCCAGCAAACATGTCCAAGCAGTAGTGTTGTGTTGTTGCTTCTCATTGTCAATAGAACCATGAGAAAGTATGAGAGTGACTGATACGCTTGTATGATCACTGGACCTTTTGAAAGCAGTCAGACTCTCATACTGTACCAGTAGCATCTGTGTCATTCACAACCCGTCTCCATCTTAACTGGACTTTCTGTGTACACATATGATTTTGTGTTTTCATCTGTGGACTGGTGGCTAGTGAGTGTGTTGCCTTCAGTGGCAAAGGGAAATAAAACCTCTGCATGAAGAGGAATCATGGAGCCTCCCCCTTCTCAGCTCCAAGTGTCCAAATCTGAACAGCTGGTCTGGGCTCTGAGTGGAAGCTGAGGTGGTCATGTGCCTGGGCCTCCAGACTAATCCACTCCACTCCAAGTCCAAGTCCGAGTGTAAAACTCAGTTTCAGTCTCAGTCTCAGTCTCAGTCTCTATCTTTGTCCACTCTCTCTCTCTCTCTCTCTCTCTCGCTCTCTCTCACGGTGCAACCTCAGCTCCGCCCACTGCTCCCAGAGTCCAGATCCATATTTAACTTTCTCTTGTATTGTTTGATTGTACACTCATAGTGACAGGGCGTCTTTTCCTTTATAAATGAGTTCCCAGTCATCCGATTGTACCTCAATAACTAGTTTATCCAGGGATTCCTCTCTTCTGACTCATTTGTAATGATATCCATCTGTTGTCTCTTTTAATCTTTCTGTGGTTTTTATTGGAAATAGTAAAAAAACAAACAGACATGAAATCACTGATATCATTGACTAATAAGCCCTTGTACGTTTTCTTCATTTGACTTTTATTTGCTGATTGTTTCATCTGAATGTTTAAACTGTTCCACCTCTTTAAGCTACATCAATAACCAATGTAATACGCCCCCTGGATTTGGTCACCACAGTCACACGGTCAAAGAGCAAGTCAGCCTCGCTGCTGGCCCCTGCTGGCCGCGCCCCGTCACTATCTGTCAAATCCTGTTACAGAGTGCTCTGATGTCTGTGGGAAAAAAACTTGAAACTGAGCAAGATGACTATTGCAGCAACACGTCATCAGTAGGATAAAACTAAGCTGTCTCTTGATGGTCTACGACAGGGTGTCCAAACTGGGTCAGAGAGTGCTGGTGTCCTGCATGTTTTAGTTCTCTGCCTGCTTCAGCATACCTGAATCTAATGATGACGTCATCACCAAGGTTGTGAAAAAGAACAATAATGAGCCTTTCATCACAAAGTGGATGGGAGAGGCACCGGATGGAGATCAACGGAGATCAAAGCCGGAGGAAATCTTGGATCTGAGCATCTCCATGGCAAAAGGCCCTGATCTCCTTTGATCTGATAGGAGATCAGCACTGGAGCCATGGAGACGCTCAGATCAAAGGAAATCAGCTTTGTAGAGTTGTAATGTGCTCGTACTCATCCTTACATTTTTCTAGAAATTTGTCTTCAATCACCTTTTCTCTATTTACACTCTCTACTTGAACCTTTACCTGTTTATTTATTTCATATTTTCCAAATATCATGATTTTTGTTTGACCTAGATTTAATGAATTAGATTTCATTTCTCTGAATGTATCTAGTATGTCGTTGAAGAGTTTTTCTAGGATTTGGGAGAATTGTGGGTCTGTAGTTTGTGAAGTGTGTCTGTTTTCAATAACGGTATCCTTACTGGAAGCCTGTTGAATGATACTATGTAGAACCTTCTATGTACTGCTGACATGGTCTTTATTGTTTTCTGGTACTTTCTTAAAAGAATTCTTCTAACATTTTCTCATCATATGAGTGAACTTTGTTTTACATTTCTTGGATTTATTTTCCATCTCCTTCGTTCATCATTTATTGGATTCTCTATGTCATGTATTCTTCTCCTTGGATGCATTTTTTAAGCCCTTTGTCATCCATTAAACATCTTTATATTTCACTTTTTCTCGTATTTATAAATGAGTTCCCAGTCATCTGATTGTACCTCAATAACTAGTTTTTCCAGGGACTGCTCTGTTTTGACTCATTTGTGTTGACATCTATCTGTTGTCTGTTTTAATGTTTCTGTGTTTTTTATTGTAAATAGTAAAAAAACTAAAACAAACAGACATGAAATCACTGATATCATTGACTAATACATCACTTACTTTGATATTATCTATAACATGTGTAAATAAATTATGACCCTCCAAACGACCCCCAGGAGGCCCGGCTGTTGTGTGTGTGTGTGTGTGTGTGTGTGTGTGTGTGTGTGTGTGTGGGGGTGTGTGTGTGTTTGGGCCTGGTTATAGGAGAAGTGAGGATGGAGCAGCCATTTACTGGTAAAACTAACTCACTAACATCTTGGTGAAAATAGAATATATGTTTTTTTCAAATTAAAGTGACAATGAAAGTGAGAACAGGAGTTCCCCCCTCACCTCCAGAGTGAACATAAGTCATGTCTGTATATTACATCCATCATCCATCCATCCATCCATCCATCATCCATCATCCATGATGTGATCCAGCAAACATGTCCAAGCAGTAGTGTTGTGTTGTTGCTTCTCATTGTCAATAGAACCATGAGAAAGTATGAGAGTGACTGTTACGCTTGTATGATCACTGGACCTTTTGAAAGCAGTCAGACTCTCATACTGTACCAGTAGCATCTGTGTCATTCACAACCCGTCTCCATCTTAACTGGACTTTCTGTGTACACATATGATTTTGTGTTTTCATCTGTGGACTGGTGGCTAGTGAGTGTGTTGCCTTCAGTGGCAAAGGGAAATAAAACCTCTGCATGAAGAGGAATCATGGAGCCTCCCCCTTCTCAGCTCCAAGTGTCCAAATCTGAACAGCTGGTCTGGGCTCTGAGTGGAAGCTGAGGTGGTCATGTGCCTGGGCCTCCAGACTAATCCACTCCACTCCAAGTCCAAGTCCGAGTGTAAAACTCAGTTTCAGTCTCAGTCTCAGTCTCTATCTTTGTCCACTCTCTCTCTCTCTCTCTCTCTCTCTCTCTCGCTCTCTCTCACGGTGCAACCTCAGCTCCGCCCACTGCTCCCAGAGTCCAGATCCATATTTCACTTTCTCTTGTATTGTTTGATTGTACACTCATAGTGACAGGGCGTCTTTTCCTTTATAAATGAGTTCCCAGTCATCCGATTGTACCTCAATAACTAGTTTATCCAGGGATTCCTCTCTTCTGACTCATTTGTAATGATATCCATCTGTTGTCTCTTTTAATCTTTCTGTGGTTTTTATTGGAAATAGTAAAAAAACAAACAGACATGAAATCACTGATATCATTGACTAATAAGCCCTTGTACGTTTTCTTCATTTGACTTTTATTTGCTGATTGTTTCATCTGAATGTTTAATCTGTTCCACCTCTTTAAGCTACATCAATAACCAATGTAATACGCCCCCTGGATTTGGTCACCACAGTCACACGGTCAAAGAGCAAGTCAGCCTCGCTGCTGGCCCCTGCTGGCCGCGCCCCGTCACTATCTGTCAAATCCTGTTACAGAGTGCTCTGATGTCTGTGGGAAAAAAACTTGAAACTGAGCAAGATGACTATTGCAGCAACACGTCATCAGTAGGATAAAACTAAGCTGTCTCTTGATGGTCTACGACAGGGTGTCCAAACTGGGTCAGAGAGTGCTGGTGTCCTGCATGTTTTAGTTCTCTGCCTGCTTCAGCATACCTGAATCTAATGATGACGTCATCACCAAGGTTGTGAAAAAGAACAATAATGAGCCTTTCATCACAAAGTGGATGGGAGAGGCACCGGATGGAGATCAACGGAGATCAAAGCCGGAGGAAATCTTGGATCTGAGCATCTCCATGGCAAAAGGCCCTGATCTCCTTTGATCTGATAGGAGATCAGCACTGGAGCCATGGAGACGCTCAGATCAAAGGAAATCAGCTTTGTAGAGTTGTAATGTGCTCGTACTCATCCTTACATTTTTCTAGAAATTTGTCTTCAATCACCTTTTCTCTATTTACACTCTCTACTTGAACCTTTACCTGTTTATTTATTTCATATTTTCCAAATATCATGATTTTTGTTTGACCTAGATTTAATGAATTAGATTTCATTTCTCTGAATGTATCTAGTATGTCGTTGAAGAGTTTTTCTAGGATTTGGGAGAATTGTGGGTCTGTAGTTTGTGAAGTGTGTCTGTTTTCAATAACGGTATCCTTACTGGAAGCCTGTTGAATGATACTATGTAGAACCTTCTATGTACTGCTGACATGGTCTTTATTGTTTTCTGGTACTTTCTTAAAAGAATTCTTCTAACATTTTCTCATCATATGAGTGAACTTTGTTTTACATTTCTTGGATTTATTTTCCATCTCCTTCGTTCATCATTTATTGGATTCTCTATGTCATGTATTCTTCTCCTTGGATGCATTTTTTAAGCCCTTTGTCATCCATTAAACATCTTTATATTTCACTTTTTCTCGTATTTATAAATGAGTTCCCAGTCATCTGATTGTACCTCAATAACTAGTTTTTCCAGGGACTGCTCTGTTTTGACTCATTTGTGTTGACATCTATCTGTTGTCTGTTTTAATGTTTCTGTGGTTTTTATTGTAAATAGTAAAAAAACTAAAACAAACAGACATGAAATCACTGATATCATTGACTAATACATCACTTACTTTGATATTATCTATAACATGTGTAAATAAATTATGACCCTCCAAACGACCCCCAGGAGGCCCGGCTGTTGTGTGTGTGTGTGTGTGTGTGTGTGTGTGTGTGTGTGTGTGTGTGTGGGGGTGTGTGTGTGTGTGTGTGTGTGTGTGTGTGTGGGGGTGTGTGTGTGTTTGGGCCTGGTTATAGGAGAAGTGAGGATGGACAGCCATTTACTGGTAAAACTAACTCACTAACATCTTGGTGAAAATAGAATATATGTTTTTTTCAAATTAAAGTGACAATGAAAGTGAGAACAGGAGTTCCCCCCTCACCTCCAGAGTGAACATAAGTCATGTCTGTATATTACATCCATCATCCATCCATCCATCCATCCATCCATCCATCCATCATCCATCATCCATGATGTGATCCAGCAAACATGTCCAAGCAGTAGTGTTGTGTTGTTGCTTCTCATTGTCAATAGAACCATGAGAAAGTATGAGAGTGACTGATACGCTTGTATGATCACTGGACCTTTTGAAAGCAGTCAGACTCTCATACTGTACCAGTAGCATCTGTGTCATTCACAACCCGTCTCCATCTTAACTGGACTTTCTGTGTACACATATGATTTTGTGTTTTCATCTGTGGACTGGTGGCTAGTGAGTGTGTTGCCTTCAGTGGCAAAGGGAAATAAAACCTCTGCATGAAGAGGAATCATGGAGCCTCCCCCTTCTCAGCTCCAAGTGTCCAAATCTGAACAGCTGGTCTGGGCTCTGAGTGGAAGCTGAGGTGGTCATGTGCCTGGGCCTCCAGACTAATCCACTCCACTCCAAGTCCAAGTCCGAGTGTAAAACTCAGTTTCAGTCTCAGTCTCAGTCTCAGTCTCTATCTTTGTCCACTCTCTCTCTCTCTCTCTCTCTCTCGCTCTCTCTCACGGTGCAACCTCAGCTCCGCCCACTGCTCCCAGAGTCCAGATCCATATTTAACTTTCTCTTGTATTGTTTGATTGTACACTCATAGTGACAGGGCGTCTTTTCCTTTATAAATGAGTTCCCAGTCATCCGATTGTACCTCAATAACTAGTTTATCCAGGGATTCCTCTCTTCTGACTCATTTGTAATGATATCCATCTGTTGTCTCTTTTAATCTTTCTGTGGTTTTTATTGGAAATAGTAAAAAAACAAACAGACATGAAATCACTGATATCATTGACTAATAAGCCCTTGTACGTTTTCTTCATTTGACTTTTATTTGCTGATTGTTTCATCTGAATGTTTAATCTGTTCCACCTCTTTAAGCTACATCAATAACCAATGTAATACGCCCCCTGGATTTGGTCACCACAGTCACACGGTCAAAGAGCAAGTCAGCCTCGCTGCTGGCCCCTGCTGGCCGCGCCCCGTCACTATCTGTCAAATCCTGTTACAGAGTGCTCTGATGTCTGTGGGAAAAAAACTTGAAACTGAGCAAGATGACTATTGCAGCAACACGTCATCAGTAGGATAAAACTAAACTGTCTCTTGATGGTCTACGACAGGGTGTCCAAACTGGGTCAGAGAGTGCTGGTGTCCTGCATGTTTTAGTTCTCTGCCTGCTTCAGCATACCTGAATCTAATGATGACGTCATCACCAAGGTTGTGAAAAAGAACAATAATGAGCCTTTCATCACAAAGTGGATGGGAGAGGCACCGGATGGAGATCAACGGAGATCAAAGCCGGAGGAAATCTTGGATCTGAGCATCTCCATGGCAAAAGGCCCTGATCTCCTTTGATCTGATAGGAGATCAGCACTGGAGCCATGGAGACGCTCAGATCAAAGGAAATCAGCTTTGTAGAGTTGTAATGTGCTCGTACTCATCCTTACATTTTTCTAGAAATTTGTCTTCAATCACCTTTTCTCTATTTACACTCTCTACTTGAACCTTTACCTGTTTATTTATTTCATATTTTCCAAATATCATGATTTTTGTTTGACCTAGATTTAATGAATTAGATTTCATTTCTCTGAATGTATCTAGTATGTCGTTGAAGAGTTTTTCTAGGATTTGGGAGAATTGTGGGTCTGTAGTTTGTGAAGTGTGTCTGTTTTCAATAACGGTATCCTTACTGGAAGCCTGTTGAATGATACTATGTAGAACCTTCTATGTACTGCTGACATGGTCTTTATTGTTTTCTGGTACTTTCTTAAAAGAATTCTTCTAACATTTTCTCATCATATGAGTGAACTTTGTTTTACATTTCTTGGATTTATTTTCCATCTCCTTCGTTCATCATTTATTGGATTCTCTATGTCATGTATTCTTCTCCTTGGATGCATTTTTTAAGCCCTTTGTCATCCATTAAACATCTTTATATTTCACTTTTTCTCGTATTTATAAATGAGTTCCCAGTCATCTGATTGTACCTCAATAACTAGTTTTTCCAGGGACTGCTCTGTTTTGACTCATTTGTGTTGACATCTATCTGTTGTCTGTTTTAATGTTTCTGTGTTTTTTATTGTAAATAGTAAAAAAACTAAAACAAACAGACATGAAATCACTGATATCATTGACTAATACATCACTTACTTTGATATTATCTATAACATGTGTAAATAAATTATGACCCTCCAAACGACCCCCAGGAGGCCCGGCTGTTGTGTGTGTGTGTGTGTGTGTGTGTGTGTGTGTGTGTGTGTGGGGGGGTGTGTGTGTGTTTGGGCCTGGTTATAGGAGAAGTGAGGATGGAGCAGCCATTTACTGGTAAAACTAACTCACTAACATCTTGGTGAAAATAGAATATATGTTTTTTTCAAATTAAAGTGACAATGAAAGTGAGAACAGGAGTTCCCCCCTCACCTCCAGAGTGAACATAAGTCATGTCTGTATATTACATCCATCATCCATCCATCCATCCATCCATCATCCATGATGTGATCCAGCAAACATGTCCAAGCAGTAGTGTTGTGTTGTTGCTTCTCATTGTCAATAGAACCATGAGAAAGTATGAGAGTGACTGTTACGCTTGTATGATCACTGGACCTTTTGAAAGCAGTCAGACTCTCATACTGTACCAGTAGCATCTGTGTCATTCACAACCCGTCTCCATCTTAACTGGACTTTCTGTGTACACATATGATTTTGTGTTTTCATCTGTGGACTGGTGGCTAGTGAGTGTGTTGCCTTCAGTGGCAAAGGGAAATAAAACCTCTGCATGAAGAGGAATCATGGAGCCTCCCCCTTCTCAGCTCCAAGTGTCCAAATCTGAACAGCTGGTCTGGGCTCTGAGTGGAAGCTGAGGTGGTCATGTGCCTGGGCCTCCAGACTAATCCACTCCACTCCAAGTCCAAGTCCGAGTGTAAAACTCAGTTTCAGTCTCAGTCTCAGTCTCTATCTTTGTCCACTCTCTCTCTCTCTCTCTCTCTCTCTCTCTCTCTCTCTCTCGCTCTCTCTCACGGTGCAACCTCAGCTCCGCCCACTGCTCCCAGAGTCCAGATCCATATTTCACTTTCTCTTGTATTGTTTGATTGTACACTCATAGTGACAGGGCGTCTTTTCCTTTATAAATGAGTTCCCAGTCATCCGATTGTACCTCAATAACTAGTTTATCCAGGGATTCCTCTCTTCTGACTCATTTGTAATGATATCCATCTGTTGTCTCTTTTAATCTTTCTGTGGTTTTTATTGGAAATAGTAAAAAAACAAACAGACATGAAATCACTGATATCATTGACTAATAAGCCCTTGTACGTTTTCTTCATTTGACTTTTATTTGCTGATTGTTTCATCTGAATGTTTAATCTGTTCCACCTCTTTAAGCTACATCAATAACCAATGTAATACGCCCCCTGGATTTGGTCACCACAGTCACACGGTCAAAGAGCAAGTCAGCCTCGCTGCTGGCCCCTGCTGGCCGCGCCCCGTCACTATCTGTCAAATCCTGTTACAGAGTGCTCTGATGTCTGTGGGAAAAAAACTTGAAACTGAGCAAGATGACTATTGCAGCAACACGTCATCAGTAGGATAAAACTAAGCTGTCTCTTGATGGTCTACGACAGGGTGTCCAAACTGGGTCAGAGAGTGCTGGTGTCCTGCATGTTTTAGTTCTCTGCCTGCTTCAGCATACCTGAATCTAATGATGACGTCATCACCAAGGTTGTGAAAAAGAACAATAATGAGCCTTTCATCACAAAGTGGATGGGAGAGGCACCGGATGGAGATCAACGGAGATCAAAGCCGGAGGAAATCTTGGATCTGAGCATCTCCATGGCAAAAGGCCCTGATCTCCTTTGATCTGATAGGAGATCAGCACTGGAGCCATGGAGACGCTCAGATCAAAGGAAATCAGCTTTGTAGAGTTGTAATGTGCTCGTACTCATCCTTACATTTTTCTAGAAATTTGTCTTCAATCACCTTTTCTCTATTTACACTCTCTACTTGAACCTTTACCTGTTTATTTATTTCATATTTTCCAAATATCATGATTTTTGTTTGACCTAGATTTAATGAATTAGATTTCATTTCTCTGAATGTATCTAGTATGTCGTTGAAGAGTTTTTCTAGGATTTGGGAGAATTGTGGGTCTGTAGTTTGTGAAGTGTGTCTGTTTTCAATAACGGTATCCTTACTGGAAGCCTGTTGAATGATACTATGTAGAACCTTCTATGTACTGCTGACATGGTCTTTATTGTTTTCTGGTACTTTCTTAAAAGAATTCTTCTAACATTTTCTCATCATATGAGTGAACTTTGTTTTACATTTCTTGGATTTATTTTCCATCTCCTTCGTTCATCATTTATTGGATTCTCTATGTCATGTATTCTTCTCCTTGGATGCATTTTTTAAGCCCTTTGTCATCCATTAAACATCTTTATATTTCACTTTTTCTCGTATTTATAAATGAGTTCCCAGTCATCTGATTGTACCTCAATAACTAGTTTTTCCAGGGACTGCTCTGTTTTGACTCATTTGTGTTGACATCTATCTGTTGTCTGTTTTAATGTTTCTGTGGTTTTTATTGTAAATAGTAAAAAAACTAAAACAAACAGACATGAAATCACTGATATCATTGACTAATACATCACTTACTTTGATATTATCTATAACATGTGTAAATAAATTATGACCCTCCAAACGACCCCCAGGAGGCCCGGCTGTTGTGTGTGTGTGTGTGTGTGTGTGTGTGTGTGTGTGTGTGTGTGTGTGTGTGTGTGTGTGGGGGGGTGTGTGTGTGTTTGGGCCTGGTTATAGGAGAAGTGAGGATGGAGCAGCCATTTACTGGTAAAACTAACTCACTAACATCTTGGTGAAAATAGAATATATGTTTTTTTCAAATTAAAGTGACAATGAAAGTGAGAACAGGAGTTCCCCCCTCACCTCCAGAGTGAACATAAGTCATGTCTGTATATTACATCCATCATCCATCCATCCATCCATCCATCATCCATCATCCATGATGTGATCCAGCAAACATGTCCAAGCAGTAGTGTTGTGTTGTTGCTTCTCATTGTCAATAGAACCATGAGAAAGTATGAGAGTGACTGTTACGCTTGTATGATCACTGGACCTTTTGAAAGCAGTCAGACTCTCATACTGTACCAGTAGCATCTGTGTCATTCACAACCCGTCTCCATCTTAACTGGACTTTCTGTGTACACATATGATTTTGTGTTTTCATCTGTGGACTGGTGGCTAGTGAGTGTGTTGCCTTCAGTGGCAAAGGGAAATAAAACCTCTGCATGAAGAGGAATCATGGAGCCTCCCCCTTCTCAGCTCCAAGTGTCCAAATCTGAACAGCTGGTCTGGGCTCTGAGTGGAAGCTGAGGTGGTCATGTGCCTGGGCCTCCAGACTAATCCACTCCACTCCAAGTCCAAGTCCGAGTGTAAAACTCAGTTTCAGTCTCAGTCTCAATCTCTATCTTTGTCCACTCTCTCTCTCTCTCTCTCTCTCTCTCTCGCTCTCTCTCACGGTGCAACCTCAGCTCCGCCCACTGCTCCCAGAGTCCAGATCCATATTTCACTTTCTCTTGTATTGTTTGATTGTACACTCATAGTGACAGGGCGTCTTTTCCTTTATAAATGAGTTCCCAGTCATCCGATTGTACCTCAATAACTAGTTTATCCAGGGATTCCTCTCTTCTGACTCATTTGTAATGATATCCATCTGTTGTCTCTTTTAATCTTTCTGTGGTTTTTATTGGAAATAGTAAAAAAACAAACAGACATGAAATCACTGATATCATTGACTAATAAGCCCTTGTACGTTTTCTTCATTTGACTTTTATTTGCTGATTGTTTCATCTGAATGTTTAATCTGTTCCACCTCTTTAAGCTACATCAATAACCAATGTAATACGCCCCCTGGATTTGGTCACCACAGTCACACGGTCAAAGAGCAAGTCAGCCTCGCTGCTGGCCCCTGCTGGCCGCGCCCCGTCACTATCTGTCAAATCCTGTTACAGAGTGCTCTGATGTCTGTGGGAAAAAAACTTGAAACTGAGCAAGATGACTATTGCAGCAACACGTCATCAGTAGGATAAAACTAAGCTGTCTCTTGATGGTCTACGACAGGGTGTCCAAACTGGGTCAGAGAGTGCTGGTGTCCTGCATGTTTTAGTTCTCTGCCTGCTTCAGCATACCTGAATCTAATGATGACGTCATCACCAAGGTTGTGAAAAAGAACAATAATGAGCCTTTCATCACAAAGTGGATGGGAGAGGCACCGGATGGAGATCAACGGAGATCAAAGCCGGAGGAAATCTTGGATCTGAGCATCTCCATGGCAAAAGGCCCTGATCTCCTTTGATCTGATAGGAGATCAGCACTGGAGCCATGGAGACGCTCAGATCAAAGGAAATCAGCTTTGTAGAGTTGTAATGTGCTCGTACTCATCCTTACATTTTTCTAGAAATTTGTCTTCAATCACCTTTTCTCTATTTACACTCTCTACTTGAACCTTTACCTGTTTATTTATTTCATATTTTCCAAATATCATGATTTTTGTTTGACCTAGATTTAATGAATTAGATTTCATTTCTCTGAATGTATCTAGTATGTCGTTGAAGAGTTTTTCTAGGATTTGGGAGAATTGTGGGTCTGTAGTTTGTGAAGTGTGTCTGTTTTCAATAACGGTATCCTTACTGGAAGCCTGTTGAATGATACTATGTAGAACCTTCTATGTACTGCTGACATGGTCTTTATTGTTTTCTGGTACTTTCTTAAAAGAATTCTTCTAACATTTTCTCATCATATGAGTGAACTTTGTTTTACATTTCTTGGATTTATTTTCCATCTCCTTCGTTCATCATTTATTGGATTCTCTATGTCATGTATTCTTCTCCTTGGATGCATTTTTTAAGCCCTTTGTCATCCATTAAACATCTTTATATTTCACTTTTTCTCGTATTTATAAATGAGTTCCCAGTCATCTGATTGTACCTCAATAACTAGTTTTTCCAGGGACTGCTCTGTTTTGACTCATTTGTGTTGACATCTATCTGTTGTCTGTTTTAATGTTTCTGTGGTTTTTATTGTAAATAGTAAAAAAACTAAAACAAACAGACATGAAATCACTGATATCATTGACTAATACATCACTTACTTTGATATTATCTATAACATGTGTAAATAAATTATGACCCTCCAAACGACCCCCAGGAGGCCCGGCTGTTGTGTGTGTGTGTGTGTGTGTGTGTGTGTGTGTGTGTGTGTGTGTGTGTGTGTGTGTGGGGGTGTGTGTGTGTTTGGGCCTGGTTATAGGAGAAGTGAGGATGGAGCAGCCATTTACTGGTAAAACTAACTCACTAACATCTTGGTGAAAATAGAATATATGTTTTTTTCAAATTAAAGTGACAATGAAAGTGAGAACAGGAGTTCCCCCCTCACCTCCAGAGTGAACATAAGTCATGTCTGTATATTACATCCATCATCCATCCATCCATCCATCCATCCATCCATCATCCATCATCCATGATGTGATCCAGCAAACATGTCCAAGCAGTAGTGTTGTGTTGTTGCTTCTCATTGTCAATAGAACCATGAGAAAGTATGAGAGTGACTGTTACGCTTGTATGATCACTGGACCTTTTGAAAGCAGTCAGACTCTCATACTGTACCAGTAGCATCTGTGTCATTCACAACCCGTCTCCATCTTAACTGGACTTTCTGTGTACACATATGATTTTGTGTTTTCATCTGTGGACTGGTGGCTAGTGAGTGTGTTGCCTTCAGTGGCAAAGGGAAATAAAACCTCTGCATGAAGAGGAATCATGGAGCCTCCCCCTTCTCAGCTCCAAGTGTCCAAATCTGAACAGCTGGTCTGGGCTCTGAGTGGAAGCTGAGGTGGTCATGTGCCTGGGCCTCCAGACTAATCCACTCCACTCCAAGTCCAAGTCCGAGTGTAAAACTCAGTTTCAGTCTCAGTCTCAATCTCTATCTTTGTCCACTCTCTCTCTCTCTCTCTCTCTCTCTCGCTCTCTCTCACGGTGCAACCTCAGCTCCGCCCACTGCTCCCAGAGTCCAGATCCATATTTCACTTTCTCTTGTATTGTTTGATTGTACACTCATAGTGACAGGGCGTCTTTTCCTTTATAAATGAGTTCCCAGTCATCCGATTGTACCTCAATAACTAGTTTATCCAGGGATTCCTCTCTTCTGACTCATTTGTAATGATATCCATCTGTTGTCTCTTTTAATCTTTCTGTGGTTTTTATTGGAAATAGTAAAAAAACAAACAGACATGAAATCACTGATATCATTGACTAATAAGCCCTTGTACGTTTTCTTCATTTGACTTTTATTTGCTGATTGTTTCATCTGAATGTTTAATCTGTTCCACCTCTTTAAGCTACATCAATAACCAATGTAATACGCCCCCTGGATTTGGTCACCACAGTCACACGGTCAAAGAGCAAGTCAGCCTCGCTGCTGGCCCCTGCTGGCCGCGCCCCGTCACTATCTGTCAAATCCTGTTACAGAGTGCTCTGATGTCTGTGGGAAAAAAACTTGAAACTGAGCAAGATGACTATTGCAGCAACACGTCATCAGTAGGATAAAACTAAGCTGTCTCTTGATGGTCTACGACAGGGTGTCCAAACTGGGTCAGAGAGTGCTGGTGTCCTGCATGTTTTAGTTCTCTGCCTGCTTCAGCATACCTGAATCTAATGATGACGTCATCACCAAGGTTGTGAAAAAGAACAATAATGAGCCTTTCATCACAAAGTGGATGGGAGAGGCACCGGATGGAGATCAACGGAGATCAAAGCCGGAGGAAATCTTGGATCTGAGCATCTCCATGGCAAAAGGCCCTGATCTCCTTTGATCTGATAGGAGATCAGCACTGGAGCCATGGAGACGCTCAGATCAAAGGAAATCAGCTTTGTAGAGTTGTAATGTGCTCGTACTCATCCTTACATTTTTCTAGAAATTTGTCTTCAATCACCTTTTCTCTATTTACACTCTCTACTTGAACCTTTACCTGTTTATTTATTTCATATTTTCCAAATATCATGATTTTTGTTTGACCTAGATTTAATGAATTAGATTTCATTTCTCTGAATGTATCTAGTATGTCGTTGAAGAGTTTTTCTAGGATTTGGGAGAATTGTGGGTCTGTAGTTTGTGAAGTGTGTCTGTTTTCAATAACGGTATCCTTACTGGAAGCCTGTTGAATGATACTATGTAGAACCTTCTATGTACTGCTGACATGGTCTTTATTGTTTTCTGGTACTTTCTTAAAAGAATTCTTCTAACATTTTCTCATCATATGAGTGAACTTTGTTTTACATTTCTTGGATTTATTTTCCATCTCCTTCGTTCATCATTTATTGGATTCTCTATGTCATGTATTCTTCTCCTTGGATGCATTTTTTAAGCCCTTTGTCATCCATTAAACATCTTTATATTTCACTTTTTCTCGTATTTATAAATGAGTTCCCAGTCATCTGATTGTACCTCAATAACTAGTTTTTCCAGGGACTGCTCTGTTTTGACTCATTTGTGTTGACATCTATCTGTTGTCTGTTTTAATGTTTCTGTGTTTTTTATTGTAAATAGTAAAAAAACTAAAACAAACAGACATGAAATCACTGATATCATTGACTAATACATCACTTACTTTGATATTATCTATAACATGTGTAAATAAATTATGACCCTCCAAACGACCCCCAGGAGGCCCGGCTGTTGTGTGTGTGTGTGTGTGTGTGTGTGTGTGTGTGTGTGTGTGTGTGTGTGTGTGTGTGTGTGGGGGTGTGTGTGTGTTTGGGCCTGGTTATAGGAGAAGTGAGGATGGAGCAGCCATTTACTGGTAAAACTAACTCACTAACATCTTGGTGAAAATAGAATATATGTTTTTTTCAAATTAAAGTGACAATGAAAGTGAGAACAGGAGTTCCCCCCTCACCTCCAGAGTGAACATAAGTCATGTCTGTATATTACATCCATCATCCATCCATCCATCCATCCATCATCCATCATCCATGATGTGATCCAGCAAACATGTCCAAGCAGTAGTGTTGTGTTGTTGCTTCTCATTGTCAATAGAACCATGAGAAAGTATGAGAGTGACTGTTACGCTTGTATGATCACTGGACCTTTTGAAAGCAGTCAGACTCTCATACTGTACCAGTAGCATCTGTGTCATTCACAACCCGTCTCCATCTTAACTGGACTTTCTGTGTACACATATGATTTTGTGTTTTCATCTGTGGACTGGTGGCTAGTGAGTGTGTTGCCTTCAGTGGCAAAGGGAAATAAAACCTCTGCATGAAGAGGAATCATGGAGCCTCCCCCTTCTCAGCTCCAAGTGTCCAAATCTGAACAGCTGGTCTGGGCTCTGAGTGGAAGCTGAGGTGGTCATGTGCCTGGGCCTCCAGACTAATCCACTCCACTCCAAGTCCAAGTCCGAGTGTAAAACTCAGTTTCAGTCTCAGTCTCAGTCTCTATCTTTGTCCACTCTCTCTCTCTCTCTCTCTCTCTCTCTCTCGCTCTCTCTCACGGTGCAACCTCAGCTCCGCCCACTGCTCCCAGAGTCCAGATCCATATTTCACTTTCTCTTGTATTGTTTGATTGTACACTCATAGTGACAGGGCGTCTTTTCCTTTATAAATGAGTTCCCAGTCATCCGATTGTACCTCAATAACTAGTTTATCCAGGGATTCCTCTCTTCTGACTCATTTGTAATGATATCCATCTGTTGTCTCTTTTAATCTTTCTGTGGTTTTTATTGGAAATAGTAAAAAAACAAACAGACATGAAATCACTGATATCATTGACTAATAAGCCCTTGTACGTTTTCTTCATTTGACTTTTATTTGCTGATTGTTTCATCTGAATGTTTAATCTGTTCCACCTCTTTAAGCTACATCAATAACCAATGTAATACGCCCCCTGGATTTGGTCACCACAGTCACACGGTCAAAGAGCAAGTCAGCCTCGCTGCTGGCCCCTGCTGGCCGCGCCCCGTCACTATCTGTCAAATCCTGTTACAGAGTGCTCTGATGTCTGTGGGAAAAAAACTTGAAACTGAGCAAGATGACTATTGCAGCAACACGTCATCAGTAGGATAAAACTAAGCTGTCTCTTGATGGTCTACGACAGGGTGTCCAAACTGGGTCAGAGAGTGCTGGTGTCCTGCATGTTTTAGTTCTCTGCCTGCTTCAGCATACCTGAATCTAATGATGACGTCATCACCAAGGTTGTGAAAAAGAACAATAATGAGCCTTTCATCACAAAGTGGATGGGAGAGGCACCGGATGGAGATCAACGGAGATCAAAGCCGGAGGAAATCTTGGATCTGAGCATCTCCATGGCAAAAGGCCCTGATCTCCTTTGATCTGATAGGAGATCAGCACTGGAGCCATGGAGACGCTCAGATCAAAGGAAATCAGCTTTGTAGAGTTGTAATGTGCTCGTACTCATCCTTACATTTTTCTAGAAATTTGTCTTCAATCACCTTTTCTCTATTTACACTCTCTACTTGAACCTTTACCTGTTTATTTATTTCATATTTTCCAAATATCATGATTTTTGTTTGACCTAGATTTAATGAATTAGATTTCATTTCTCTGAATGTATCTAGTATGTCGTTGAAGAGTTTTTCTAGGATTTGGGAGAATTGTGGGTCTGTAGTTTGTGAAGTGTGTCTGTTTTCAATAACGGTATCCTTACTGGAAGCCTGTTGAATGATACTATGTAGAACCTTCTATGTACTGCTGACATGGTCTTTATTGTTTTCTGGTACTTTCTTAAAAGAATTCTTCTAACATTTTCTCATCATATGAGTGAACTTTGTTTTACATTTCTTGGATTTATTTTCCATCTCCTTCGTTCATCATTTATTGGATTCTCTATGTCATGTATTCTTCTCCTTGGATGCATTTTTTAAGCCCTTTGTCATCCATTAAACATCTTTATATTTCACTTTTTCTCGTATTTATAAATGAGTTCCCAGTCATCTGATTGTACCTCAATAACTAGTTTTTCCAGGGACTGCTCTGTTTTGACTCATTTGTGTTGACATCTATCTGTTGTCTGTTTTAATGTTTCTGTGTTTTTTATTGTAAATAGTAAAAAAACTAAAACAAACAGACATGAAATCACTGATATCATTGACTAATACATCACTTACTTTGATATTATCTATAACATGTGTAAATAAATTATGACCCTCCAAACGACCCCCAGGAGGCCCGGCTGTTGTGTGTGTGTGTGTGTGTGTGTGTGTGTGTGTGTGGGGGTGTGTGTGTGTTTGGGCCTGGTTATAGGAGAAGTGAGGATGGAGCAGCCATTTACTGGTAAAACTAACTCACTAACATCTTGGTGAAAATAGAATATATGTTTTTTTCAAATTAAAGTGACAATGAAAGTGAGAACAGGAGTTCCCCCCTCACCTCCAGAGTGAACATAAGTCATGTCTGTATATTACATCCATCATCCATCCATCCATCCATCCATCCATCCATCATCCATCATCCATGATGTGATCCAGCAAACATGTCCAAGCAGTAGTGTTGTGTTGTTGCTTCTCATTGTCAATAGAACCATGAGAAAGTATGAGAGTGACTGATACGCTTGTATGATCACTGGACCTTTTGAAAGCAGTCAGACTCTCATACTGTACCAGTAGCATCTGTGTCATTCACAACCCGTCTCCATCTTAACTGGACTTTCTGTGTACACATATGATTTTGTGTTTTCATCTGTGGACTGGTGGCTAGTGAGTGTGTTGCCTTCAGTGGCAAAGGGAAATAAAACCTCTGCATGAAGAGGAATCATGGAGCCTCCCCCTTCTCAGCTCCAAGTGTCCAAATCTGAACAGCTGGTCTGGGCTCTGAGTGGAAGCTGAGGTGGTCATGTGCCTGGGCCTCCAGACTAATCCACTCCACTCCAAGTCCAAGTCCGAGTGTAAAACTCAGTTTCAGTCTCAGTCTCAGTCTCTATCTTTGTCCACTCTCTCTCTCTCTCTCTCTCTCTCTCTCGCTCTCTCTCACGGTGCAACCTCAGCTCCGCCCACTGCTCCCAGAGTCCAGATCCATATTTCACTTTCTCTTGTATTGTTTGATTGTACACTCATAGTGACAGGGCGTCTTTTCCTTTATAAATGAGTTCCCAGTCATCCGATTGTACCTCAATAACTAGTTTATCCAGGGATTCCTCTCTTCTGACTCATTTGTAATGATATCCATCTGTTGTCTCTTTTAATCTTTCTGTGGTTTTTATTGGAAATAGTAAAAAAACAAACAGACATGAAATCACTGATATCATTGACTAATAAGCCCTTGTACGTTTTCTTCATTTGACTTTTATTTGCTGATTGTTTCATCTGAATGTTTAATCTGTTCCACCTCTTTAAGCTACATCAATAACCAATGTAATACGCCCCCTGGATTTGGTCACCACAGTCACACGGTCAAAGAGCAAGTCAGCCTCGCTGCTGGCCCCTGCTGGCCGCGCCCCGTCACTATCTGTCAAATCCTGTTACAGAGTGCTCTGATGTCTGTGGGAAAAAAACTTGAAACTGAGCAAGATGACTATTGCAGCAACACGTCATCAGTAGGATAAAACTAAGCTGTCTCTTGATGGTCTACGACAGGGTGTCCAAACTGGGTCAGAGAGTGCTGGTGTCCTGCATGTTTTAGTTCTCTGCCTGCTTCAGCATACCTGAATCTAATGATGACGTCCTCACCAAGGTTGTGAAAAAGAACAATAATGAGCCTTTCATCACAAAGTGGATGGGAGAGGCACCGGATGGAGATCAACGGAGATCAAAGCCGGAGGAAATCTTGGATCTGAGCATCTCCATGGCAAAAGGCCCTGATCTCCTTTGATCTGATAGGAGATCAGCACTGGAGCCATGGAGACGCTCAGATCAAAGGAAATCAGCTTTGTAGAGTTGTAATGTGCTCGTACTCATCCTTACATTTTTCTAGAAATTTGTCTTCAATCACCTCTTCTCTATTTACACTCTCTACTTGAACCTTTACCTGTTTATTTATTTCATATTTTCCAAATATCATGATTTTTGTTTGACCTAGATTTAATGAATTAGATTTCATTTCTCTGAATGTATCTAGTATGTCGTTGAAGAGTTTTTCTAGGATTTGGGAGAATTGTGGGTCTGTAGTTTGTGAAGTGTGTCTGTTTTCAATAACGGTATCCTTACTGGAAGCCTGTTGAATGATACTATGTAGAACCTTCTATGTACTGCTGACATGGTCTTTATTGTTTTCTGGTACTTTCTTAAAAGAATTCTTCTAACATTTTCTCATCATATGAGTGAACTTTGTTTTACATTTCTTGGATTTATTTTCCATCTCCTTCGTTCATCATTTATTGGATTCTCTATGTCATGTATTCTTCTCCTTGGATGCATTTTTTAAGCCCTTTGTCATCCATTAAACATCTTTATATTTCACTTTTTCTCGTATTTATAAATGAGTTCCCAGTCATCTGATTGTACCTCAATAACTAGTTTTTCCAGGGACTGCTCTGTTTTGACTCATTTGTGTTGACATCTATCTGTTGTCTGTTTTAATGTTTCTGTGTTTTTTATTGTAAATAGTAAAAAAACTAAAACAAACAGACATGAAATCACTGATATCATTGACTAATACATCACTTACTTTGATATTATCTATAACATGTGTAAATAAATTATGACCCTCCAAACGACCCCCAGGAGGCCCGGCTGTTGTGTGTGTGTGTGTGTGTGTGTGTGTGTGTGTGTGTGTGTGTGTGTGTGTGTGTGTGTGGGGGTGTGTGTGTGTTTGGGCCTGGTTATAGGAGAAGTGAGGATGGAGCAGCCATTTACTGGTAAAACTAACTCACTAACATCTTGGTGAAAATAGAATATATGTTTTTTTCAAATTAAAGTGACAATGAAAGTGAGAACAGGAGTTCCCCCCTCACCTCCAGAGTGAACATAAGTCATGTCTGTATATTACATCCATCATCCATCCATCCATCCATCCATCCATCCATCATCCATCATCCATGATGTGATCCAGCAAACATGTCCAAGCAGTAGTGTTGTGTTGTTGCTTCTCATTGTCAATAGAACCATGAGAAAGTATGAGAGTGACTGATACGCTTGTATGATCACTGGACCTTTTGAAAGCAGTCAGACTCTCATACTGTACCAGTAGCATCTGTGTCATTCACAACCCGTCTCCATCTTAACTGGACTTTCTGTGTACACATATGATTTTGTGTTTTCATCTGTGGACTGGTGGCTAGTGAGTGTGTTGCCTTCAGTGGCAAAGGGAAATAAAACCTCTGCATGAAGAGGAATCATGGAGCCTCCCCCTTCTCAGCTCCAAGTGTCCAAATCTGAACAGCTGGTCTGGGCTCTGAGTGGAAGCTGAGGTGGTCATGTGCCTGGGCCTCCAGACTAATCCACTCCACTCCAAGTCCGAGTGTAAAACTCAGTCTCAGTCTCAGTCTCAGTCTCTATCTTTGTCCACTCTCTCTCTCTCTCTCTCTCTCTCTCTCGCTCTCTCTCACGGTGCAACCTCAGCTCCGCCCACTGCTCCCAGAGTCCAGATCCATATTTCACTTTCTCTTGTATTGTTTGATTGTACACTCATAGTGACAGGGCGTCTTTTCCTTTATAAATGAGTTCCCAGTCATCCGATTGTACCTCAATAACTAGTTTATCCAGGGATTCCTCTCTTCTGACTCATTTGTAATGATATCCATCTGTTGTCTCTTTTAATCTTTCTGTGGTTTTTATTGGAAATAGTAAAAAAACAAACAGACATGAAATCACTGATATCATTGACTAATAAGCCCTTGTACGTTTTCTTCATTTGACTTTTATTTGCTGATTGTTTCATCTGAATGTTTAATCTGTTCCACCTCTTTAAGCTACATCAATAACCAATGTAATACGCCCCCTGGATTTGGTCACCACAGTCACACGGTCAAAGAGCAAGTCAGCCTCGCTGCTGGCCCCTGCTGGCCGCGCCCCGTCACTATCTGTCAAATCCTGTTACAGAGTGCTCTGATGTCTGTGGGAAAAAACTTGAAACTGAGCAAGATGACTATTGCAGCAACACGTCATCAGTAGGATAAAACTAAGCTGTCTCTTGATGGTCTACGACAGGGTGTCCAAACTGGGTCAGAGAGTGCTGGTGTCCTGCATGTTTTAGTTCTCTGCCTGCTTCATCATACCTGAATCTAATGATGACGTCATCACCAAGGTTGTGAAAAAGAACAATAATGAGCCTTTCATCACAAAGAGGATGGGGGAGGCACCGGATGGAGATCAACGGAGATCAAAGCCGGAGGAAATCTTGGATCTGAGCATCTCCATGGCAAAAGGCCCTGATCTCCTTTGATCTGATAGGAGATCAGCACTGGAGCCATGGAGACGCTCAGATCAAAGGAAATCAGCTTTGTAGAGTTGTAATGTGCTCGTACTCATCCTTACATTTTTCTAGAAATTTGTCTTCAATCACCTTTTCTCTATTTACACTCTCTACTTGAACCTTTACCTGTTTATTTATTTCATATTTTCCAAATATCATGATTTTTGTTTGACCTAGATTTAATGAATTAGATTTCATTTCTCTGAATGTATCTAGTATGTCGTTGAAGAGTTTTTCTAGGATTTGGGAGAATTGTGGGTCTGTAGTTTGTGAAGTGTGTCTGTTTTCAATAACGGTATCCTTACTGGAAGCCTGTTGAATGATACTATGTAGAACCTTCTATGTACTGCTGACATGGTCTTTATTGTTTTCTGGTACTTTCTTAAAAGAATTCTTCTAACATTTTCTCATCATATGAGTGAACTTTGTTTTACATTTCTTGGATTTATTTTCCATCTCCTTCGTTCATCATTTATTGGATTCTCTATGTCATGTATTCTTCTCCTTGGATGCATTTTTTAAGCCCTTTGTCATCCATTAAACATCTTTATATTTCACTTTTTCTCGTATTTATAAATGAGTTCCCAGTCATCTGATTGTACCTCAATAACTAGTTTTTCCAGGGACTGCTCTGTTTTGACTCATTTGTGTTGACATCTATCTGTTGTCTGTTTTAATGTTTCTGTGTTTTTTATTGTAAATAGTAAAAAAACTAAAACAAACAGACATGAAATCACTGATATCATTGACTAATACATCACTTACTTTGATATTATCTATAACATGTGTAAATAAATTATGACCCTCCAAACGACCCCCAGGAGGCCCGGCTGTTGTGTGTGTGTGTGTGTGTGTGTGTGTGTGTGTGTGTGTGTGTGTGTGTGTGTGTGTGTGGGGGTGTGTGTGTGTTTGGGCCTGGTTATAGGAGAAGTGAGGATGGAGCAGCCATTTACTGGTAAAACTAACTCACTAACATCTTGGTGAAAATAGAATATATGTTTTTTTCAAATTAAAGTGACAATGAAAGTGAGAACAGGAGTTCCCCCCTCACCTCCAGAGTGAACATAAGTCATGTCTGTATATTACATCCATCATCCATCCATCCATCCATCCATCATCCATCATCCATGATGTGATCCAGCAAACATGTCCAAGCAGTAGTGTTGTGTTGTTGCTTCTCATTGTCAATAGAACCATGAGAAAGTATGAGAGTGACTGTTACGCTTGTATGATCACTGGACCTTTTGAAAGCAGTCAGACTCTCATACTGTACCAGTAGCATCTGTGTCATTCACAACCCGTCTCCATCTTAACTGGACTTTCTGTGTACACATATGATTTTGTGTTTTCATCTGTGGACTGGTGGCTAGTGAGTGTGTTGCCTTCAGTGGCAAAGGGAAATAAAACCTCTGCATGAAGAGGAATCATGGAGCCTCCCCCTTCTCAGCTCCAAGTGTCCAAATCTGAACAGCTGGTCTGGGCTCTGAGTGGAAGCTGAGGTGGTCATGTGCCTGGGCCTCCAGACTAATCCACTCCAAGTCCAAGACCGAGTGTAAAACTCAGTTTCAGTCCCAGTCTCAGTCTCTATCTTTGTCCACTCTCTCTCTCTCTCTCTCTCTCTCTCTCTCGCTCTCTCTCACGGTGCAACCTCAGCTCCGCCCACTGCTCCCAGAGTCCAGATCCATATTTCACTTTCTCTTGTATTGTTTGATTGTACACTCATAGTGACAGGGCGTCTTTTCCTTTATAAATGAGTTCCCAGTCATCCGATTGTACCTCAATAACTAGTTTATCCAGGGACTGCTCTGTTTTGACTCATTTGTGTTGACATCTATCTGTTGTCTGTTTTAATGTTTCTGTGTTTTTTATTGTAAATAGTAAAAAAACTAAAACAAACAGACATGAAATCACTGATATCATTGACTAATACATCACTTACTTTGATATTATCTATAACATGTGTAAATAAATTATGACCCTCCAAACGACCCCCAGGAGGCCCGGCTGTGTGTGTGTGTGTGTGTGTGTGTGTGTGTGTGTGTGTGTGTGTGTGTGTGTGTGTGTGTGTGGGGGTGTGTGTGTGTTTGGGCCTGGTTATAGGAGAAGTGAGGATGGAGCAGCCATTTACTGGTAAAACTAACTCACTAACATCTTGGTGAAAATAGAATATATGTTTTTTTCAAATTAAAGTGACAATGAAAGTGAGAACAGGAGTTCCCCCCTCACCTCCAGAGTGAACATAAGTCATGTCTGTATATTACATCCATCATCCATCCATCCATCCATCCATCATCCATCATCCATGATGTGATCCAGCAAACATGTCCAAGCAGTAGTGTTGTGTTGTTGCTTCTCATTGTCAATAGAACCATGAGAAAGTATGAGAGTGACTGTTACGCTTGTATGATCACTGGACCTTTTGAAAGCAGTCAGACTCTCATACTGTACCAGTAGCATCTGTGTCATTCACAACCCGTCTCCATCTTAACTGGACTTTCTGTGTACACATATGATTTTGTGTTTTCATCTGTGGACTGGTGGCTAGTGAGTGTGTTGCCTTCAGTGGCAAAGGGAAATAAAACCTCTGCATGAAGAGGAATCATGGAGCCTCCCCCTTCTCAGCTCCAAGTGTCCAAATCTGAACAGCTGGTCTGGGCTCTGAGTGGAAGCTGAGGTGGTCATGTGCCTGGGCCTCCAGACTAATCCACTCCAAGTCCAAGACCGAGTGTAAAACTCAGTTTCAGTCTCAGTCTCAGTCTCTATCTTTGTCCACTCTCTCTCTCTCTCTCTCTCTCTCTCTCTCGCTCTCTCTCACGGTGCAACCTCAGCTCCGCCCACTGCTCCCAGAGTCCAGATCCATATTTCACTTTCTCTTGTATTGTTTGATTGTACACTCATAGTGACAGGGCGTCTTTTCCTTTATAAATGAGTTCCCAGTCATCCGATTGTACCTCAATAACTAGTTTATCCAGGGATTCCTCTCTTCTGACTCATTTGTAATGATATCCATCTGTTGTCTCTTTTAATCTTTCTGTGGTTTTTATTGGAAATAGTAAAAAAACAAACAGACATGAAATCACTGATATCATTGACTAATAAGCCCTTGTACGTTTTCTTCATTTGACTTTTATTTGCTGATTGTTTCATCTGAATGTTTAATCTGTTCCACCTCTTTAAGCTACATCAATAACCAATGTAATACGCCCCCTGGATTTGGTCACCACAGTCACACGGTCAAAGAGCAAGTCAGCCTCGCTGCTGGCCCCTGCTGGCCGCGCCCCGTCACTATCTGTCAAATCCTGTTACAGAGTGCTCTGATGTCTGTGGGAAAAAAACTTGAAACTGAGCAAGATGACTATTGCAGCAACACGTCATCAGTAGGATAAAACTAAGCTGTCTCTTGATGGTCTACGACAGGGTGTCCAAACTGGGTCAGAGAGTGCTGGTGTCCTGCATGTTTTAGTTCTCTGCCTGCTTCAGCATACCTGAATCTAATGATGACGTCATCACCAAGGTTGTGAAAAAGAACAATAATGAGCCTTTCATCACAAAGTGGATGGGAGAGGCACCGGATGGAGATCAACGGAGATCAAAGCCGGAGGAAATCTTGGATCTGAGCATCTCCATGGCAAAAGGCCCTGATCTCCTTTGATCTGATAGGAGATCAGCACTGGAGCCATGGAGACGCTCAGATCAAAGGAAATCAGCTTTGTAGAGTTGTAATGTGCTCGTACTCATCCTTACATTTTTCTAGAAATTTGTCTTCAATCACCTTTTCTCTATTTACACTCTCTACTTGAACCTTTACCTGTTTATTTATTTCATATTTTCCAAATATCATGATTTTTGTTTGACCTAGATTTAATGAATTAGATTTCATTTCTCTGAATGTATCTAGTATGTCGTTGAAGAGTTTTTCTAGGATTTGGGAGAATTGTGGGTCTGTAGTTTGTGAAGTGTGTCTGTTTTCAATAACGGTATCCTTACTGGAAGCCTGTTGAATGATACTATGTAGAACCTTCTATGTACTGCTGACATGGTCTTTATTGTTTTCTGGTACTTTCTTAAAAGAATTCTTCTAACATTTTCTCATCATATGAGTGAACTTTGTTTTACATTTCTTGGATTTATTTTCCATCTCCTTCGTTCATCATTTATTGGATTCTCTATGTCATGTATTCTTCTCCTTGGATGCATTTTTTAAGCCCTTTGTCATCCATTAAACATCTTTATATTTCACTTTTTCTCGTATTTATAAATGAGTTCCCAGTCATCTGATTGTACCTCAATAACTAGTTTTTCCAGGGACTGCTCTGTTTTGACTCATTTGTGTTGACATCTATCTGTTGTCTGTTTTAATGTTTCTGTGTTTTTTATTGTAAATAGTAAAAAAACTAAAACAAACAGACATGAAATCACTGATATCATTGACTAATACATCACTTACTTTGATATTATCTATAACATGTGTAAATAAATTATGACCCTCCAAACGACCCCCAGGAGGCCCGGCTGTTGTGTGTGTGTGTGTGTGTGTGTGTGTGTGTGTGTGTGTGTGTGTGTGTGTGTGTGTGTGTGGGGTGTGTGTGTGTTTGGGCCTGGTTATAGGAGAAGTGAGGATGGAGCAGCCATTTACTGGTAAAACTAACTCACTAACATCTTGGTGAAAATAGAATATATGTTTTTTTCAAATTAAAGTGACAATGAAAGTGAGAACAGGAGTTCCCCCCTCACCTCCAGAGTGAACATAAGTCATGTCTGTATATTACATCCATCATCCATCCATCCATCCATCCATCCATCCATCATCCATCATCCATGATGTGATCCAGCAAACATGTCCAAGCAGTAGTGTTGTGTTGTTGCTTCTCATTGTCAATAGAACCATGAGAAAGTATGAGAGTGACTGATACGCTTGTATGATCACTGGACCTTTTGAAAGCAGTCAGACTCTCATACTGTACCAGTAGCATCTGTGTCATTCACAACCCGTCTCCATCTTAACTGGACTTTCTGTGTACACATATGATTTTGTGTTTTCATCTGTGGACTGGTGGCTAGTGAGTGTGTTGCCTTCAGTGGCAAAGGGAAATAAAACCTCTGCATGAAGAGGAATCATGGAGCCTCCCCCTTCTCAGCTCCAAGTGTCCAAATCTGAACAGCTGGTCTGGGCTCTGAGTGGAAGCTGAGGTGGTCATGTGCCTGGGCCTCCAGACTAATCCACTCCACTCCAAGTCCGAGTGTAAAACTCAGTCTCAGTCTCAGTCTCAGTCTCTATCTTTGTCCACTCTCTCTCTCTCTCTCTCTCTCTCTCGCTCTCTCTCACGGTGCAACCTCAGCTCCGCCCACTGCTCCCAGAGTCCAGATCCATATTTCACTTTCTCTTGTATTGTTTGATTGTACACTCATAGTGACAGGGCGTCTTTTCCTTTATAAATGAGTTCCCAGTCATCCGATTGTACCTCAATAACTAGTTTATCCAGGGATTCCTCTCTTCTGACTCATTTGTAATGATATCCATCTGTTGTCTCTTTTAATCTTTCTGTGGTTTTTATTGGAAATAGTAAAAAAACAAACAGACATGAAATCACTGATATCATTGACTAATAAGCCCTTGTACGTTTTCTTCATTTGACTTTTATTTGCTGATTGTTTCATCTGAATGTTTAATCTGTTCCACCTCTTTAAGCTACATCAATAACCAATGTAATACGCCCCCTGGATTTGGTCACCACAGTCACACGGTCAAAGAGCAAGTCAGCCTCGCTGCTGGCCCCTGCTGGCCGCGCCCCGTCACTATCTGTCAAATCCTGTTACAGAGTGCTCTGATGTCTGTGGGAAAAAAACTTGAAACTGAGCAAGATGACTATTGCAGCAACACGTCATCAGTAGGATAAAACTAAACTGTCTCTTGATGGTCTACGACAGGGTGTCCAAACTGGGTCAGAGAGTGCTGGTGTCCTGCATGTTTTAGTTCTCTGCCTGCTTCAGCATACCTGAATCTAATGATGACGTCATCACCAAGGTTGTGAAAAAGAACAATAATGAGCCTTTCATCACAAAGTGGATGGGAGAGGCACCGGATGGAGATCAACGGAGATCAAAGCCGGAGGAAATCTTGGATCTGAGCATCTCCATGGCAAAAGGCCCTGATCTCCTTTGATCTGATAGGAGATCAGCACTTGAGCCATGGAGACGCTCAGATCAAAGGAAATCAGCTTTGTAGAGTTGTAATGTGCTCGTACTCATCCTTACATTTTTCTAGAAATTTGTCTTCAATCACCTTTTCTCTATTTACACTCTCTACTTGAACCTTTACCTGTTTATTTATTTCATATTTTCCAAATATCATGATTTTTGTTTGACCTAGATTTAATGAATTAGATTTCATTTCTCTGAATGTATCTAGTATGTCGTTGAAGAGTTTTTCTAGGATTTGGGAGAATTGTGGGTCTGTAGTTTGTGAAGTGTGTCTGTTTTCAATAACGGTATCCTTACTGGAAGCCTGTTGAATGATACTATGTAGAACCTTCTATGTACTGCTGACATGGTCTTTATTGTTTTCTGGTACTTTCTTAAAAGAATTCTTCTAACATTTTCTCATCATATGAGTGAACTTTGTTTTACATTTCTTGGATTTATTTTCCATCTCCTTCGTTCATCATTTATTGGATTCTCTATGTCATGTATTCTTCTCCTTGGATGCATTTTTTAAGCCCTTTGTCATCCATTAAACATCTTTATATTTCACTTTTTCTCGTATTTATAAATGAGTTCCCAGTCATCTGATTGTACCTCAATAACTAGTTTTTCCAGGGACTGCTCTGTTTTGACTCATTTGTGTTGACATCTATCTGTTGTCTGTTTTAATGTTTCTGTGTTTTTTATTGTAAATAGTAAAAAAACTAAAACAAACAGACATGAAATCACTGATATCATTGACTAATACATCACTTACTTTGATATTATCTATAACATGTGTAAATAAATTATGACCCTCCAAACGACCCCCAGGAGGCCCGGCTGTTGTGTGTGTGTGTGTGTGTGTGTGTGTGTGTGTGTGTGTGTGTGTGTGTGTGTGTGGGGGTGTGTGTGTGTTTGGGCCTGGTTATAGGAGAAGTGAGGATGGAGCAGCCATTTACTGGTAAAACTAACTCACTAACATCTTGGTGAAAATAGAATATATGTTTTTTTCAAATTAAAGTGACAATGAAAGTGAGAACAGGAGTTCCCCCCTCACCTCCAGAGTGAACATAAGTCATGTCTGTATATTACATCCATCATCCATCCATCCATCCATCCATCCATCCATCCATCCATCCATCATCCATCATCCATGATGTGATCCAGCAAACATGTCCAAGCAGTAGTGTTGTGTTGTTGCTTCTCATTGTCAATAGAACCATGAGAAAGTATGAGAGTGACTGATACGCTTGTATGATCACTGGACCTTTTGAAAGCAGTCAGACTCTCATACTGTACCAGTAGCATCTGTGTCATTCACAACCCGTCTCCATCTTAACTGGACTTTCTGTGTACACATATGATTTTGTGTTTTCATCTGTGGACTGGTGGCTAGTGAGTGTGTTGCCTTCAGTGGCAAAGGGAAATAAAACCTCTGCATGAAGAGGAATCATGGAGCCTCCCCCTTCTCAGCTCCAAGTGTCCAAATCTGAACAGCTGGTCTGGGCTCTGAGTGGAAGCTGAGGTGGTCATGTGCCTGGGCCTCCAGACTAATCCACTCCAAGTCCAAGACCGAGTGTAAAACTCAGTTTCAGTCTCAGTCTCAGTCTCTATCTTTGTCCACTCTCTCTCTCTCTCTCTCTCTCTCTCGCTCTCTCTCACGGTGCAACCTCAGCTCCGCCCACTGCTCCCAGAGTCCAGATCCATATTTCACTTTCTCTTGTATTGTTTGATTGTACACTCATAGTGACAGGGCGTCTTTTCCTTTATAAATGAGTTCCCAGTCATCCGATTGTACCTCAATAACTAGTTTATCCAGGGATTCCTCTCTTCTGACTCATTTGTAATGATATCCATCTGTTGTCTCTTTTAATCTTTCTGTGGTTTTTATTGGAAATAGTAAAAAAACAAACAGACATGAAATCACTGATATCATTGACTAATAAGCCCTTGTACGTTTTCTTCATTTGACTTTTATTTGCTGATTGTTTCATCTGAATGTTTAATCTGTTCCACCTCTTTAAGCTACATCAATAACCAATGTAATACGCCCCCTGGATTTGGTCACCACAGTCACACGGTCAAAGAGCAAGTCAGCCTCGCTGCTGGCCCCTGCTGGCCGCGCCCCGTCACTATCTGTCAAATCCTGTTACAGAGTGCTCTGATGTCTGTGGGAAAAAAACTTGAAACTGAGCAAGATGACTATTGCAGCAACACGTCATCAGTAGGATAAAACTAAGCTGTCTCTTGATGGTCTACGACAGGGTGTCCAAACTGGGTCAGAGAGTGCTGGTGTCCTGCATGTTTTAGTTCTCTGCCTGCTTCAGCATACCTGAATCTAATGATGACGTCATCACCAAGGTTGTGAAAAAGAACAATAATGAGCCTTTCATCACAAAGTGGATGGGAGAGGCACCGGATGGAGATCAACGGAGATCAAAGCCGGAGGAAATCTTGGATCTGAGCATCTCCATGGCAAAAGGCCCTGATCTCCTTTGATCTGATAGGAGATCAGCACTGGAGCCATGGAGACGCTCAGATCAAAGGAAATCAGCTTTGTAGAGTTGTAATGTGCTCGTACTCATCCTTACATTTTTCTAGAAATTTGTCTTCAATCACCTTTTCTCTATTTACACTCTCTACTTGAACCTTTACCTGTTTATTTATTTCATATTTTCCAAATATCATGATTTTTGTTTGACCTAGATTTAATGAATTAGATTTCATTTCTCTGAATGTATCTAGTATGTCGTTGAAGAGTTTTTCTAGGATTTGGGAGAATTGTGGGTCTGTAGTTTGTGAAGTGTGTCTGTTTTCAATAACGGTATCCTTACTGGAAGCCTGTTGAATGATACTATGTAGAACCTTCTATGTACTGCTGACATGGTCTTTATTGTTTTCTGGTACTTTCTTAAAAGAATTCTTCTAACATTTTCTCATCATATGAGTGAACTTTGTTTTACATTTCTTGGATTTATTTTCCATCTCCTTCGTTCATCATTTATTGGATTCTCTATGTCATGTATTCTTCTCCTTGGATGCATTTTTTAAGCCCTTTGTCATCCATTAAACATCTTTATATTTCACTTTTTCTCGTATTTATAAATGAGTTCCCAGTCATCTGATTGTACCTCAATAACTAGTTTTTCCAGGGACTGCTCTGTTTTGACTCATTTGTGTTGACATCTATCTGTTGTCTGTTTTAATGTTTCTGTGTTTTTTATTGTAAATAGTAAAAAAACTAAAACAAACAGACATGAAATCACTGATATCATTGACTAATACATCACTTACTTTGATATTATCTATAACATGTGTAAATAAATTATGACCCTCCAAACGACCCCCAGGAGGCCCGGCTGTTGTGTGTGTGTGTGTGTGTGTGTGTGTGTGTGTGTGTGTGTGGGGGTGTGTGTGTGTTTGGGCCTGGTTATAGGAGAAGTGAGGATGGAGCAGCCATTTACTGGTAAAACTAACTCACTAACATCTTGGTGAAAATAGAATATATGTTTTTTTCAAATTAAAGTGACAATGAAAGTGAGAACAGGAGTTCCCCCCTCACCTCCAGAGTGAACATAAGTCATGTCTGTATATTACATCCATCATCCATCCATCCATCCATCCATCATCCATCATCCATGATGTGATCCAGCAAACATGTCCAAGCAGTAGTGTTGTGTTGTTGCTTCTCATTGTCAATAGAACCATGAGAAAGTATGAGAGTGACTGTTACGCTTGTATGATCACTGGACCTTTTGAAAGCAGTCAGACTCTCATACTGTACCAGTAGCATCTGTGTCATTCACAACCCGTCTCCATCTTAACTGGACTTTCTGTGTACACATATGATTTTGTGTTTTCATCTGTGGACTGGTGGCTAGTGAGTGTGTTGCCTTCAGTGGCAAAGGGAAATAAAACCTCTGCATGAAGAGGAATCATGGAGCCTCCCCCTTCTCAGCTCCAAGTGTCCAAATCTGAACAGCTGGTCTGGGCTCTGAGTGGAAGCTGAGGTGGTCATGTGCCTGGGCCTCCAGACTAATCCACTCCACTCCAAGTCCAAGTCCGAGTGTAAAACTCAGTTTCAGTCTCAGTCTCAGTCTCTATCTTTGTCCACTCTCTCTCTCTCTCTCTCTCTCTCTCTCTCGCTCTCTCTCACGGTGCAACCTCAGCTCCGCCCACTGCTCCCAGAGTCCAGATCCATATTTCACTTTCTCTTGTATTGTTTGATTGTACACTCATAGTGACAGGGCGTCTTTTCCTTTATAAATGAGTTCCCAGTCATCCGATTGTACCTCAATAACTAGTTTATCCAGGGATTCCTCTCTTCTGACTCATTTGTAATGATATCCATCTGTTGTCTCTTTTAATCTTTCTGTGGTTTTTATTGGAAATAGTAAAAAAACAAACAGACATGAAATCACTGATATCATTGACTAATAAGCCCTTGTACGTTTTCTTCATTTGACTTTTATTTGCTGATTGTTTCATCTGAATGTTTAATCTGTTCCACCTCTTTAAGCTACATCAATAACCAATGTAATACGCCCCCTGGATTTGGTCACCACAGTCACACGGTCAAAGAGCAAGTCAGCCTCGCTGCTGGCCCCTGCTGGCCGCGCCCCGTCACTATCTGTCAAATCCTGTTACAGAGTGCTCTGATGTCTGTGGGAAAAAAACTTGAAACTGAGCAAGATGACTATTGCAGCAACACGTCATCAGTAGGATAAAACTAAGCTGTCTCTTGATGGTCTACGACAGGGTGTCCAAACTGGGTCAGAGAGTGCTGGTGTCCTGCATGTTTTAGTTCTCTGCCTGCTTCAGCATACCTGAATCTAATGATGACGTCATCACCAAGGTTGTGAAAAAGAACAATAATGAGCCTTTCATCACAAAGTGGATGGGAGAGGCACCGGATGGAGATCAACGGAGATCAAAGCCGGAGGAAATCTTGGATCTGAGCATCTCCATGGCAAAAGGCCCTGATCTCCTTTGATCTGATAGGAGATCAGCACTGGAGCCATGGAGACGCTCAGATCAAAGGAAATCAGCTTTGTAGAGTTGTAATGTGCTCGTACTCATCCTTACATTTTTCTAGAAATTTGTCTTCAATCACCTTTTCTCTATTTACACTCTCTACTTGAACCTTTACCTGTTTATTTATTTCATATTTTCCAAATATCATGATTTTTGTTTGACCTAGATTTAATGAATTAGATTTCATTTCTCTGAATGTATCTAGTATGTCGTTGAAGAGTTTTTCTAGGATTTGGGAGAATTGTGGGTCTGTAGTTTGTGAAGTGTGTCTGTTTTCAATAACGGTATCCTTACTGGAAGCCTGTTGAATGATACTATGTAGAACCTTCTATGTACTGCTGACATGGTCTTTATTGTTTTCTGGTACTTTCTTAAAAGAATTCTTCTAACATTTTCTCATCATATGAGTGAACTTTGTTTTACATTTCTTGGATTTATTTTCCATCTCCTTCGTTCATCATTTATTGGATTCTCTATGTCATGTATTCTTCTCCTTGGATGCATTTTTTAAGCCCTTTGTCATCCATTAAACATCTTTATATTTCACTTTTTCTCGTATTTATAAATGAGTTCCCAGTCATCTGATTGTACCTCAATAACTAGTTTTTCCAGGGACTGCTCTGTTTTGACTCATTTGTGTTGACATCTATCTGTTGTCTGTTTTAATGTTTCTGTGTTTTTTATTGTAAATAGTAAAAAAACTAAAACAAACAGACATGAAATCACTGATATCATTGACTAATACATCACTTACTTTGATATTATCTATAACATGTGTAAATAAATTATGACCCTCCAAACGACCCCCAGGAGGCCCGGCTGTTGTGTGTGTGTGTGTGTGTGTGTGTGTGTGTGTGTGTGTGTGTGTGTGTGTGGGGGTGTGTGTGTGTTTGGGCCTGGTTATAGGAGAAGTGAGGATGGAGCAGCCATTTACTGGTAAAACTAACTCACTAACATCTTGGTGAAAATAGAATATATGTTTTTTTCAAATTAAAGTGACAATGAAAGTGAGAACAGGAGTTCCCCCCTCACCTCCAGAGTGAACATAAGTCATGTCTGTATATTACATCCATCATCCATCCATCCATCCATCCATCCATCCATCCATCCATCCATCCATCCATCATCCATCATCCATGATGTGATCCAGCAAACATGTCCAAGCAGTAGTGTTGTGTTGTTGCTTCTCATTGTCAATAGAACCATGAGAAAGTATGAGAGTGACTGATACGCTTGTATGATCACTGGACCTTTTGAAAGCAGTCAGACTCTCATACTGTACCAGTAGCATCTGTGTCATTCACAACCCGTCTCCATCTTAACTGGACTTTCTGTGTACACATATGATTTTGTGTTTTCATCTGTGGACTGGTGGCTAGTGAGTGTGTTGCCTTCAGTGGCAAAGGGAAATAAAACCTCTGCATGAAGAGGAATCATGGAGCCTCCCCCTTCTCAGCTCCAAGTGTCCAAATCTGAACAGCTGGTCTGGGCTCTGAGTGGAAGCTGAGGTGGTCATGTGCCTGGGCCTCCAGACTAATCCACTCCAAGTCCAAGACCGAGTGTAAAACTCAGTTTCAGTCTCAGTCTCAGTCTCTATCTTTGTCCACTCTCTCTCTCTCTCTCTCTCTCTCTCGCTCTCTCTCACGGTGCAACCTCAGCTCCGCCCACTGCTCCCAGAGTCCAGATCCATATTTCACTTTCTCTTGTATTGTTTGATTGTACACTCATAGTGACAGGGCGTCTTTTCCTTTATAAATGAGTTCCCAGTCATCCGATTGTACCTCAATAACTAGTTTATCCAGGGATTCCTCTCTTCTGACTCATTTGTAATGATATCCATCTGTTGTCTCTTTTAATCTTTCTGTGGTTTTTATTGGAAATAGTAAAAAAACAAACAGACATGAAATCACTGATATCATTGACTAATAAGCCCTTGTACGTTTTCTTCATTTGACTTTTATTTGCTGATTGTTTCATCTGAATGTTTAATCTGTTCCACCTCTTTAAGCTACATCAATAACCAATGTAATACGCCCCCTGGATTTGGTCACCACAGTCACACGGTCAAAGAGCAAGTCAGCCTCGCTGCTGGCCCCTGCTGGCCGCGCCCCGTCACTATCTGTCAAATCCTGTTACAGAGTGCTCTGATGTCTGTGGGAAAAAAACTTGAAACTGAGCAAGATGACTATTGCAGCAACACGTCATCAGTAGGATAAAACTAAGCTGTCTCTTGATGGTCTACGACAGGGTGTCCAAACTGGGTCAGAGAGTGCTGGTGTCCTGCATGTTTTAGTTCTCTGCCTGCTTCAGCATACCTGAATCTAATGATGACGTCATCACCAAGGTTGTGAAAAAGAACAATAATGAGCCTTTCATCACAAAGTGGATGGGAGAGGCACCGGATGGAGATCAACGGAGATCAAAGCCGGAGGAAATCTTGGATCTGAGCATCTCCATGGCAAAAGGCCCTGATCTCCTTTGATCTGATAGGAGATCAGCACTGGAGCCATGGAGACGCTCAGATCAAAGGAAATCAGCTTTGTAGAGTTGTAATGTGCTCGTACTCATCCTTACATTTTTCTAGAAATTTGTCTTCAATCACCTTTTCTCTATTTACACTCTCTACTTGAACCTTTACCTGTTTATTTATTTCATATTTTCCAAATATCATGATTTTTGTTTGACCTAGATTTAATGAATTAGATTTCATTTCTCTGAATGTATCTAGTATGTCGTTGAAGAGTTTTTCTAGGATTTGGGAGAATTGTGGGTCTGTAGTTTGTGAAGTGTGTCTGTTTTCAATAACGGTATCCTTACTGGAAGCCTGTTGAATGATACTATGTAGAACCTTCTATGTACTGCTGACATGGTCTTTATTGTTTTCTGGTACTTTCTTAAAAGAATTCTTCTAACATTTTCTCATCATATGAGTGAACTTTGTTTTACATTTCTTGGATTTATTTTCCATCTCCTTCGTTCATCATTTATTGGATTCTCTATGTCATGTATTCTTCTCCTTGGATGCATTTTTTAAGCCCTTTGTCATCCATTAAACATCTTTATATTTCACTTTTTCTCGTATTTATAAATGAGTTCCCAGTCATCTGATTGTACCTCAATAACTAGTTTTTCCAGGGACTGCTCTGTTTTGACTCATTTGTGTTGACATCTATCTGTTGTCTGTTTTAATGTTTCTGTGTTTTTTATTGTAAATAGTAAAAAAACTAAAACAAACAGACATGAAATCACTGATATCATTGACTAATACATCACTTACTTTGATATTATCTATAACATGTGTAAATAAATTATGACCCTCCAAACGACCCCCAGGAGGCCCGGCTGTTGTGTGTGTGTGTGTGTGTGTGTGTGTGTGTGTGTGTGTGTGGGGGTGTGTGTGTGTTTGGGCCTGGTTATAGGAGAAGTGAGGATGGAGCAGCCATTTACTGGTAAAACTAACTCACTAACATCTTGGTGAAAATAGAATATATGTTTTTTTCAAATTAAAGTGACAATGAAAGTGAGAACAGGAGTTCCCCCCTCACCTCCAGAGTGAACATAAGTCATGTCTGTATATTACATCCATCATCCATCCATCCATCCATCCATCATCCATCATCCATGATGTGATCCAGCAAACATGTCCAAGCAGTAGTGTTGTGTTGTTGCTTCTCATTGTCAATAGAACCATGAGAAAGTATGAGAGTGACTGTTACGCTTGTATGATCACTGGACCTTTTGAAAGCAGTCAGACTCTCATACTGTACCAGTAGCATCTGTGTCATTCACAACCCGTCTCCATCTTAACTGGACTTTCTGTGTACACATATGATTTTGTGTTTTCATCTGTGGACTGGTGGCTAGTGAGTGTGTTGCCTTCAGTGGCAAAGGGAAATAAAACCTCTGCATGAAGAGGAATCATGGAGCCTCCCCCTTCTCAGCTCCAAGTGTCCAAATCTGAACAGCTGGTCTGGGCTCTGAGTGGAAGCTGAGGTGGTCATGTGCCTGGGCCTCCAGACTAATCCACTCCACTCCAAGTCCAAGTCCGAGTGTAAAACTCAGTTTCAGTCTCAGTCTCAGTCTCTATCTTTGTCCACTCTCTCTCTCTCTCTCTCTCTCTCTCTCTCGCTCTCTCTCACGGTGCAACCTCAGCTCCGCCCACTGCTCCCAGAGTCCAGATCCATATTTCACTTTCTCTTGTATTGTTTGATTGTACACTCATAGTGACAGGGCGTCTTTTCCTTTATAAATGAGTTCCCAGTCATCCGATTGTACCTCAATAACTAGTTTATCCAGGGATTCCTCTCTTCTGACTCATTTGTAATGATATCCATCTGTTGTCTCTTTTAATCTTTCTGTGGTTTTTATTGGAAATAGTAAAAAAACAAACAGACATGAAATCACTGATATCATTGACTAATAAGCCCTTGTACGTTTTCTTCATTTGACTTTTATTTGCTGATTGTTTCATCTGAATGTTTAATCTGTTCCACCTCTTTAAGCTACATCAATAACCAATGTAATACGCCCCCTGGATTTGGTCACCACAGTCACACGGTCAAAGAGCAAGTCAGCCTCGCTGCTGGCCCCTGCTGGCCGCGCCCCGTCACTATCTGTCAAATCCTGTTACAGAGTGCTCTGATGTCTGTGGGAAAAAAACTTGAAACTGAGCAAGATGACTATTGCAGCAACACGTCATCAGTAGGATAAAACTAAGCTGTCTCTTGATGGTCTACGACAGGGTGTCCAAACTGGGTCAGAGAGTGCTGGTGTCCTGCATGTTTTAGTTCTCTGCCTGCTTCAGCATACCTGAATCTAATGATGACGTCATCACCAAGGTTGTGAAAAAGAACAATAATGAGCCTTTCATCACAAAGTGGATGGGAGAGGCACCGGATGGAGATCAACGGAGATCAAAGCCGGAGGAAATCTTGGATCTGAGCATCTCCATGGCAAAAGGCCCTGATCTCCTTTGATCTGATAGGAGATCAGCACTGGAGCCATGGAGACGCTCAGATCAAAGGAAATCAGCTTTGTAGAGTTGTAATGTGCTCGTACTCATCCTTACATTTTTCTAGAAATTTGTCTTCAATCACCTTTTCTCTATTTACACTCTCTACTTGAACCTTTACCTGTTTATTTATTTCATATTTTCCAAATATCATGATTTTTGTTTGACCTAGATTTAATGAATTAGATTTCATTTCTCTGAATGTATCTAGTATGTCGTTGAAGAGTTTTTCTAGGATTTGGGAGAATTGTGGGTCTGTAGTTTGTGAAGTGTGTCTGTTTTCAATAACGGTATCCTTACTGGAAGCCTGTTGAATGATACTATGTAGAACCTTCTATGTACTGCTGACATGGTCTTTATTGTTTTCTGGTACTTTCTTAAAAGAATTCTTCTAACATTTTCTCATCATATGAGTGAACTTTGTTTTACATTTCTTGGATTTATTTTCCATCTCCTTCGTTCATCATTTATTGGATTCTCTATGTCATGTATTCTTCTCCTTGGATGCATTTTTTAAGCCCTTTGTCATCCATTAAACATCTTTATATTTCACTTTTTCTCGTATTTATAAATGAGTTCCCAGTCATCTGATTGTACCTCAATAACTAGTTTTTCCAGGGACTGCTCTGTTTTGACTCATTTGTGTTGACATCTATCTGTTGTCTGTTTTAATGTTTCTGTGTTTTTTATTGTAAATAGTAAAAAAACTAAAACAAACAGACATGAAATCACTGATATCATTGACTAATACATCACTTACTTTGATATTATCTATAACATGTGTAAATAAATTATGACCCTCCAAACGACCCCCAGGAGGCCCGGCTGTTGTGTGTGTGTGTGTGTGTGTGTGTGTGTGTGTGTGGGGGTGTGTGTGTGTTTGGGCCTGGTTATAGGAGAAGTGAGGATGGAGCAGCCATTTACTGGTAAAACTAACTCACTAACATCTTGGTGAAAATAGAATATATGTTTTTTTCAAATTAAAGTGACAATGAAAGTGAGAACAGGAGTTCCCCCCTCACCTCCAGAGTGAACATAAGTCATGTCTGTATATTACATCCATCATCCATCCATCCATCCATCCATCCATCCATCATCCATCATCCATGATGTGATCCAGCAAACATGTCCAAGCAGTAGTGTTGTGTTGTTGCTTCTCATTGTCAATAGAACCATGAGAAAGTATGAGAGTGACTGATACGCTTGTATGATCACTGGACCTTTTGAAAGCAGTCAGACTCTCATACTGTACCAGTAGCATCTGTGTCATTCACAACCCGTCTCCATCTTAACTGGACTTTCTGTGTACACATATGATTTTGTGTTTTCATCTGTGGACTGGTGGCTAGTGAGTGTGTTGCCTTCAGTGGCAAAGGGAAATAAAACCTCTGCATGAAGAGGAATCATGGAGCCTCCCCCTTCTCAGCTCCAAGTGTCCAAATCTGAACAGCTGGTCTGGGCTCTGAGTGGAAGCTGAGGTGGTCATGTGCCTGGGCCTCCAGACTAATCCACTCCACTCCAAGTCCAAGTCCGAGTGTAAAACTCAGTTTCAGTCTCAGTCTCAGTCTCTATCTTTGTCCACTCTCTCTCTCTCTCTCTCTCTCTCTCTCGCTCTCTCTCACGGTGCAACCTCAGCTCCGCCCACTGCTCCCAGAGTCCAGATCCATATTTCACTTTCTCTTGTATTGTTTGATTGTACACTCATAGTGACAGGGCGTCTTTTCCTTTATAAATGAGTTCCCAGTCATCCGATTGTACCTCAATAACTAGTTTATCCAGGGATTCCTCTCTTCTGACTCATTTGTAATGATATCCATCTGTTGTCTCTTTTAATCTTTCTGTGGTTTTTATTGGAAATAGTAAAAAAACAAACAGACATGAAATCACTGATATCATTGACTAATAAGCCCTTGTACGTTTTCTTCATTTGACTTTTATTTGCTGATTGTTTCATCTGAATGTTTAATCTGTTCCACCTCTTTAAGCTACATCAATAACCAATGTAATACGCCCCCTGGATTTGGTCACCACAGTCACACGGTCAAAGAGCAAGTCAGCCTCGCTGCTGGCCCCTGCTGGCCGCGCCCCGTCACTATCTGTCAAATCCTGTTACAGAGTGCTCTGATGTCTGTGGGAAAAAAACTTGAAACTGAGCAAGATGACTATTGCAGCAACACGTCATCAGTAGGATAAAACTAAGCTGTCTCTTGATGGTCTACGACAGGGTGTCCAAACTGGGTCAGAGAGTGCTGGTGTCCTGCATGTTTTAGTTCTCTGCCTGCTTCAGCATACCTGAATCTAATGATGACGTCATCACCAAGGTTGTGAAAAAGAACAATAATGAGCCTTTCATCACAAAGTGGATGGGAGAGGCACCGGATGGAGATCAACGGAGATCAAAGCCGGAGGAAATCTTGGATCTGAGCATCTCCATGGCAAAAGGCCCTGATCTCCTTTGATCTGATAGGAGATCAGCACTGGAGCCATGGAGACGCTCAGATCAAAGGAAATCAGCTTTGTAGAGTTGTAATGTGCTCGTACTCATCCTTACATTTTTCTAGAAATTTGTCTTCAATCACCTTTTCTCTATTTACACTCTCTACTTGAACCTTTACCTGTTTATTTATTTCATATTTTCCAAATATCATGATTTTTGTTTGACCTAGATTTAATGAATTAGATTTCATTTCTCTGAATGTATCTAGTATGTCGTTGAAGAGTTTTTCTAGGATTTGGGAGAATTGTGGGTCTGTAGTTTGTGAAGTGTGTCTGTTTTCAATAACGGTATCCTTACTGGAAGCCTGTTGAATGATACTATGTAGAACCTTCTATGTACTGCTGACATGGTCTTTATTGTTTTCTGGTACTTTCTTAAAAGAATTCTTCTAACATTTTCTCATCATATGAGTGAACTTTGTTTTACATTTCTTGGATTTATTTTCCATCTCCTTCGTTCATCATTTATTGGATTCTCTATGTCATGTATTCTTCTCCTTGGATGCATTTTTTAAGCCCTTTGTCATCCATTAAACATCTTTATATTTCACTTTTTCTCGTATTTATAAATGAGTTCCCAGTCATCTGATTGTACCTCAATAACTAGTTTTTCCAGGGACTGCTCTGTTTTGACTCATTTGTGTTGACATCTATCTGTTGTCTGTTTTAATGTTTCTGTGTTTTTTATTGTAAATAGTAAAAAAACTAAAACAAACAGACATGAAATCACTGATATCATTGACTAATACATCACTTACTTTGATATTATCTATAACATGTGTAAATAAATTATGACCCTCCAAACGACCCCCAGGAGGCCCGGCTGTTGTGTGTGTGTGTGTGTGTGTGTGTGTGTGTGTGTGTGTGTGTGTGTGTGTGTGTGTGCGTGTGTGGGGGGGTGTGTGTGTGTTTGGGCCTGGTTATAGGAGAAGTGAGGATGGAGCAGCCATTTACTGGTAAAACTAACTCACTAACATCTTGGTGAAAATAGAATATATGTTTTTTTCAAATTAAAGTGACAATGAAAGTGAGAACAGGAGTTCCCCCCTCACCTCCAGAGTGAACATAAGTCATGTCTGTATATTACATCCATCATCCATCCATCCATCCATCCATCCATCCATCATCCATCATCCATGATGTGATCCAGCAAACATGTCCAAGCAGTAGTGTTGTGTTGTTGCTTCTCATTGTCAATAGAACCATGAGAAAGTATGAGAGTGACTGATACGCTTGTATGATCACTGGACCTTTTGAAAGCAGTCAGACTCTCATACTGTACCAGTAGCATCTGTGTCATTCACAACCCGTCTCCATCTTAACTGGACTTTCTGTGTACACATATGATTTTGTGTTTTCATCTGTGGACTGGTGGCTAGTGAGTGTGTTGCCTTCAGTGGCAAAGGGAAATAAAACCTCTGCATGAAGAGGAATCATGGAGCCTCCCCCTTCTCAGCTCCAAGTGTCCAAATCTGAACAGCTGGTCTGGGCTCTGAGTGGAAGCTGAGGTGGTCATGTGCCTGGGCCTCCAGACTAATCCACTCCAAGTCCAAGACCGAGTGTAAAACTCAGTTTCAGTCTCAGTCTCAGTCTCTATCTTTGTCCACTCTCTCTCTCTCTCTCTCTCTCTCTCGCTCTCTCTCACGGTGCAACCTCAGCTCCGCCCACTGCTCCCAGAGTCCAGATCCATATTTCACTTTCTCTTGTATTGTTTGATTGTACACTCATAGTGACAGGGCGTCTTTTCCTTTATAAATGAGTTCCCAGTCATCCGATTGTACCTCAATAACTAGTTTATCCAGGGATTCCTCTCTTCTGACTCATTTGTAATGATATCCATCTGTTGTCTCTTTTAATCTTTCTGTGGTTTTTATTGGAAATAGTAAAAAAACAAACAGACATGAAATCACTGATATCATTGACTAATAAGCCCTTGTACGTTTTCTTCATTTGACTTTTATTTGCTGATTGTTTCATCTGAATGTTTAATCTGTTCCACCTCTTTAAGCTACATCAATAACCAATGTAATACGCCCCCTGGATTTGGTCACCACAGTCACTCGGTCAAAGAGCAAGTCAGCCTCGCTGCTGGCCCCTGCTGGCCGCGCCCCGTCACTATCTGTCAAATCCTGTTACAGAGTGCTCTGATGTCTGTGGGAAAAAAACTTGAAACTGAGCAAGATGACTATTGCAGCAACACGTCATCAGTAGGATAAAACTAAGCTGTCTCTTGATGGTCTACGACAGGGTGTCCAAACTGGGTCAGAGAGTGCTGGTGTCCTGCATGTTTTAGTTCTCTGCCTGCTTCAGCATACCTGAATCTAATGATGACGTCATCACCAAGGTTGTGAAAAAGAACAATAATGAGCCTTTCATCACAAAGTGGATGGGAGAGGCACCGGATGGAGATCAACGGAGATCAAAGCCGGAGGAAATCTTGGATCTGAGCATCTCCATGGCAAAAGGCCCTGATCTCCTTTGATCTGATAGGAGATCAGCACTGGAGCCATGGAGACGCTCAGATCAAAGGAAATCAGCTTTGTAGAGTTGTAATGTGCTCGTACTCATCCTTACATTTTTCTAGAAATTTGTCTTCAATCACCTTTTCTCTATTTACACTCTCTACTTGAACCTTTACCTGTTTATTTATTTCATATTTTCCAAATATCATGATTTTTGTTTGACCTAGATTTAATGAATTAGATTTCATTTCTCTGAATGTATCTAGTATGTCGTTGAAGAGTTTTTCTAGGATTTGGGAGAATTGTGGGTCTGTAGTTTGTGAAGTGTGTCTGTTTTCAATAACGGTATCCTTACTGGAAGCCTGTTGAATGATACTATGTAGAACCTTCTATGTACTGCTGACATGGTCTTTATTGTTTTCTGGTACTTTCTTAAAAGAATTCTTCTAACATTTTCTCATCATATGAGTGAACTTTGTTTTACATTTCTTGGATTTATTTTCCATCTCCTTCGTTCATCATTTATTGGATTCTCTATGTCATGTATTCTTCTCCTTGGATGCATTTTTTAAGCCCTTTGTCATCCATTAAACATCTTTATATTTCACTTTTTCTCGTATTTATAAATGAGTTCCCAGTCATCTGATTGTACCTCAATAACTAGTTTTTCCAGGGACTGCTCTGTTTTGACTCATTTGTGTTGACATCTATCTGTTGTCTGTTTTAATGTTTCTGTGTTTTTTATTGTAAATAGTAAAAAAACTAAAACAAACAGACATGAAATCACTGATATCATTGACTAATACATCACTTACTTTGATATTATCTATAACATGTGTAAATAAATTATGACCCTCCAAACGACCCCCAGGAGGCCCGGCTGTTGTGTGTGTGTGTGTGTGTGTGTGTGTGTGTGTGTGTGTGTGTGTGTGTGTGTGTGTGTGTGTGTGTGTGGGGGGGGGGTGTGTGTGTGTTTGGGCCTGGTTATAGGAGAAGTGAGGATGGAGCAGCCATTTACTGGTAAAACTAACTCACTAACATCTTGGTGAAAATAGAATATATGTTTTTTTCAAATTAAAGTGACAATGAAAGTGAGAACAGGAGTTCCCCCCTCACCTCCAGAGTGAACATAAGTCATGTCTGTATATTACATCCATCATCCATCCATCCATCCATCCATCATCCATCATCCATGATGTGATCCAGCAAACATGTCCAAGCAGTAGTGTTGTGTTGTTGCTTCTCATTGTCAATAGAACCATGAGAAAGTATGAGAGTGACTGTTACGCTTGTATGATCACTGGACCTTTTGAAAGCAGTCAGACTCTCATACTGTACCAGTAGCATCTGTGTCATTCACAACCCGTCTCCATCTTAACTGGACTTTCTGTGTACACATATGATTTTGTGTTTTCATCTGTGGACTGGTGGCTAGTGAGTGTGTTGCCTTCAGTGGCAAAGGGAAATAAAACCTCTGCATGAAGAGGAATCATGGAGCCTCCCCCTTCTCAGCTCCAAGTGTCCAAATCTGAACAGCTGGTCTGGGCTCTGAGTGGAAGCTGAGGTGGTCATGTGCCTGGGCCTCCAGACTAATCCACTCCACTCCAAGTCCAAGTCCGAGTGTAAAACTCAGTTTCAGTCTCAGTCTCAGTCTCTATCTTTGTCCACTCTCTCTCTCTCTCTCTCTCTCTCTCGCTCTCTCTCACGGTGCAACCTCAGCTCCGCCCACTGCTCCCAGAGTCCAGATCCATATTTCACTTTCTCTTGTATTGTTTGATTGTACACTCATAGTGACAGGGCGTCTTTTCCTTTATAAATGAGTTCCCAGTCATCCGATTGTACCTCAATAACTAGTTTATCCAGGGATTCCTCTCTTCTGACTCATTTGTAATGATATCCATCTGTTGTCTCTTTTAATCTTTCTGTGGTTTTTATTGGAAATAGTAAAAAAACAAACAGACATGAAATCACTGATATCATTGACTAATAAGCCCTTGTACGTTTTCTTCATTTGACTTTTATTTGCTGATTGTTTCATCTGAATGTTTAATCTGTTCCACCTCTTTAAGCTACATCAATAACCAATGTAATACGCCCCCTGGATTTGGTCACCACAGTCACACGGTCAAAGAGCAAGTCAGCCTCGCTGCTGGCCCCTGCTGGCCGCGCCCCGTCACTATCTGTCAAATCCTGTTACAGAGTGCTCTGATGTCTGTGGGAAAAAAACTTGAAACTGAGCAAGATGACTATTGCAGCAACACGTCATCAGTAGGATAAAACTAAGCTGTCTCTTGATGGTCTACGACAGGGTGTCCAAACTGGGTCAGAGAGTGCTGGTGTCCTGCATGTTTTAGTTCTCTGCCTGCTTCATCATACCTGAATCTAATGATGACGTCATCACCAAGGTTGTGAAAAAGAACAATAATGAGCCTTTCATCACAAAGTGGATGGGAGAGGCACCGGATGGAGATCAACGGAGATCAAAGCCGGAGGAAATCTTGGATCTGAGCATCTCCATGGCAAAAGGCCCTGATCTCCTTTGATCTGATAGGAGATCAGCACTGGAGCCATGGAGACGCTCAGATCAAAGGAAATCAGCTTTGTAGAGTTGTAATGTGCTCGTACTCATCCTTACATTTTTCTAGAAATTTGTCTTCAATCACCTTTTCTCTATTTACACTCTCTACTTGAACCTTTACCTTTTTTTTTATTTCATATTTTCCAAATATCATGATTTTTGTTTGACCTAGATTTAATGAATTAGATTTCATTTCTCTGAATGTATCTAGTATGTCGTTGAAGAGTTTTTCTAGGATTTGGGAGAATTGTGGGTCTGTAGTTTGTGAAGTGTGTCTGTTTTCAATAACGGTATCCTTACTGGAAGCCTGTTGAATGATACTATGTAGAACATTCTATGTACTGCTGACATGGTCTTTATTGTTTTCTGGTACTTTCTTAAAAGAATTCTTCTAACATTTTCTCATCATATGAGTGAACTTTGTTTTACATTTCTTGGATTTATTTTCCATCTCCTTCGTTCATCATTTATTGGATTCTCTATGTCATGTATTCTTCTCCTTGGATGCATTTTTTAAGCCCTTTGTCATCCATTAAACATCTTTATATTTCACTTTTTCTCGTATTTATAAATGAGTTCCCAGTCATCTGATTGTACCTCAATAACTAGTTTTTCCAGGGACTGCTCTGTTTTGACTCATTTGTGTTGACATCTATCTGTTGTCTGTTTTAATGTTTCTGTGTTTTTTATTGTAAATAGTAAAAAAACTAAAACAAACAGACATGAAATCACTGATATCATTGACTAATACATCACTTACTTTGATATTATCTATAACATGTGTAAATAAATTATGACCCTCCAAACGACCCCCAGGAGGCCCGGCTGTTGTGTGTGTGTGTGTGTGTGTGTGTGTGTGGGGGTGTGTGTGTGTTTGGGCCTGGTTATAGGAGAAGTGAGGATGGAGCAGCCATTTACTGGTAAAACTAACTCACTAACATCTTGGTGAAAATAGAATATATGTTTTTTTCAAATTAAAGTGACAATGAAAGTGAGAACAGGAGTTCCCCCCTCACCTCCAGAGTGAACATAAGTCATGTCTGTATATTACATCCATCATCCATCCATCCATCCATCCATCCATCCATCATCCATCATCCATGATGTGATCCAGCAAACATGTCCAAGCAGTAGTGTTGTGTTGTTGCTTCTCATTGTCAATAGAACCATGAGAAAGTATGAGAGTGACTGATACGCTTGTATGATCACTGGACCTTTTGAAAGCAGTCAGACTCTCATACTGTACCAGTAGCATCTGTGTCATTCACAACCCGTCTCCATCTTAACTGGACTTTCTGTGTACACATATGATTTTGTGTTTTCATCTGTGGACTGGTGGCTAGTGAGTGTGTTGCCTTCAGTGGCAAAGGGAAATAAAACCTCTGCATGAAGAGGAATCATGGAGCCTCCCCCTTCTCAGCTCCAAGTGTCCAAATCTGAACAGCTGGTCTGGGCTCTGAGTGGAAGCTGAGGTGGTCATGTGCCTGGGCCTCCAGACTAATCCACTCCACTCCAAGTCCAAGTCCGAGTGTAAAACTCAGTTTCAGTCTCAGTCTCAGTCTCTATCTTTGTCCACTCTCTCTCTCTCTCTCTCTCTCTCTCTCGCTCTCTCTCACGGTGCAACCTCAGCTCCGCCCACTGCTCCCAGAGTCCAGATCCATATTTCACTTTCTCTTGTATTGTTTGATTGTACACTCATAGTGACAGGGCGTCTTTTCCTTTATAAATGAGTTCCCAGTCATCCGATTGTACCTCAATAACTAGTTTATCCAGGGATTCCTCTCTTCTGACTCATTTGTAATGATATCCATCTGTTGTCTCTTTTAATCTTTCTGTGGTTTTTATTGGAAATAGTAAAAAAACAAACAGACATGAAATCACTGATATCATTGACTAATAAGCCCTTGTACGTTTTCTTCATTTGACTTTTATTTGCTGATTGTTTCATCTGAATGTTTAATCTGTTCCACCTCTTTAAGCTACATCAATAACCAATGTAATACGCCCCCTGGATTTGGTCACCACAGTCACACGGTCAAAGAGCAAGTCAGCCTCGCTGCTGGCCCCTGCTGGCCGCGCCCCGTCACTATCTGTCAAATCCTGTTACAGAGTGCTCTGATGTCTGTGGGAAAAAAACTTGAAACTGAGCAAGATGACTATTGCAGCAACACGTCATCAGTAGGATAAAACTAAGCTGTCTCTTGATGGTCTACGACAGGGTGTCCAAACTGGGTCAGAGAGTGCTGGTGTCCTGCATGTTTTAGTTCTCTGCCTGCTTCAGCATACCTGAATCTAATGATGACGTCATCACCAAGGTTGTGAAAAAGAACAATAATGAGCCTTTCATCACAAAGTGGATGGGAGAGGCACCGGATGGAGATCAACGGAGATCAAAGCCGGAGGAAATCTTGGATCTGAGCATCTCCATGGCAAAAGGCCCTGATCTCCTTTGATCTGATAGGAGATCAGCACTGGAGCCATGGAGACGCTCAGATCAAAGGAAATCAGCTTTGTAGAGTTGTAATGTGCTCGTACTCATCCTTACATTTTTCTAGAAATTTGTCTTCAATCACCTTTTCTCTATTTACACTCTCTACTTGAACCTTTACCTGTTTATTTATTTCATATTTTCCAAATATCATGATTTTTGTTTGACCTAGATTTAATGAATTAGATTTCATTTCTCTGAATGTATCTAGTATGTCGTTGAAGAGTTTTTCTAGGATTTGGGAGAATTGTGGGTCTGTAGTTTGTGAAGTGTGTCTGTTTTCAATAACGGTATCCTTACTGGAAGCCTGTTGAATGATACTATGTAGAACCTTCTATGTACTGCTGACATGGTCTTTATTGTTTTCTGGTACTTTCTTAAAAGAATTCTTCTAACATTTTCTCATCATATGAGTGAACTTTGTTTTACATTTCTTGGATTTATTTTCCATCTCCTTCGTTCATCATTTATTGGATTCTCTATGTCATGTATTCTTCTCCTTGGATGCATTTTTTAAGCCCTTTGTCATCCATTAAACATCTTTATATTTCACTTTTTCTCGTATTTATAAATGAGTTCCCAGTCATCTGATTGTACCTCAATAACTAGTTTTTCCAGGGACTGCTCTGTTTTGACTCATTTGTGTTGACATCTATCTGTTGTCTGTTTTAATGTTTCTGTGTTTTTTATTGTAAATAGTAAAAAAACTAAAACAAACAGACATGAAATCACTGATATCATTGACTAATACATCACTTACTTTGATATTATCTATAACATGTGTAAATAAATTATGACCCTCCAAACGACCCCCAGGAGGCCCGGCTGTTGTGTGTGTGTGTGTGTGTGTGTGTGTGTGTGTGTGTGTGTGTGTGTGTGTGCGTGTGTGGGGGGGTGTGTGTGTGTTTGGGCCTGGTTATAGGAGAAGTGAGGATGGAGCAGCCATTTACTGGTAAAACTAACTCACTAACATCTTGGTGAAAATAGAATATATGTTTTTTTCAAATTAAAGTGACAATGAAAGTGAGAACAGGAGTTCCCCCCTCACCTCCAGAGTGAACATAAGTCATGTCTGTATATTACATCCATCATCCATCCATCCATCCATCCATCCATCCATCATCCATCATCCATGATGTGATCCAGCAAACATGTCCAAGCAGTAGTGTTGTGTTGTTGCTTCTCATTGTCAATAGAACCATGAGAAAGTATGAGAGTGACTGATACGCTTGTATGATCACTGGACCTTTTGAAAGCAGTCAGACTCTCATACTGTACCAGTAGCATCTGTGTCATTCACAACCCGTCTCCATCTTAACTGGACTTTCTGTGTACACATATGATTTTGTGTTTTCATCTGTGGACTGGTGGCTAGTGAGTGTGTTGCCTTCAGTGGCAAAGGGAAATAAAACCTCTGCATGAAGAGGAATCATGGAGCCTCCCCCTTCTCAGCTCCAAGTGTCCAAATCTGAACAGCTGGTCTGGGCTCTGAGTGGAAGCTGAGGTGGTCATGTGCCTGGGCCTCCAGACTAATCCACTCCAAGTCCAAGACCGAGTGTAAAACTCAGTTTCAGTCTCAGTCTTTGTCCACTCTCTCTCTCTCTCTCTCTCTCTCTCGCTCTCTCTCACGGTGCAACCTCAGCTCCGCCCACTGCTCCCAGAGTCCAGATCCATATTTCACTTTCTCTTGTATTGTTTGATTGTACACTCATAGTGACAGGGCGTCTTTTCCTTTATAAATGAGTTCCCAGTCATCCGATTGTACCTCAATAACTAGTTTATCCAGGGATTCCTCTCTTCTGACTCATTTGTAATGATATCCATCTGTTGTCTCTTTTAATCTTTCTGTGGTTTTTATTGGAAATAGTAAAAAAACAAACAGACATGAAATCACTGATATCATTGACTAATAAGCCCTTGTACGTTTTCTTCATTTGACTTTTATTTGCTGATTGTTTCATCTGAATGTTTAATCTGTTCCACCTCTTTAAGCTACATCAATAACCAATGTAATACGCCCCCTGGATTTGGTCACCACAGTCACACGGTCAAAGAGCAAGTCAGCCTCGCTGCTGGCCCCTGCTGGCCGCGCCCCGTCACTATCTGTCAAATCCTGTTACAGAGTGCTCTGATGTCTGTGGGAAAAAAACTTGAAACTGAGCAAGATGACTATTGCAGCAACACGTCATCAGTAGGATAAAACTAAGCTGTCTCTTGATGGTCTACGACAGGGTGTCCAAACTGGGTCAGAGAGTGCTGGTGTCCTGCATGTTTTAGTTCTCTGCCTGCTTCAGCATACCTGAATCTAATGATGACGTCATCACCAAGGTTGTGAAAAAGAACAATAATGAGCCTTTCATCACAAAGTGGATGGGAGAGGCACCGGATGGAGATCAACGGAGATCAAAGCCGGAGGAAATCTTGGATCTGAGCATCTCCATGGCAAAAGGCCCTGATCTCCTTTGATCTGATAGGAGATCAGCACTGGAGCCATGGAGACGCTCAGATCAAAGGAAATCAGCTTTGTAGAGTTGTAATGTGCTCGTACTCATCCTTACATTTTTCTAGAAATTTGTCTTCAATCACCTTTTCTCTATTTACACTCTCTACTTGAACCTTTACCTGTTTATTTATTTCATATTTTCCAAATATCATGATTTTTGTTTGACCTAGATTTAATGAATTAGATTTCATTTCTCTGAATGTATCTAGTATGTCGTCGAAGAGTTTTTCTAGGATTTGGGAGAATTGTGGGTCTGTAGTTTGTGAAGTGTGTCTGTTTTCAATAACGGTATCCTTACTGGAAGCCTGTTGAATGATACTATGTAGAACCTTCTATGTACTGCTGACATGGTCTTTATTGTTTTCTGGTACTTTCTTAAAAGAATTCTTCTAACATTTTCTCATCATATGAGTGAACTTTGTTTTACATTTCTTGGATTTATTTTCCATCTCCTTCGTTCATCATTTATTGGATTCTCTATGTCATGTATTCTTCTCCTTGGATGCATTTTTTAAGCCCTTTGTCATCCATTAAACATCTTTATATTTCACTTTTTCTCGTATTTATAAATGAGTTCCCAGTCATCTGATTGTACCTCAATAACTAGTTTTTCCAGGGACTGCTCTGTTTTGACTCATTTGTGTTGACATCTATCTGTTGTCTGTTTTAATGTTTCTGTGTTTTTTATTGTAAATAGTAAAAAAACTAAAACAAACAGACATGAAATCACTGATATCATTGACTAATACATCACTTACTTTGATATTATCTATAACATGTGTAAATAAATTATGACCCTCCAAACGACCCCCAGGAGGCCCGGCTGTTGTGTGTGTGTGTGTGTGTGTGTGTGTGTGTGTGTGTGTGTGTGTGTGTGTGTGTGTGTGTGTGTGGGGGGGGGGTGTGTGTGTGTTTGGGCCTGGTTATAGGAGAAGTGAGGATGGAGCAGCCATTTACTGGTAAAACTAACTCACTAACATCTTGGTGAAAATAGAATATATGTTTTTTTCAAATTAAAGTGACAATGAAAGTGAGAACAGGAGTTCCCCCCTCACCTCCAGAGTGAACATAAGTCATGTCTGTATATTACATCCATCATCCATCCATCCATCCATCCATCATCCATCATCCATGATGTGATCCAGCAAACATGTCCAAGCAGTAGTGTTGTGTTGTTGCTTCTCATTGTCAATAGAACCATGAGAAAGTATGAGAGTGACTGTTACGCTTGTATGATCACTGGACCTTTTGAAAGCAGTCAGACTCTCATACTGTACCAGTAGCATCTGTGTCATTCACAACCCGTCTCCATCTTAACTGGACTTTCTGTGTACACATATGATTTTGTGTTTTCATCTGTGGACTGGTGGCTAGTGAGTGTGTTGCCTTCAGTGGCAAAGGGAAATAAAACCTCTGCATGAAGAGGAATCATGGAGCCTCCCCCTTCTCAGCTCCAAGTGTCCAAATCTGAACAGCTGGTCTGGGCTCTGAGTGGAAGCTGAGGTGGTCATGTGCCTGGGCCTCCAGACTAATCCACTCCACTCCAAGTCCAAGTCCGAGTGTAAAACTCAGTTTCAGTCTCAGTCTCAGTCTCTATCTTTGTCCACTCTCTCTCTCTCTCTCTCTCTCTCTCGCTCTCTCTCACGGTGCAACCTCAGCTCCGCCCACTGCTCCCAGAGTCCAGATCCATATTTCACTTTCTCTTGTATTGTTTGATTGTACACTCATAGTGACAGGGCGTCTTTTCCTTTATAAATGAGTTCCCAGTCATCCGATTGTACCTCAATAACTAGTTTATCCAGGGATTCCTCTCTTCTGACTCATTTGTAATGATATCCATCTGTTGTCTCTTTTAATCTTTCTGTGGTTTTTATTGGAAATAGTAAAAAAACAAACAGACATGAAATCACTGATATCATTGACTAATAAGCCCTTGTACGTTTTCTTCATTTGACTTTTATTTGCTGATTGTTTCATCTGAATGTTTAATCTGTTCCACCTCTTTAAGCTACATCAATAACCAATGTAATACGCCCCCTGGATTTGGTCACCACAGTCACACGGTCAAAGAGCAAGTCAGCCTCGCTGCTGGCCCCTGCTGGCCGCGCCCCGTCACTATCTGTCAAATCCTGTTACAGAGTGCTCTGATGTCTGTGGGAAAAAAACTTGAAACTGAGCAAGATGACTATTGCAGCAACACGTCATCAGTAGGATAAAACTAAGCTGTCTCTTGATGGTCTACGACAGGGTGTCCAAACTGGGTCAGAGAGTGCTGGTGTCCTGCATGTTTTAGTTCTCTGCCTGCTTCATCATACCTGAATCTAATGATGACGTCATCACCAAGGTTGTGAAAAAGAACAATAATGAGCCTTTCATCACAAAGTGGATGGGAGAGGCACCGGATGGAGATCAACGGAGATCAAAGCCGGAGGAAATCTTGGATCTGAGCATCTCCATGGCAAAAGGCCCTGATCTCCTTTGATCTGATAGGAGATCAGCACTGGAGCCATGGAGACGCTCAGATCAAAGGAAATCAGCTTTGTAGAGTTGTAATGTGCTCGTACTCATCCTTACATTTTTCTAGAAATTTGTCTTCAATCACCTTTTCTCTATTTACACTCTCTACTTGAACCTTTACCTTTTTTTTTATTTCATATTTTCCAAATATCATGATTTTTGTTTGACCTAGATTTAATGAATTAGATTTCATTTCTCTGAATGTATCTAGTATGTCGTTGAAGAGTTTTTCTAGGATTTGGGAGAATTGTGGGTCTGTAGTTTGTGAAGTGTGTCTGTTTTCAATAACGGTATCCTTACTGGAAGCCTGTTGAATGATACTATGTAGAACCTTCTATGTACTGCTGACATGGTCTTTATTGTTTTCTGGTACTTTCTTAAAAGAATTCTTCTAACATTTTCTCATCATATGAGTGAACTTTGTTTTACATTTCTTGGATTTATTTTCCATCTCCTTCGTTCATCATTTATTGGATTCTCTATGTCATGTATTCTTCTCCTTGGATGCATTTTTTAAGCCCTTTGTCATCCATTAAACATCTTTATATTTCACTTTTTCTCGTATTTATAAATGAGTTCCCAGTCATCTGATTGTACCTCAATAACTAGTTTTTCCAGGGACTGCTCTGTTTTGACTCATTTGTGTTGACATCTATCTGTTGTCTGTTTTAATGTTTCTGTGTTTTTTATTGTAAATAGTAAAAAAACTAAAACAAACAGACATGAAATCACTGATATCATTGACTAATACATCACTTACTTTGATATTATCTATAACATGTGTAAATAAATTATGACCCTCCAAACGACCCCCAGGAGGCCCGGCTGTTGTGTGTGTGTGTGTGTGTGTGTGTGTGTGTGTGTGTGTGTGTGTGTGTGTGTGTGGGGGTGTGTGTGTGTTTGGGCCTGGTTATAGGAGAAGTGAGGATGGAGCAGCCATTTACTGGTAAAACTAACTCACTAACATCTTGGTGAAAATAGAATATATGTTTTTTTCAAATTAAAGTGACAATGAAAGTGAGAACAGGAGTTCCCCCCTCACCTCCAGAGTGAACATAAGTCATGTCTGTATATTACATCCATCATCCATCCATCCATCCATCCATCCATCCATCATCCATCATCCATGATGTGATCCAGCAAACATGTCCAAGCAGTAGTGTTGTGTTGTTGCTTCTCATTGTCAATAGAACCATGAGAAAGTATGAGAGTGACTGATACGCTTGTATGATCACTGGACCTTTTGAAAGCAGTCAGACTCTCATACTGTACCAGTAGCATCTGTGTCATTCACAACCCGTCTCCATCTTAACTGGACTTTCTGTGTACACATATGATTTTGTGTTTTCATCTGTGGACTGGTGGCTAGTGAGTGTGTTGCCTTCAGTGGCAAAGGGAAATAAAACCTCTGCATGAAGAGGAATCATGGAGCCTCCCCCTTCTCAGCTCCAAGTGTCCAAATCTGAACAGCTGGTCTGGGCTCTGAGTGGAAGCTGAGGTGGTCATGTGCCTGGGCCTCCAGACTAATCCACTCCAAGTCCAAGACCGAGTGTAAAACTCAGTTTCAGTCTCAGTCTCAGTCTCTATCTTTGTCCACTCTCTCTCTCTCTCTCTCTCTCTCTCGCTCTCTCTCACGGTGCAACCTCAGCTCCGCCCACTGCTCCCAGAGTCCAGATCCATATTTCACTTTCTCTTGTATTGTTTGATTGTACACTCATAGTGACAGGGCGTCTTTTCCTTTATAAATGAGTTCCCAGTCATCCGATTGTACCTCAATAACTAGTTTATCCAGGGATTCCTCTCTTCTGACTCATTTGTAATGATATCCATCTGTTGTCTCTTTTAATCTTTCTGTGGTTTTTATTGGAAATAGTAAAAAAACAAACAGACATGAAATCACTGATATCATTGACTAATAAGCCCTTGTACGTTTTCTTCATTTGACTTTTATTTGCTGATTGTTTCATCTGAATGTTTAATCTGTTCCACCTCTTTAAGCTACATCAATAACCAATGTAATACGCCCCCTGGATTTGGTCACCACAGTCACACGGTCAAAGAGCAAGTCAGCCTCGCTGCTGGCCCCTGCTGGCCGCGCCCCGTCACTATCTGTCAAATCCTGTTACAGAGTGCTCTGATGTCTGTGGGAAAAAAACTTGAAACTGAGCAAGATGACTATTGCAGCAACACGTCATCAGTAGGATAAAACTAAGCTGTCTCTTGATGGTCTACGACAGGGTGTCCAAACTGGGTCAGAGAGTGCTGGTGTCCTGCATGTTTTAGTTCTCTGCCTGCTTCAGCATACCTGAATCTAATGATGACGTCATCACCAAGGTTGTGAAAAAGAACAATAATGAGCCTTTCATCACAAAGTGGATGGGAGAGGCACCGGATGGAGATCAACGGAGATCAAAGCCGGAGGAAATCTTGGATCTGAGCATCTCCATGGCAAAAGGCCCTGATCTCCTTTGATCTGATAGGAGATCAGCACTGGAGCCATGGAGACGCTCAGATCAAAGGAAATCAGCTTTGTAGAGTTGTAATGTGCTCGTACTCATCCTTACATTTTTCTAGAAATTTGTCTTCAATCACCTTTTCTCTATTTACACTCTCTACTTGAACCTTTACCTGTTTATTTATTTCATATTTTCCAAATATCATGATTTTTGTTTGACCTAGATTTAATGAATTAGATTTCATTTCTCTGAATGTATCTAGTATGTCGTTGAAGAGTTTTTCTAGGATTTGGGAGAATTGTGGGTCTGTAGTTTGTGAAGTGTGTCTGTTTTCAATAACGGTATCCTTACTGGAAGCCTGTTGAATGATACTATGTAGAATCTTCTATGTACTGCTGACATGGTCTTTATTGTTTTCTGGTACTTTCTTAAAAGAATTCTTCTAACATTTTCTCATCATATGAGTGAACTTTGTTTTACATTTCTTGGATTTATTTTCCATCTCCTTCGTTCATCATTTATTGGATTCTCTATGTCATGTATTCTTCTCCTTGGATGCATTTTTTAAGCCCTTTGTCATCCATTAAACATCTTTATATTTCACTTTTTCTCGTATTTATAAATGAGTTCCCAGTCATCTGATTGTACCTCAATAACTAGTTTTTCCAGGGACTGCTCTGTTTTGACTCATTTGTGTTGACATCTATCTGTTGTCTGTTTTAATGTTTCTGTGTTTTTTATTGTAAATAGTAAAAAAACTAAAACAAACAGACATGAAATCACTGATATCATTGACTAATACATCACTTACTTTGATATTATCTATAACATGTGTAAATAAATTATGACCCTCCAAACGACCCCCAGGAGGCCCGGCTGTTGTGTGTGTGTGTGTGTGTGTGTGTGTGTGTGTGTGTGTGTGTGTGTGGGGGTGTGTGTGTGTTTGGGCCTGGTTATAGGAGAAGTGAGGATGGAGCAGCCATTTACTGGTAAAACTAACTCACTAACATCTTGGTGAAAATAGAATATATGTTTTTTTCAAATTAAAGTGACAATGAAAGTGAGAACAGGAGTTCCCCCCTCACCTCCAGAGTGAACATAAGTCATGTCTGTATATTACATCCATCATCCATCCATCCATCCATCCATCCATCCATCATCCATCATCCATGATGTGATCCAGCAAACATGTCCAAGCAGTAGTGTTGTGTTGTTGCTTCTCATTGTCAATAGAACCATGAGAAAGTATGAGAGTGACTGATACGCTTGTATGATCACTGGACCTTTTGAAAGCAGTCAGACTCTCATACTGTACCAGTAGCATCTGTGTCATTCACAACCCGTCTCCATCTTAACTGGACTTTCTGTGTACACATATGATTTTGTGTTTTCATCTGTGGACTGGTGGCTAGTGAGTGTGTTGCCTTCAGTGGCAAAGGGAAATAAAACCTCTGCATGAAGAGGAATCATGGAGCCTCCCCCTTCTCAGCTCCAAGTGTCCAAATCTGAACAGCTGGTCTGGGCTCTGAGTGGAAGCTGAGGTGGTCATGTGCCTGGGCCTCCAGACTAATCCACTCCAAGTCCAAGACCGAGTGTAAAACTCAGTTTCAGTCTCAGTCTCAGTCTCTATCTTTGTCCACTCTCTCTCTCTCTCTCTCTCTCTCTCGCTCTCTCTCACGGTGCAACCTCAGCTCCGCCCACTGCTCCCAGAGTCCAGATCCATATTTCACTTTCTCTTGTATTGTTTGATTGTACACTCATAGTGACAGGGCGTCTTTTCCTTTATAAATGAGTTCCCAGTCATCCGATTGTACCTCAATAACTAGTTTATCCAGGGATTCCTCTCTTCTGACTCATTTGTAATGATATCCATCTGTTGTCTCTTTTAATCTTTCTGTGGTTTTTATTGGAAATAGTAAAAAAACAAACAGACATGAAATCACTGATATCATTGACTAATAAGCCCTTGTACGTTTTCTTCATTTGACTTTTATTTGCTGATTGTTTCATCTGAATGTTTAATCTGTTCCACCTCTTTAAGCTACATCAATAACCAATGTAATACGCCCCCTGGATTTGGTCACCACAGTCACACGGTCAAAGAGCAAGTCAGCCTCGCTGCTGGCCCCTGCTGGCCGCGCCCCGTCACTATCTGTCAAATCCTGTTACAGAGTGCTCTGATGTCTGTGGGAAAAAAACTTGAAACTGAGCAAGATGACTATTGCAGCAACACGTCATCAGTAGGATAAAACTAAGCTGTCTCTTGATGGTCTACGACAGGGTGTCCAAACTGGGTCAGAGAGTGCTGGTGTCCTGCATGTTTTAGTTCTCTGCCTGCTTCAGCATACCTGAATCTAATGATGACGTCATCACCAAGGTTGTGAAAAAGAACAATAATGAGCCTTTCATCACAAAGTGGATGGGAGAGGCACCGGATGGAGATCAACGGAGATCAAAGCCGGAGGAAATCTTGGATCTGAGCATCTCCATGGCAAAAGGCCCTGATCTCCTTTGATCTGATAGGAGATCAGCACTGGAGCCATGGAGACGCTCAGATCAAAGGAAATCAGCTTTGTAGAGTTGTAATGTGCTCGTACTCATCCTTACATTTTTCTAGAAATTTGTCTTCAATCACCTTTTCTCTATTTACACTCTCTACTTGAACCTTTACCTGTTTATTTATTTCATATTTTCCAAATATCATGATTTTTGTTTGACCTAGATTTAATGAATTAGATTTCATTTCTCTGAATGTATCTAGTATGTCGTTGAAGAGTTTTTCTAGGATTTGGGAGAATTGTGGGTCTGTAGTTTGTGAAGTGTGTCTGTTTTCAATAACGGTATCCTTACTGGAAGCCTGTTGAATGATACTATGTAGAATCTTCTATGTACTGCTGACATGGTCTTTATTGTTTTCTGGTACTTTCTTAAAAGAATTCTTCTAACATTTTCTCATCATATGAGTGAACTTTGTTTTACATTTCTTGGATTTATTTTCCATCTCCTTCGTTCATCATTTATTGGATTCTCTATGTCATGTATTCTTCTCCTTGGATGCATTTTTTAAGCCCTTTGTCATCCATTAAACATCTTTATATTTCACTTTTTCTCGTATTTATAAATGAGTTCCCAGTCATCTGATTGTACCTCAATAACTAGTTTTTCCAGGGACTGCTCTGTTTTGACTCATTTGTGTTGACATCTATCTGTTGTCTGTTTTAATGTTTCTGTGTTTTTTATTGTAAATAGTAAAAAAACTAAAACAAACAGACATGAAATCACTGATATCATTGACTAATACATCACTTACTTTGATATTATCTATAACATGTGTAAATAAATTATGACCCTCCAAACGACCCCCAGGAGGCCCGGCTGTTGTGTGTGTGTGTGTGTGTGTGTGTGTGTGTGTGTGTGTGTGTGTGTGGGGGTGTGTGTGTGTTTGGGCCTGGTTATAGGAGAAGTGAGGATGGAGCAGCCATTTACTGGTAAAACTAACTCACTAACATCTTGGTGAAAATAGAATATATGTTTTTTTCAAATTAAAGTGACAATGAAAGTGAGAACAGGAGTTCCCCCCTCACCTCCAGAGTGAACATAAGTCATGTCTGTATATTACATCCATCATCCATCCATCCATCCATCCATCCATCCATCATCCATCATCCATGATGTGATCCAGCAAACATGTCCAAGCAGTAGTGTTGTGTTGTTGCTTCTCATTGTCAATAGAACCATGAGAAAGTATGAGAGTGACTGATACGCTTGTATGATCACTGGACCTTTTGAAAGCAGTCAGACTCTCATACTGTACCAGTAGCATCTGTGTCATTCACAACCCGTCTCCATCTTAACTGGACTTTCTGTGTACACATATGATTTTGTGTTTTCATCTGTGGACTGGTGGCTAGTGAGTGTGTTGCCTTCAGTGGCAAAGGGAAATAAAACCTCTGCATGAAGAGGCATCATGGAGCCTCCCCCTTCTCAGCTCCAAGTGTCCAAATCTGAACAGCTGGTCTGGGCTCTGAGTGGAAGCTGAGGTGGTCATGTGCCTGGGCCTCCAGACTAATCCACTCCACTCCAAGTCCAAGTCCGAGTGTAAAACTCAGTTTCAGTCTCAGTCTCAGTCTCTATCTTTGTCCACTCTCTCTCTCTCTCTCTCTCTCTCTCTCTCTCTCGCTCTCTCTCACGGTGCAACCTCAGCTCCGCCCACTGCTCCCAGAGTCCAGATCCATATTTCACTTTCTCTTGTATTGTTTGATTGTACACTCATAGTGACAGGGCGTCTTTTCCTTTATAAATGAGTTCCCAGTCATCCGATTGTACCTCAATAACTAGTTTATCCAGGGATTCCTCTCTTCTGACTCATTTGTAATGATATCCATCTGTTGTCTCTTTTAATCTTTCTGTGGTTTTTATTGGAAATAGTAAAAAAACAAACAGACATGAAATCACTGATATCATTGACTAATAAGCCCTTGTACGTTTTCTTCATTTGACTTTTATTTGCTGATTGTTTCATCTGAATGTTTAATCTGTTCCACCTCTTTAAGCTACATCAATAACCAATGTAATACGCCCCCTGGATTTGGTCACCACAGTCACACGGTCAAAGAGCAAGTCAGCCTCGCTGCTGGCCCCTGCTGGCCGCGCCCCGTCACTATCTGTCAAATCCTGTTACAGAGTGCTCTGATGTCTGTGGGAAAAAAACTTGAAACTGAGCAAGATGACTATTGCAGCAACACGTCATCAGTAGGATAAAACTAAGCTGTCTCTTGATGGTCTACGACAGGGTGTCCAAACTGGGTCAGAGAGTGCTGGTGTCCTGCATGTTTTAGTTCTCTGCCTGCTTCAGCATACCTGAATCTAATGATGACGTCATCACCAAGGTTGTGAAAAAGAACAATAATGAGCCTTTCATCACAAAGTGGATGGGAGAGGCACCGGATGGAGATCAACGGAGATCAAAGCCGGAGGAAATCTTGGATCTGAGCATCTCCATGGCAAAAGGCCCTGATCTCCTTTGATCTGATAGGAGATCAGCACTGGAGCCATGGAGACGCTCAGATCAAAGGAAATCAGCTTTGTAGAGTTGTAATGTGCTCGTACTCATCCTTACATTTTTCTAGAAATTTGTCTTCAATCACCTTTTCTCTATTTACACTCTCTACTTGAACCTTTACCTGTTTATTTATTTCATATTTTCCAAATATCATGATTTTTGTTTGACCTAGATTTAATGAATTAGATTTCATTTCTCTGAATGTATCTAGTATGTCGTTGAAGAGTTTTTCTAGGATTTGGGAGAATTGTGGGTCTGTAGTTTGTGAAGTGTGTCTGTTTTCAATAACGGTATCCTTACTGGAAGCCTGTTGAATGATACTATGTAGAACCTTCTATGTACTGCTGACATGGTCTTTATTGTTTTCTGGTACTTTCTTAAAAGAATTCTTCTAACATTTTCTCATCATATGAGTGAACTTTGTTTTACATTTCTTGGATTTATTTTCCATCTCCTTCGTTCATCATTTATTGGATTCTCTATGTCATGTATTCTTCTCCTTGGATGCATTTTTTAAGCCCTTTGTCATCCATTAAACATCTTTATATTTCACTTTTTCTCGTATTTATAAATGAGTTCCCAGTCATCTGATTGTACCTCAATAACTAGTTTTTCCAGGGACTGCTCTGTTTTGACTCATTTGTGTTGACATCTATCTGTTGTCTGTTTTAATGTTTCTGTGTTTTTTATTGTAAATAGTAAAAAAACTAAAACAAACAGACATGAAATCACTGATATCATTGACTAATACATCACTTACTTTGATATTATCTATAACATGTGTAAATAAATTATGACCCTCCAAACGACCCCCAGGAGGCCCGGCTGTTGTGTGTGTGTGTGTGTGTGTGTGTGTGTGTGTGTGTGTGTGTGTGTGTGTGTGTGTGTGTGTGTGTGTGTGTGTGTGTGTGGGGGTGTGTGTGTGGGGGTGTGTGTGTGTTTGGGCCTGGTTATAGGAGAAGTGAGGATGGAGCAGCCATTTACTGGTAAAACTAACTCACTAACATCTTGGTGAAAATAGAATATATGTTTTTTTCAAATTAAAGTGACAATGAAAGTGAGAACAGGAGTTCCCCCCTCACCTCCAGAGTGAACATAAGTCATGTCTGTATATTACATCCATCATCCATCCATCCATCCATCCATCATCCATCATCCATGATGTGATCCAGCAAACATGTCCAAGCAGTAGTGTTGTGTTGTTGCTTCTCATTGTCAATAGAACCATGAGAAAGTATGAGAGTGACTGATACGCTTGTATGATCACTGGACCTTTTGAAAGCAGTCAGACTCTCATACTGTACCAGTAGCATCTGTGTCATTCACAACCCGTCTCCATCTTAACTGGACTTTCTGTGTACACATATGATTTTGTGTTTTCATCTGTGGACTGGTGGCTAGTGAGTGTGTTGCCTTCAGTGGCAAAGGGAAATAAAACCTCTGCATGAAGAGGAATCATGGAGCCTCCCCCTTCTCAGCTCCAAGTGTCCAAATCTGAACAGCTGGTCTGGGCTCTGAGTGGAAGCTGAGGTGGTCATGTGCCTGGGCCTCCAGACTAATCCACTCCACTCCAAGTCCAAGTCCGAGTGTAAAACTCAGTCTCACTCTCAGTCTCAGTCTCTATCTTTGTCCACTCTCTCTCTCTCTCTCTCTCTCTCTCTCTCTCTCTCTCTCTCTCGCTCTCTCTCACGGTGCAACCTCAGCTCCGCCCACTGCTCCCAGAGTCCAGATCCATATTTCACTTTCTCTTGTATTGTTTGATTGTACACTCATAGTGACAGGGCGTCTTTTCCTTTATAAATGAGTTCCCAGTCATCCGATTGTACCTCAATAACTAGTTTATCCAGGGATTCCTCTCTTCTGACTCATTTGTAATGATATCCATCTGTTGTCTCTTTTAATCTTTCTGTGGTTTTTATTGGAAATAGTAAAAAAACAAACAGACATGAAATCACTGATATCATTGACTAATAAGCCCTTGTACGTTTTCTTCATTTGACTTTTATTTGCTGATTGTTTCATCTGAATGTTTAATCTGTTCCACCTCTTTAAGCTACATCAATAACCAATGTAATACGCCCCCTGGATTTGGTCACCACAGTCACACGGTCAAAGAGCAAGTCAGCCTCGCTGCTGGCCCCTGCTGGCCGCGCCCCGTCACTATCTGTCAAATCCTGTTACAGAGTGCTCTGATGTCTGTGGGAAAAAAACTTGAAACTGAGCAAGATGACTATTGCAGCAACACGTCATCAGTAGGATAAAACTAAGCTGTCTCTTGATGGTCTACGACAGGGTGTCCAAACTGGGTCAGAGAGTGCTGGTGTCCTGCATGTTTTAGTTCTCTGCCTGCTTCAGCATACCTGAATCTAATGATGACGTCATCACCAAGGTTGTGAAAAAGAACAATAATGAGCCTTTCATCACAAAGTGGATGGGAGAGGCACCGGATGGAGATCAACGGAGATCAAAGCCGGAGGAAATCTTGGATCTGAGCATCTCCATGGCAAAAGGCCCTGATCTCCTTTGATCTGATAGGAGATCAGCACTGGAGCCATGGAGACGCTCAGATCAAAGGAAATCAGCTTTGTAGAGTTGTAATGTGCTCGTACTCATCCTTACATTTTTCTAGAAATTTGTCTTCAATCACCTTTTCTCTATTTACACTCTCTACTTGAACCTTTACCTGTTTATTTATTTCATATTTTCCAAATATCATGATTTTTGTTTGACCTAGATTTAATGAATTAGATTTCATTTCTCTGAATGTATCTAGTATGTCGTTGAAGAGTTTTTCTAGGATTTGGGAGAATTGTGGGTCTGTAGTTTGTGAAGTGTGTCTGTTTTCAATAACGGTATCCTTACTGGAAGCCTGTTGAATGATACTATGTAGAACCTTCTATGTACTGCTGACATGGTCTTTATTGTTTTCTGGTACTTTCTTAAAAGAATTCTTCTAACATTTTCTCATCATATGAGTGAACTTTGTTTTACATTTCTTGGATTTATTTTCCATCTCCTTCGTTCATCATTTATTGGATTCTCTATGTCATGTATTCTTCTCCTTGGATGCATTTTTTAAGCCCTTTGTCATCCATTAAACATCTTTATATTTCACTTTTTCTCGTATTTATAAATGAGTTCCCAGTCATCTGATTGTACCTCAATAACTAGTTTTTCCAGGGACTGCTCTGTTTTGACTCATTTGTGTTGACATCTATCTGTTGTCTGTTTTAATGTTTCTGTGTTTTTTATTGTAAATAGTAAAAAAACTAAAACAAACAGACATGAAATCACTGATATCATTGACTAATACATCACTTACTTTGATATTATCTATAACATGTGTAAATAAATTATGACCCTCCAAACGACCCCCAGGAGGCCCGGCTGTTGTGTGTGTGTGTGTGTGTGTGTGTGTGTGTGTGTGTGTGTGTGTGTGTGTGTGTGTGTGTGTGTGTGTGTGGGAGGGGGGGGGTGTGTGTGTGTTTGGGCCTGGTTATAGGAGAAGTGAGGATGGAGCAGCCATTTACTGGTAAAACTAACTCACTAACATCTTGGTGAAAATAGAATATATGTTTTTTTCAAATTAAAGTGACAATGAAAGTGAGAACAGGAGTTCCCCCCTCACCTCCAGAGTGAACATAAGTCATGTCTGTATATTATATCCATCATCCATCCATCCATCCATCCATCCATCCATCCATCCATCCATCATCCATCATCCATGATGTGATCCAGCAAACATGTCCAAGCAGTAGTGTTGTGTTGTTGCTTCTCATTGTCAATAGAACCATGAGAAAGTATGAGAGTGACTGATACGCTTGTATGATCACTGGACCTTTTGAAAGCAGTCAGACTCTCATACTGTACCAGTAGCATCTGTGTCATTCACAACCCGTCTCCATCTTAACTGGACTTTCTGTGTACACATATGATTTTGTGTTTTCATCTGTGGACTGGTGGCTAGTGAGTGTGTTGCCTTCAGTGGCAAAGGGAAATAAAACCTCTGCATGAAGAGGAATCATGGAGCCTCCCCCTTCTCAGCTCCAAGTGTCCAAATCTGAACAGCTGGTCTGGGCTCTGAGTGGAAGCTGAGGTGGTCATGTGCCTGGGCCTCCAGACTAATCCACTCCACTCCAAGTCCAAGTCCGAGTGTAAAACTCAGTCTCAGTCTCTATCTTTGTCCACTCTCTCTCTCTCTCTCTCTCTCTCTCTCTCTCTCTCTCTCTCTCGCACTCTCTCACGGTGCAACCTCAGCTCCGCCCACTGCTCCCAGAGTCCAGATCCATATTTCACTTTCTCTTGTATTGTTTGATTGTACACTCATAGTGACAGGGCATCTTTTCCTTTATAAATGAGTTCCCAGTCATCCGATTGTACCTCAATAACTAGTTTATCCAGGGATTCCTCTCTTCTGACTCATTTGTAATGATATCCATCTGTTGTCTCTTTTAATCTTTCTGTGGTTTTTATTGGAAATAGTAAAAAAACAAACAGACATGAAATCACTGATATCATTGACTAATAAGCCCTTGTACGTTTTCTTCATTTGACTTTTATTTGCTGATTGTTTCATCTGAATGTTTAATCTGTTCCACCTCTTTAAGCTACATCAATAACCAATGTAATACGCCCCCTGGATTTGGTCACCACAGTCACACGGTCAAAGAGCAAGTCAGCCTCGCTGCTGGCCCCTGCTGGCCGCGCCCCGTCACTATCTGTCAAATCCTGTTACAGAGTGCTCTGATGTCTGTGGGAAAAAAACTTGAAACTGAGCAAGATGACTATTGCAGCAACACGTCATCAGTAGGATAAAGCTAAGCTGTCTCTTGATGGTCTAAGACAGGGTGTCCAAACTGGGTCAGAGAGTGCTGGTGTCCTGCATGTTTTAGTTCTCTGCCTGCTTCATCATACCTGAATCTAATGATGACGTCATCACCAAGGTTGTGAAAAAGAACAATAATGAGCCTTTCATCACAAAGTGGATGGGAGAGGCACCGGATGGAGATCAACGGAGATCAAAGCCGGAGGAAATCTTGGATCTGAGCATCTCCATGGCAAAAGGCCCTGATCTCCTTTGATCTGATAGGAGATCAGCACTGGAGCCATGGAGACGCTCAGATCAAAGGAAATCAGCTTTGTAGAGTTGTAATGTGCTCGTACTCATCCTTACATTTTTCTAGAAATTTGTCTTCAATCACCTTTTCTCTATTTACACTCTCTACTTGAACCTTTACCTTTTTTTTTATTTCATATTTTCCAAATATCATGATTTTTGTTTGACCTAGATTTAATGAATTAGATTTCATTTCTCTGAATGTATCTAGTATGTCGTTGAAGAGTTTTTCTAGGATTTGGGAGAATTGTGGGTCTGTAGTTTGTGAAGTGTGTCTGTTTTCAATAACGGTATCCTTACTGGAAGCCTGTTGAATGATACTATGTAGAACCTTCTATGTACTGCTGACATGGTCTTTATTGTTTTCTGGTACTTTCTTAAAAGAATTCTAACATTTTCTCATCATATGAGTGAACTTTCTTTTACATTTCTTGGATTTATTTTCCATCTCCTTCGTTCATCATTTATTGGATTCTCTATGTCATGTATTCTTCTCCTTGGATGCATTTTTTAAGCCCTTTGTCATCCATTAAACATCTTTATATTTCACTTTTTCTCGTATTTATAAATGAGTTCCCAGTCATCTGATTGTACCTCAATAACTAGTTTTTCCAGGGACTGCTCTGTTTTGACTCATTTGTGTTGACATCTATCTGTTGTCTGTTTTAATGTTTCTGTGTTTTTTATTGTAAATAGTAAAAAAACTAAAACAAACAGACATGAAATCACTGATATCATTGACTAATACATCACTTACTTTGATATTATCTATAACATGTGTAAATAAATTATGACCCTCCAAACGACCCCCAGGAGGCCCGGCTGTTGTGTGTGTGTGTGTGTGTGTGTGTGTGTGTGTGTGTGTGTGTGTGTGTGTGGGGGGGGGGGGGGGGGTGTGTGTGTTTGGGCCTGGTTATAGGAGAAGTGAGGATGGAGCAGCCATTTACTGGTAAAACTAACTCACTAACATCTTGGTGAAAATAGAATATATGTTTTTTTCAAATTAAAGTGACAATGAAAGTGAGAACAGGAGTTCCCCCCTCACCTCCAGAGTGAACATAAGTCATGTCTGTATATTACATCCATCATCCATCCATCCATCCATCCATCCATCCATCATCCATCATCCATGATGTGATCCAGCAAACATGTCCAAGCAGTAGTGTTGTGTTGTTGCTTCTCATTGTCAATAGAACCATGAGAAAGTATGAGAGTGACTGATACGCTTGTATGATCACTGGACCTTTTGAAAGCAGTCAGACTCTCATACTGTACCAGTAGCATCTGTGTCATTCACAACCCGTCTCCATCTTAACTGGACTTTCTGTGTACACATATGATTTTGTGTTTTCATCTGTGGACTGGTGGCTAGTGAGTGTGTTGCCTTCAGTGGCAAAGGGAAATAAAACCTCTGCATGAAGAGGAATCATGGAGCCTCCCCCTTCTCAGCTCCAAGTGTCCAAATCTGAACAGCTGGTCTGGGCTCTGAGTGGAAGCTGAGGTGGTCATGTGCCTGGGCCTCCAGACTAATCCACTCCACTCCAAGTCCAAGTCCGAGTGTAAAACTCAGTTTCAGTCTCAGTCTCAGTCTCTATCTTTGTCCACTCTCTCTCTCTCTCTCTCTCTCTCTCTCTCTCTCTCTCGCACTCTCTCACGGTGCAACCTCAGCTCCGCCCACTGCTCCCAGAGTCCAGATCCATATTTCACTTTCTCTTGTATTGTTTGATTGTACACTCATAGTGACAGGGCATCTTTTCCTTTATAAATGAGTTCCCAGTCATCCGATTGTACCTCAATAACTAGTTTATCCAGGGATTCCTCTCTTCTGACTCATTTGTAATGATATCCATCTGTTGTCTCTTTTAATCTTTCTGTGGTTTTTATTGGAAATAGTAAAAAAACAAACAGACATGAAATCACTGATATCATTGACTAATAAGCCCTTGTACGTTTTCTTCATTTGACTTTTATTTGCTGATTGTTTCATCTGAATGTTTAATCTGTTCCACCTCTTTAAGCTACATCAATAACCAATGTAATACGCCCCCTGGATTTGGTCACCACAGTCACACGGTCAAAGAGCAAGTCAGCCTCGCTGCTGGCCCCTGCTGGCCGCGCCCCGTCACTATCTGTCAAATCCTGTTACAGAGTGCTCTGATGTCTGTGGGAAAAAAACTTGAAACTGAGCAAGATGACTATTGCAGCAACACGTCATCAGTAGGATAAAGCTAAGCTGTCTCTTGATGGTCTAAGACAGGGTGTCCAAACTGGGTCAGAGAGTGCTGGTGTCCTGCATGTTTTAGTTCTCTGCCTGCTTCATCATACCTGAATCTAATGATGACGTCATCACCAAGGTTGTGAAAAAGAACAATAATGAGCCTTTCATCACAAAGTGGATGGGAGAGGCACCGGATGGAGATCAACGGAGATCAAAGCCGGAGGAAATCTTGGATCTGAGCATCTCCATGGCAAAAGGCCCTGATCTCCTTTGATCTGATAGGAGATCAGCACTGGAGCCATGGAGACGCTCAGATCAAAGGAAATCAGCTTTGTAGAGTTGTAATGTGCTCGTACTCATCCTTACATTTTTCTAGAAATTTGTCTTCAATCACCTTTTCTCTATTTACACTCTCTACTTGAACCTTTACCTTTTTTTTTATTTCATATTTTCCAAATATCATGATTTTTGTTTGACCTAGATTTAATGAATTAGATTTCATTTCTCTGAATGTATCTAGTATGTCGTTGAAGAGTTTTTCTAGGATTTGGGAGAATTGTGGGTCTGTAGTTTGTGAAGTGTGTCTGTTTTCAATAACGGTATCCTTACTGGAAGCCTGTTGAATGATACTATGTAGAACCTTCTATGTACTGCTGACATGGTCTTTATTGTTTTCTGGTACTTTCTTAAAAGAATTCTTCTAACATTTTCTCATCATATGAGTGAACTTTGTTTTACATTTCTTGGATTTATTTTCCATCTCCTTCGTTCATCATTTATTGGATTCTCTATGTCATGTATTCTTCTCCTTGGATGCATTTTTTAAGCCCTTTGTCATCCATTAAACATCTTTATATTTCACTTTTTCTCGTATTTATAAATGAGTTCCCAGTCATCTGATTGTACCTCAATAACTAGTTTTTCCAGGGACTGCTCTGTTTTGACTCATTTGTGTTGACATCTATCTGTTGTCTGTTTTAATGTTTCTGTGTTTTTTATTGTAAATAGTAAAAAAACTAAAACAAACAGACATGAAATCACTGATATCATTGACTAATACATCACTTACTTTGATATTATCTATAACATGTGTAAATAAATTATGACCCTCCAAACGACCCCCAGGAGGCCCGGCTGTTGTGTGTGTGTGTGTGTGTGTGTGTGTGTGTGTGTGTGTGTGTGTGTGTGTGTGTGTGGGGGGGGGGGGGTGTGTGTGTGTTTGGGCCTGGTTATAGGAGAAGTGAGGATGGAGCAGCCATTTACTGGTAAAACTAACTCACTAACATCTTGGTGAAAATAGAATATATGTTTTTTTCAAATTAAAGTGACAATGAAAGTGAGAACAGGAGTTCCCCCCTCACCTCCAGAGTGAACATAAGTCATGTCTGTATATTACATCCATCATCCATCCATCCATCCATCCATCCATCCATCATCCATCATCCATGATGTGATCCAGCAAACATGTCCAAGCAGTAGTGTTGTGTTGTTGCTTCTCATTGTCAATAGAACCATGAGAAAGTATGAGAGTGACTGATACGCTTGTATGATCACTGGACCTTTTGAAAGCAGTCAGACTCTCATACTGTACCAGTAGCATCTGTGTCATTCACAACCCGTCTCCATCTTAACTGGACTTTCTGTGTACACATATGATTTTGTGTTTTCATCTGTGGACTGGTGGCTAGTGAGTGTGTTGCCTTCAGTGGCAAAGGGAAATAAAACCTCTGCATGAAGAGGAATCATGGAGCCTCCCCCTTCTCAGCTCCAAGTGTCCAAATCTGAACAGCTGGTCTGGGCTCTGAGTGGAAGCTGAGGTGGTCATGTGCCTGGGCCTCCAGACTAATCCACTCCACTCCAAGTCCAAGTCCGAGTGTAAAACTCAGTTTCAGTCTCAGTCTCAGTCTCTATCTTTGTCCACTCTCTCTCTCTCTCTCTCTCTCTCTCTCTCTCTCTCTCTCTCTCGCACTCTCTCACGGTGCAACCTCAGCTCCGCCCACTGCTCCCAGAGTCCAGATCCATATTTCACTTTCTCTTGTATTGTTTGATTGTACACTCATAGTGACAGGGCATCTTTTCCTTTATAAATGAGTTCCCAGTCATCCGATTGTACCTCAATAACTAGTTTATCCAGGGATTCCTCTCTTCTGACTCATTTGTAATGATATCCATCTGTTGTCTCTTTTAATCTTTCTGTGGTTTTTATTGGAAATAGTAAAAAAACAAACAGACATGAAATCACTGATATCATTGACTAATAAGCCCTTGTACGTTTTCTTCATTTGACTTTTATTTGCTGATTGTTTCATCTGAATGTTTAATCTGTTCCACCTCTTTAAGCTACATCAATAACCAATGTAATACGCCCCCTGGATTTGGTCACCACAGTCACACGGTCAAAGAGCAAGTCAGCCTCGCTGCTGGCCCCTGCTGGCCGCGCCCCGTCACTATCTGTCAAATCCTGTTACAGAGTGCTCTGATGTCTGTGGGAAAAAAACTTGAAACTGAGCAAGATGACTATTGCAGCAACACGTCATCAGTAGGATAAAACTAAGCTGTCTCTTGATGGTCTACGACAGGGTGTCCAAACTGGGTCAGAGAGTGCTGGTGTCCTGCATGTTTTAGTTCTCTGCCTGCTTCATCATACCTGAATCTAATGATGACGTCATCACCAAGGTTGTGAAAAAGAACAATAATGAGCCTTTCATCACAAAGTGGATGGGAGAGGCACCGGATGGAGATCAACGGAGATCAAAGCCGGAGGAAATCTTGGATCTGAGCATCTCCATGGCAAAAGGCCCTGATCTCCTTTGATCTGATAGGAGATCAGCACTGGAGCCATGGAGACGCTCAGATCAAAGGAAATCAGCTTTGTAGAGTTGTAATGTGCTCGTACTCATCCTTACATTTTTCTAGAAATTTGTCTTCAATCACCTTTTCTCTATTTACACTCTCTACTTGAACCTTTACCTTTTTTTTTATTTCATATTTTCCAAATATCATGATTTTTGTTTGACCTAGATTTAATGAATTAGATTTCATTTCTCTGAATGTATCTAGTATGTCGTTGAAGAGTTTTTCTAGGATTTGGGAGAATTGTGGGTCTGTAGTTTGTGAAGTGTGTCTGTTTTCAATAACGGTATCCTTACTGGAAGCCTGTTGAATGATACTATGTAGAACCTTCTATGTACTGCTGACATGGTCTTTATTGTTTTCTGGTACTTTCTTAAAAGAATTCTTCTAACATTTTCTCATCATATGAGTGAACTTTGTTTTACATTTCTTGGATTTATTTTCCATCTCCTTCGTTCATCATTTATTGGATTCTCTATGTCATGTATTCTTCTCCTTGGATGCATTTTTTAAGCCCTTTGTCATCCATTAAACATCTTTATATTTCACTTTTTCTCGTATTTATAAATGAGTTCCCAGTCATCTGATTGTACCTCAATAACTAGTTTTTCCAGGGACTGCTCTGTTTTGACTCATTTGTGTTGACATCTATCTGTTGTCTGTTTTAATGTTTCTGTGTTTTTTATTGTAAATAGTAAAAAAACTAAAACAAACAGACATGAAATCACTGATATCATTGACTAATACATCACTTACTTTGATATTATCTATAACATGTGTAAATAAATTATGACCCTCCAAACGACCCCCAGGAGGCCCGGCTGTTGTGTGTGTGTGTGTGTGTGTGTGTGTGTGTGTGTGTGTGTGTGTGTGTGGGGGGGGGGGGTGTGTGTGTGTTTGGGCCTGGTTATAGGAGAAGTGAGGATGGAGCAGCCATTTACTGGTAAAACTAACTCACTAACATCTTGGTGAAAATAGAATATATGTTTTTTTCAAATTAAAGTGACAATGAAAGTGAGAACAGGAGTTCCCCCCTCACCTCCAGAGTGAACATAAGTCATGTCTGTATATTACATCCATCATCCATCCATCCATCCATCCATCCATCCATCATCCATCATCCATGATGTGATCCAGCAAACATGTCCAAGCAGTAGTGTTGTGTTGTTGCTTCTCATTGTCAATAGAACCATGAGAAAGTATGAGAGTGACTGATACGCTTGTATGATCACTGGACCTTTTGAAAGCAGTCAGACTCTCATACTGTACCAGTAGCATCTGTGTCATTCACAACCCGTCTCCATCTTAACTGGACTTTCTGTGTACACATATGATTTTGTGTTTTCATCTGTGGACTGGTGGCTAGTGAGTGTGTTGCCTTCAGTGGCAAAGGGAAATAAAACCTCTGCATGAAGAGGAATCATGGAGCCTCCCCCTTCTCAGCTCCAAGTGTCCAAATCTGAACAGCTGGTCTGGGCTCTGAGTGGAAGCTGAGGTGGTCATGTGCCTGGGCCTCCAGACTAATCCACTCCACTCCAAGTCCAAGTCCGAGTGTAAAACTCAGTTTCAGTCTCAGTCTCAGTCTCTATCTTTGTCCACTCTCTCTCTCTCTCTCTCTCTCTCTCTCTCTCTCTCTCTCTCTCGCACTCTCTCACGGTGCAACCTCAGCTCCGCCCACTGCTCCCAGAGTCCAGATCCATATTTCACTTTCTCTTGTATTGTTTGATTGTACACTCATAGTGACAGGGCATCTTTTCCTTTATAAATGAGTTCCCAGTCATCCGATTGTACCTCAATAACTAGTTTATCCAGGGATTCCTCTCTTCTGACTCATTTGTAATGATATCCATCTGTTGTCTCTTTTAATCTTTCTGTGGTTTTTATTGGAAATAGTAAAAAAACAAACAGACATGAAATCACTGATATCATTGACTAATAAGCCCTTGTACGTTTTCTTCATTTGACTTTTATTTGCTGATTGTTTCATCTGAATGTTTAATCTGTTCCACCTCTTTAAGCTACATCAATAACCAATGTAATACGCCCCCTGGATTTGGTCACCACAGTCACACGGTCAAAGAGCAAGTCAGCCTCGCTGCTGGCCCCTGCTGGCCGCGCCCCGTCACTATCTGTCAAATCCTGTTACAGAGTGCTCTGATGTCTGTGGGAAAAAACTTGAAACTGAGCAAGATGACTATTGCAGCAACACGTCATCAGTAGGATAAAGCTAAGCTGTCTCTTGATGGTCTAAGACAGGGTGTCCAAACTGGGTCAGAGAGTGCTGGTGTCCTGCATGTTTTAGTTCTCTGCCTGCTTCATCATACCTGAATCTAATGATGACGTCATCACCAAGGTTGTGAAAAAGAACAATAATGAGCCTTTCATCACAAAGTGGATGGGAGAGGCACCGGATGGAGATCAACGGAGATCAAAGCCGGAGGAAATCTTGGATCTGAGCATCTCCATGGCAAAAGGCCCTGATCTCCTTTGATCTGATAGGAGATCAGCACTGGAGCCATGGAGACGCTCAGATCAAAGGAAATCAGCTTTGTAGAGTTGTAATGTGCTCGTACTCATCCTTACATTTTTCTAGAAATTTGTCTTCAATCACCTTTTCTCTATTTACACTCTCTACTTGAACCTTTACCTTTTTTTTTATTTCATATTTTCCAAATATCATGATTTTTGTTTGACCTAGATTTAATGAATTCGATTTCATTTCTCTGAATGTATCTAGTATGTCGTTGAAGAGTTTTTCTAGGATTTGGGAGAATTGTGGGTCTGTAGTTTGTGAAGTGTGTCTGTTTTCAATAACGGTATCCTTACTGGAAGCCTGTTGAATGATACTATGTAGAACCTTCTATGTACTGCTGACATGGTCTTTATTGTTTTCTGGTACTTTCTTAAAAGAATTCTTCTAACATTTTCTCATCATATGAGTGAACTTTGTTTTACATTTCTTGGATTTATTTTCCATCTCCTTCGTTCATCATTTATTGGATTCTCTATGTCATGTATTCTTCTCCTTGGATGCATTTTTTAAGCCCTTTGTCATCCATTAAACATCTTTATATTTCACTTTTTCTCGTATTTATAAATGAGTTCCCAGTCATCTGATTGTACCTCAATAACTAGTTTTTCCAGGGACTGCTCTGTTTTGACTCATTTGTGTTGACATCTATCTGTTGTCTGTTTTAATGTTTCTGTGTTTTTTATTGTAAATAGTAAAAAAACTAAAACAAACAGACATGAAATCACTGATATCATTGACTAATACATCACTTACTTTGATATTATCTATAACATGTGTAAATAAATTATGACCCTCCAAACGACCCCCAGGAGGCCCGGCTGTTGTGTGTGTGTGTGTGTGGGGGGGGGGGGGGGGGGTGTGTGGGGTTGTGTGTGTGTTTGGGCCTGGTTATAGGAGAAGTGAGGATGGACAGCCATTTACTGGTAAAACTAACTCACTAACATCTTGGTGAAAATAGAATATATGTTTTTTTCAAATTAAAGTGACAATGAAAGTGAGAACAGGAGTTCCCCCCTCACCTCCAGAGTGAACATAAGTCATGTCTGTATATTACATCCATCATCCATCCATCCATCCATCCATCCATCCATCATCCATCATCCATGATGTGATCCAGCAAACATGTCCAAGCAGTAGTGTTGTGTTGTTGCTTCTCATTGTCAATAGAACCATGAGAAAGTATGAGAGTGACTGATACGCTTGTATGATCACTGGACCTTTTGAAAGCAGTCAGACTCTCATACTGTACCAGTAGCATCTGTGTCATTCACAACCCGTCTCCATCTTAACTGGACTTTCTGTGTACACATATGATTTTGTGTTTTCATCTGTGGACTGGTGGCTAGTGAGTGTGTTGCCTTCAGTGGCAAAGGGAAATAAAACCTCTGCATGAAGAGGCATCATGGAGCCTCCCCCTTCTCAGCTCCAAGTGTCCAAATCTGAACAGCTGGTCTGGGCTCTGAGTGGAAGCTGAGGTGGTCATGTGCCTGGGCCTCCAGACTAATCCACTCCACTCCAAGTCCAAGTCCGAGTGTAAAACTCAGTTTCAGTCTCAGTCTCTATCTTTGTCCACTCTCTCTCTCTCTCTCTCTCTCGCTCTCTCTCACGGTGCAACCTCAGCTCCGCCCACTGCTCCCAGAGTCCAGATCCATATTTCACTTTCTCTTGTATTGTTTGATTGTACACTCATAGTGACAGGGCGTCTTTTCCTTTATAAATGAGTTCCCAGTCATCCGATTGTACCTCAATAACTAGTTTATCCAGGGATTCCTCTCTTCTGACTCATTTGTAATGATATCCATCTGTTGTCTCTTTTAATCTTTCTGTGGTTTTTATTGGAAATAGTAAAAAAACAAACAGACATGAAATCACTGATATCATTGACTAATAAGCCCTTGTACGTTTTCTTCATTTGACTTTTATTTGCTGATTGTTTCATCTGAATGTTTAATCTGTTCCACCTCTTTAAGCTACATCAATAACCAATGTAATACGCCCCCTGGATTTGGTCACCACAGTCACACGGTCAAAGAGCAAGTCAGCCTCGCTGCTGGCCCCTGCTGGCCGCGCCCCGTCACTATCTGTCAAATCCTGTTACAGAGTGCTCTGATGTCTGTGGGAAAGAACTTGAAACTGAGCAAGATGACTATTGCAGCAACACGTCATCAGTAGGATAAAGCTAAGCTGTCTCTTGATGGTCTAAGACAGGGTGTCCAAACTGGGTCAGAGAGTGCTGGTGTCCTGCATGTTTTAGTTCTCTGCCTGCTTCATCATACCTGAATCTAATGATGACGTCATCACCAAGGTTGTGAAAAAGAACAATAATGAGCCTTTCATCACAAAGTGGATGGGAGAGGCACCGGATGGAGATCAACGGAGATCAAAGCCGGAGGAAATCTTGGATCTGAGCATCTCCATGGCAAAAGGCCCTGATCTCCTTTGATCTGATAGGAGATCAGCACTGGAGCCATGGAGACGCTCAGATCAAAGGAAATCAGCTTTGTAGAGTTGTAATGTGCTCGTACTCATCCTTACATTTTTCTAGAAATTTGTCTTCAATCACCTTTTCTCTATTTACACTCTCTACTTGAACCTTTACCTTTTTTTTTATTTCATATTTTCCAAATATCATGATTTTTGTTTGACCTAGATTTAATGAATTAGATTTCATTTCTCTGAATGTATCTAGTATGTCGTTGAAGAGTTTTTCTAGGATTTGGGAGAATTGTGGGTCTGTAGTTTGTGAAGTGTGTCTGTTTTCAATAACGGTATCCTTACTGGAAGCCTGTTGAATGATACTATGTAGAACCTTCTATGTACTGCTGACATGGTCTTTATTGTTTTCTGGTACTTTCTTAAAAAAATTCTTCTAACATTTTCTCATCATATGAGTGAACTTTGTTTTACATTTCTTGGATTTATTTTCCATCTCCTTCGTTCATCATTTATTGGATTCTCTATGTCATGTATTCTTCTCCTTGGATGCATTTTTTAAGCCCTTTGTCATCCATTAAACATCTTTATATTTCACTTTTTCTCGTATTTATAAATGAGTTCCCAGTCATCTGATTGTACCTCAATAACTAGTTTTTCCAGGGACTGCTCTGTTTTGACTCATTTGTGTTGACATCTATCTGTTGTCTGTTTTAATGTTTCTGTGTTTTTTATTGTAAATAGTAAAAAAACTAAAACAAACAGACATGAAATCACTGATATCATTGACTAATACATCACTTACTTTGATATTATCTATAACATGTGTAAATAAATTATGACCCTCCAAACGACCCCCAGGAGGCCCGGCTGTTGTGTGTGTGTGTGTGTGTGGGGGGGGGGGGGGGGGGGGGGGGGGGGGGGGTGGGGTTGTGTGTGTGTTTGGGCCTGGTTATAGGAGAAGTGAGGATGGAGCAGCCATTTACTGGTAAAACTAACTCACTAACATCTTGGTGAAAATAGAATATATGTTTTTTTCAAATTAAAGTGACAATGAAAGTGAGAACAGGAGTTCCCCCCTCACCTCCAGAGTGAACATAAGTCATGTCTGTATATTACATCCATCATCCATCCATCCATCCATCCATCCATCCATCATCCATCATCCATGATGTGATCCAGCAAACATGTCCAAGCAGTAGTGTTGTGTTGTTGCTTCTCATTGTCAATAGAACCATGAGAAAGTATGAGAGTGACTGATACGCTTGTATGATCACTGGACCTTTTGAAAGCAGTCAGACTCTCATACTGTACCAGTAGCATCTGTGTCATTCACAACCCGTCTCCATCTTAACTGGACTTTCTGTGTACACATATGATTTTGTGTTTTCATCTGTGGACTGGTGGCTAGTGAGTGTGTTGCCTTCAGTGGCAAAGGGAAATAAAACCTCTGCATGAAGAGGAATCATGGAGCCTCCCCCTTCTCAGCTCCAAGTGTCCAAATCTGAACAGCTGGTCTGGGCTCTGAGTGGAAGCTGAGGTGGTCATGTGCCTGGGCCTCCAGACTAATCCACTCCACTCCAAGTCCAAGTCCGAGTGTAAAACTCAGTTTCAGTCTCAGTCTCAGTCTCTATCTTTGTCCACTCTCTCTCTCTCTCTCTCTCTCTCTCTCTCTCGCACTCTCTCACGGTGCAACCTCAGCTCCGCCCACTGCTCCCAGAGTCCAGATCCATATTTCACTTTCTCTTGTATTGTTTGATTGTACACTCATAGTGACAGGGCATCTTTTCCTTTATAAATGAGTTCCCAGTCATCCGATTGTACCTCAATAACTAGTTTATCCAGGGATTCCTCTCTTCTGACTCATTTGTAATGATATCCATCTGTTGTCTCTTTTAATCTTTCTGTGGTTTTTATTGGAAATAGTAAAAAAACAAACAGACATGAAATCACTGATATCATTGACTAATAAGCCCTTGTACGTTTTCTTCATTTGACTTTTATTTGCTGATTGTTTCATCTGAATGTTTAATCTGTTCCACCTCTTTAAGCTACATCAATAACCAATGTAATACGCCCCCTGGATTTGGTCACCACAGTCACACGGTCAAAGAGCAAGTCAGCCTCGCTGCTGGCCCCTGCTGGCCGCGCCCCGTCACTATCTGTCAAATCCTGTTACAGAGTGCTCTGATGTCTGTGGGAAAAAACTTGAAACTGAGCAAGATGACTATTGCAGCAACACGTCATCAGTAGGATAAAGCTAAGCTGTCTCTTGATGGTCTAAGACAGGGTGTCCAAACTGGGTCAGAGAGTGCTGGTGTCCTGCATGTTTTAGTTCTCTGCCTGCTTCATCATACCTGAATCTAATGATGACGTCATCACCAAGGTTGTGAAAAAGAACAATAATGAGCCTTTCATCACAAAGTGGATGGGAGAGGCACCGGATGGAGATCAACGGAGATCAAAGCCGGAGGAAATCTTGGATCTGAGCATCTCCATGGCAAAAGGCCCTGATCTCCTTTGATCTGATAGGAGATCAGCACTGGAGCCATGGAGACGCTCAGATCAAAGGAAATCAGCTTTGTAGAGTTGTAATGTGCTCGTACTCATCCTTACATTTTTCTAGAAATTTGTCTTCAATCACCTTTTCTCTATTTACACTCTCTACTTGAACCTTTACCTTTTTTTTTATTTCATATTTTCCAAATATCATGATTTTTGTTTGACCTAGATTTAATGAATTAGATTTCATTTCTCTGAATGTATCTAGTATGTCGTTGAAGAGTTTTTCTAGGATTTGGGAGAATTGTGGGTCTGTAGTTTGTGAAGTGTGTCTGTTTTCAATAACGGTATCCTTACTGGAAGCCTGTTGAATGATACTATGTAGAACCTTCTATGTACTGCTGACATGGTCTTTATTGTTTTCTGGTACTTTCTTAAAAGAATTCTTCTAACATTTTCTCATCATATGAGTGAACTTTGTTTTACATTTCTTGGATTTATTTTCCATCTCCTTCGTTCATCATTTATTGGATTCTCTATGTCATGTATTCTTCTCCTTGGATGCATTTTTTAAGCCCTTTGTCATCCATTAAACATCTTTATATTTCACTTTTTCTCGTATTTATAAATGAGTTCCCAGTCATCTGATTGTACCTCAATAACTAGTTTTTCCAGGGACTGCTCTGTTTTGACTCATTTGTGTTGACATCTATCTGTTGTCTGTTTTAATGTTTCTGTGTTTTTTATTGTAAATAGTAAAAAAACTAAAACAAACAGACATGAAATCACTGATATCATTGACTAATACATCACTTACTTTGATATTATCTATAACATGTGTAAATAAATTATGACCCTCCAAACGACCCCCAGGAGGCCCGGCTGTTGTGTGTGTGTGTGTGTGGGGGGGGGGGGGGGGTGTGTGTGTGGGGTTGTGTGTGTGTTTGGGCCTGGTTATAGGAGAAGTGAGGATGGAGCAGCCATTTACTGGTAAAACTAACTCACTAACATCTTGGTGAAAATAGAATATATGTTTTTTTCAAATTAAAGTGACAATGAAAGTGAGAACAGGAGTTCCCCCCTCACCTCCAGAGTGAACATAAGTCATGTCTGTATATTACATCCATCATCCATCCATCCATCCATCCATCCATCCATCATCCATCATCCATGATGTGATCCAGCAAACATGTCCAAGCAGTAGTGTTGTGTTGTTGCTTCTCATTGTCAATAGAACCATGAGAAAGTATGAGAGTGACTGATACGCTTGTATGATCACTGGACCTTTTGAAAGCAGTCAGACTCTCATACTGTACCAGTAGCATCTGTGTCATTCACAACCCGTCTCCATCTTAACTGGACTTTCTGTGTACACATATGATTTTGTGTTTTCATCTGTGGACTGGTGGCTAGTGAGTGTGTTGCCTTCAGTGGCAAAGGGAAATAAAACCTCTGCATGAAGAGGAATCATGGAGCCTCCCCCTTCTCAGCTCCAAGTGTCCAAATCTGAACAGCTGGTCTGGGCTCTGAGTGGAAGCTGAGGTGGTCATGTGCCTGGGCCTCCAGACTAATCCACTCCACTCCAAGTCCAAGTCCGAGTGTAAAACTCAGTTTCAGTCTCAGTCTCAGTCTCTATCTTTGTCCACTCTCTCTCTCTCTCTCTCTCTCTCTCTCTCTCGCACTCTCTCACGGTGCAACCTCAGCTCCGCCCACTGCTCCCAGAGTCCAGATCCATATTTCACTTTCTCTTGTATTGTTTGATTGTACACTCATAGTGACAGGGCATCTTTTCCTTTATAAATGAGTTCCCAGTCATCCGATTGTACCTCAATAACTAGTTTATCCAGGGATTCCTCTCTTCTGACTCATTTGTAATGATATCCATCTGTTGTCTCTTTTAATCTTTCTGTGGTTTTTATTGGAAATAGTAAAAAAACAAACAGACATGAAATCACTGATATCATTGACTAATAAGCCCTTGTACGTTTTCTTCATTTGACTTTTATTTGCTGATTGTTTCATCTGAATGTTTAATCTGTTCCACCTCTTTAAGCTACATCAATAACCAATGTAATACGCCCCCTGGATTTGGTCACCACAGTCACACGGTCAAAGAGCAAGTCAGCCTCGCTGCTGGCCCCTGCTGGCCGCGCCCCGTCACTATCTGTCAAATCCTGTTACAGAGTGCTCTGATGTCTGTGGGAAAAAACTTGAAACTGAGCAAGATGACTATTGCAGCAACACGTCATCAGTAGGATAAAGCTAAGCTGTCTCTTGATGGTCTAAGACAGGGTGTCCAAACTGGGTCAGAGAGTGCTGGTGTCCTGCATGTTTTAGTTCTCTGCCTGCTTCATCATACCTGAATCTAATGATGACGTCATCACCAAGGTTGTGAAAAAGAACAATAATGAGCCTTTCATCACAAAGTGGATGGGAGAGGCACCGGATGGAGATCAACGGAGATCAAAGCCGGAGGAAATCTTGGATCTGAGCATCTCCATGGCAAAAGGCCCTGATCTCCTTTGATCTGATAGGAGATCAGCACTGGAGCCATGGAGACGCTCAGATCAAAGGAAATCAGCTTTGTAGAGTTGTAATGTGCTCGTACTCATCCTTACATTTTTCTAGAAATTTGTCTTCAATCACCTTTTCTCTATTTACACTCTCTACTTGAACCTTTACCTTTTTTTTTATTTCATATTTTCCAAATATCATGATTTTTGTTTGACCTAGATTTAATGAATTAGATTTCATTTCTCTGAATGTATCTAGTATGTCGTTGAAGAGTTTTTCTAGGATTTGGGAGAATTGTGGGTCTGTAGTTTGTGAAGTGTGTCTGTTTTCAATAACGGTATCCTTACTGGAAGCCTGTTGAATGATACTATGTAGAACCTTCTATGTACTGCTGACATGGTCTTTATTGTTTTCTGGTACTTTCTTAAAAGAATTCTTCTAACATTTTCTCATCATATGAGTGAACTTTGTTTTACATTTCTTGGATTTATTTTCCATCTCCTTCGTTCATCATTTATTGGATTCTCTATGTCATGTATTCTTCTCCTTGGATGCATTTTTTAAGCCCTTTGTCATCCATTAAACATCTTTATATTTCACTTTTTCTCGTATTTATAAATGAGTTCCCAGTCATCTGATTGTACCTCAATAACTAGTTTTTCCAGGGACTGCTCTGTTTTGACTCATTTGTGTTGACATCTATCTGTTGTCTGTTTTAATGTTTCTGTGTTTTTTATTGTAAATAGTAAAAAAACTAAAACAAACAGACATGAAATCACTGATATCATTGACTAATACATCACTTACTTTGATATTATCTATAACATGTGTAAATAAATTATGACCCTCCAAACGACCCCCAGGAGGCCCGGCTGTTGTGTGTGTGTGTGTGTGTGTGTGTGTGTGTGTGTGTGTGTGTGTGTGTGTGTGTGTGTGTGTGTGTGTGTGTGTGTGTGTGTGTGTGTGTGTGTGTGTGTGTGTGGGGGTGTGTGTGTGTTTGGGCCTGGTTATAGGAGAAGTGAGGATGGAGCAGCCATTTACTGGTAAAACTAACTCACTAACATCTTGGTGAAAATAGAATATATGTTTTTTTCAAATTAAAGTGACAATGAAAGTGAGAACAGGAGTTCCCCCCTCACCTCCAGAGTGAACATAAGTCATGTCTGTATATTACATCCATCATCCATCCATCCATCCATCCATCATCCATCATCCATGATGTGATCCAGCAAACATGTCCAAGCAGTAGTGTTGTGTTGTTGCTTCTCATTGTCAATAGAACCATGAGAAAGTATGAGAGTGACTGATACGCTTGTATGATCACTGGACCTTTTGAAAGCAGTCAGACTCTCATACTGTACCAGTAGCATCTGTGTCATTCACAACCCGTCTCCATCTTAACTGGACTTTCTGTGTACACATATGATTTTGTGTTTTCATCTGTGGACTGGTGGCTAGTGAGTGTGTTGCCTTCAGTGGCAAAGGGAAATAAAACCTCTGCATGAAGAGGAATCATGGAGCCTCCCCCTTCTCAGCTCCAAGTGTCCAAATCTGAACAGCTGGTCTGGGCTCTGAGTGGAATCTGAGGTGGTCATGTGCCTGGGCCTCCAGACTAATCCACTCCACTCCAAGTCCAAGTCCGAGTGTAAAACTCAGTTTCAGTCTCAGTCTCAGTCTCTATCTTTGTCCACTCTCTCTCTCTCTCTCTCTCTCTCTCGCTCTCTCTCACGGTGCAACCTCAGCTCCGCCCACTGCTCCCAGAGTCCAGATCCATATTTCACTTTCTCTTGTATTGTTTGATTGTACACTCATAGTGACAGGGCGTCTTTTCCTTTATAAATGAGTTCCCAGTCATCCGATTGTACCTCAATAACTAGTTTATCCAGGGATTCCTCTCTTCTGACTCATTTGTAATGATATCCATCTGTTGTCTCTTTTAATCTTTCTGTGGTTTTTATTGGAAATAGTAAAAAAACAAACAGACATGAAATCACTGATATCATTGACTAATAAGCCCTTGTACGTTTTCTTCATTTGACTTTTATTTGCTGATTGTTTCATCTGAATGTTTAATCTGTTCCACCTCTTTAAGCTACATCAATAACCAATGTAATACGCCCCCTGGATTTGGTCACCACAGTCACACGGTCAAAGAGCAAGTCAGCCTCGCTGCTGGCCCCTGCTGGCCGCGCCCCGTCACTATCTGTCAAATCCTGTTACAGAGTGCTCTGATGTCTGTGGGAAAAAAACTTGAAACTGAGCAAGATGACTATTGCAGCAACACGTCATCAGTAGGATAAAACTAAGCTGTCTCTTGATGGTCTACGACAGGGTGTCCAAACTGGGTCAGAGAGTGCTGGTGTCCTGCATGTTTTAGTTCTCTGCCTGCTTCAGCATACCTGAATCTAATGATGACGTCATCACCAAGGTTGTGAAAAAGAACAATAATGAGCCTTTCATCACAAAGTGGATGGGAGAGGCACCGGATGGAGATCAACGGAGATCAAAGCCGGAGGAAATCTTGGATCTGAGCATCTCCATGGCAAAAGGCCCTGATCTCCTTTGATCTGATAGGAGATCAGCACTGGAGCCATGGAGACGCTCAGATCAAAGGAAATCAGCTTTGTAGAGTTGTAATGTGCTCGTACTCATCCTTACATTTTTCTAGAAATTTGTCTTCAATCACCTTTTCTCTATTTACACTCTCTACTTGAACCTTTACCTGTTTATTTATTTCATATTTTCCAAATATCATGATTTTTGTTTGACCTAGATTTAATGAATTAGATTTCATTTCTCTGAATGTATCTAGTATGTCGTTGAAGAGTTTTTCTAGGATTTGGGAGAATTGTGGGTCTGTAGTTTGTGAAGTGTGTCTGTTTTCAATAACGGTATCCTTACTGGAAGCCTGTTGAATGATACTATGTAGAACCTTCTATGTACTGCTGACATGGTCTTTATTGTTTTCTGGTACTTTCTTAAAAGAATTCTTCTAACATTTTCTCATCATATGAGTGAACTTTGTTTTACATTTCTTGGATTTATTTTCCATCTCCTTCGTTCATCATTTATTGGATTCTCTATGTCATGTATTCTTCTCCTTGGATGCATTTTTTAAGCCCTTTGTCATCCATTAAACATCTTTATATTTCACTTTTTCTCGTATTTATAAATGAGTTCCCAGTCATCTGATTGTACCTCAATAACTAGTTTTTCCAGGGACTGCTCTGTTTTGACTCATTTGTGTTGACATCTATCTGTTGTCTGTTTTAATGTTTCTGTGTTTTTTATTGTAAATAGTAAAAAAACTAAAACAAACAGACATGAAATCACTGATATCATTGACTAATACATCACTTACTTTGATATTATCTATAACATGTGTAAATAAATTATGACCCTCCAAACGACCCCCAGGAGGCCCGGCTGTTGTGTGTGTGTGTGTGTGTGTGTGTGTGTGTGTGTGTGTGTGTGTGTGTGTGTGTGTGTGTGTGTGGGGGTGTGTGTGTGTTTGGGCCTGGTTATAGGAGAAGTGAGGATGGAGCAGCCATTTACTGGTAAAACTAACTCACTAACATCTTGGTGAAAATAGAATATATGTTTTTTTCAAATTAAAGTGACAATGAAAGTGAGAACAGGAGTTCCCCCCTCACCTCCAGAGTGAACATAAGTCATGTCTGTATATTACATCCATCATCCATCCATCCATCCATCCATCCATCCATCATCCATCATCCATGATGTGATCCAGCAAACATGTCCAAGCAGTAGTGTTGTGTTGTTGCTTCTCATTGTCAATAGAACCATGAGAAAGTATGAGAGTGACTGATACGCTTGTATGATCACTGGACCTTTTGAAAGCAGTCAGACTCTCATACTGTACCAGTAGCATCTGTGTCATTCACAACCCGTCTCCATCTTAACTGGACTTTCTGTGTACACATATGATTTTGTGTTTTCATCTGTGGACTGGTGGCTAGTGAGTGTGTTGCCTTCAGTGGCAAAGGGAAATAAAACCTCTGCATGAAGAGGAATCATGGAGCCTCCCCCTTCTCAGCTCCAAGTGTCCAAATCTGAACAGCTGGTCTGGGCTCTGAGTGGAAGCTGAGGTGGTCATGTGCCTGGGCCTCCAGACTAATCCACTCCACTCCAAGTCCAAGTCCGAGTGTAAAACTCAGTTTCAGTCTCAGTCTCAGTCTCTATCTTTGTCCACTCTCTCTCTCTCTCTCTCTCTCTCTCTCTCGCTCTCTCTCACGGTGCAACCTCAGCTCCGCCCACTGCTCCCAGAGTCCAGATCCATATTTCACTTTCTCTTGTATTGTTTGATTGTACACTCATAGTGACAGGGCGTCTTTTCCTTTATAAATGAGTTCCCAGTCATCCGATTGTACCTCAATAACTAGTTTATCCAGGGATTCCTCTCTTCTGACTCATTTGTAATGATATCCATCTGTTGTCTCTTTTAATCTTTCTGTGGTTTTTATTGGAAATAGTAAAAAAACAAACAGACATGAAATCACTGATATCATTGACTAATAAGCCCTTGTACGTTTTCTTCATTTGACTTTTATTTGCTGATTGTTTCATCTGAATGTTTAATCTGTTCCACCTCTTTAAGCTACATCAATAACCAATGTAATACGCCCCCTGGATTTGGTCACCACAGTCACATGGTCAAAGAGCAAGTCAGCCTCGCTGCTGGCCCCTGCTGGCCGCGCCCCGTCACTATCTGTCAAATCCTGTTACAGAGTGCTCTGATGTCTGTGGGAAAAAAACTTGAAACTGAGCAAGATGACTATTGCAGCAACACGTCATCAGTAGGATAAAACTAAGCTGTCTCTTGATGGTCTACGACAGGGTGTCCAAACTGGGTCAGAGAGTGCTGGTGTCCTGCATGTTTTAGTTCTCTGCCTGCTTCAGCATACCTGAATCTAATGATGACGTCATCACCAAGGTTGTGAAAAAGAACAATAATGAGCCTTTCATCACAAAGTGGATGGGAGAGGCACCGGATGGAGATCAACGGAGATCAAAGCCGGAGGAAATCTTGGATCTGAGCATCTCCATGGCAAAAGGCCCTGATCTCCTTTGATCTGATAGGAGATCAGCACTGGAGCCATGGAGACGCTCAGATCAAAGGAAATCAGCTTTGTAGAGTTGTAATGTGCTCGTACTCATCCTTACATTTTTCTAGAAATTTGTCTTCAATCACCTTTTCTCTATTTACACTCTCTACTTGAACCTTTACCTGTTTATTTATTTCATATTTTCCAAATATCATGATTTTTGTTTGACCTAGATTTAATGAATTAGATTTCATTTCTCTGAATGTATCTAGTATGTCGTTGAAGAGTTTTTCTAGGATTTGGGAGAATTGTGGGTCTGTAGTTTGTGAAGTGTGTCTGTTTTCAATAACGGTATCCTTACTGGAAGCCTGTTGAATGATACTATGTAGAACCTTCTATGTACTGCTGACATGGTCTTTATTGTTTTCTGGTACTTTCTTAAAAGAATTCTTCTAACATTTTCTCATCATATGAGTGAACTTTGTTTTACATTTCTTGGATTTATTTTCCATCTCCTTCGTTCATCATTTATTGGATTCTCTATGTCATGTATTCTTCTCCTTGGATGCATTTTTTAAGCCCTTTGTCATCCATTAAACATCTTTATATTTCACTTTTTCTCGTATTTATAAATGAGTTCCCAGTCATCTGATTGTACCTCAATAACTAGTTTTTCCAGGGACTGCTCTGTTTTGACTCATTTGTGTTGACATCTATCTGTTGTCTGTTTTAATGTTTCTGTGTTTTTTATTGTAAATAGTAAAAAAACTAAAACAAACAGACATGAAATCACTGATATCATTGACTAATACATCACTTACTTTGATATTATCTATAACATGTGTAAATAAATTATGACCCTCCAAACGACCCCCAGGAGGCCCGGCTGTTGTGTGTGTGTGTGTGGGGGGGGGGGGGGGGGGGGGGGGGGGGGGGGGGGTTGTGTGTGTGTTTGGGCCTGGTTATAGGAGAAGTGAGGATGGAGCAGCCATTTACTGGTAAAACTAACTCACTAACATCTTGGTGAAAATAGAATATATGTTTTTTTCAAATTAAAGTGACAATGAAAGTGAGAACAGGAGTTCCCCCCTCACCTCCAGAGTGAACATAAGTCATGTCTGTATATTACATCCATCATCCATCCATCCATCCATCCATCCATCCATCATCCATCATCCATGATGTGATCCAGCAAACATGTCCAAGCAGTAGTGTTGTGTTGTTGCTTCTCATTGTCAATAGAACCATGAGAAAGTATGAGAGTGACTGATACGCTTGTATGATCACTGGACCTTTTGAAAGCAGTCAGACTCTCATACTGTACCAGTAGCATCTGTGTCATTCACAACCCGTCTCCATCTTAACTGGACTTTCTGTGTACACATATGATTTTGTGTTTTCATCTGTGGACTGGTGGCTAGTGAGTGTGTTGCCTTCAGTGGCAAAGGGAAATAAAACCTCTGCATGAAGAGGAATCATGGAGCCTCCCCCTTCTCAGCTCCAAGTGTCCAAATCTGAACAGCTGGTCTGGGCTCTGAGTGGAAGCTGAGGTGGTCATGTGCCTGGGCCTCCAGACTAATCCACTCCACTCCAAGTCCAAGTCCGAGTGTAAAACTCAGTTTCAGTCTCAGTCTCTATCTTTGTCCACTCTCTCTCTCTCTCTCTCTCTCTCTCTCGCTCTCTCTCACGGTGCAACCTCAGCTCCGCCCACTGCTCCCAGAGTCCAGATCCATATTTCACTTTCTCTTGTATTGTTTGATTGTACACTCATAGTGACAGGGCGTCTTTTCCTTTATAAATGAGTTCCCAGTCATCCGATTGTACCTCAATAACTAGTTTATCCAGGGATTCCTCTCTTCTGACTCATTTGTAATGATATCCATCTGTTGTCTCTTTTAATCTTTCTGTGGTTTTTATTGGAAATAGTAAAAAAACAAACAGACATGAAATCACTGATATCATTGACTAATAAGCCCTTGTACGTTTTCTTCATTTGACTTTTATTTGCTGATTGTTTCATCTGAATGTTTAATCTGTTCCACCTCTTTAAGCTACATCAATAACCAATGTAATACGCCCCCTGGATTTGGTCACCACAGTCACACGGTCAAAGAGCAAGTCAGCCTCGCTGCTGGCCCCTGCTGGCCGCGCCCCGTCACTATCTGTCAAATCCTGTTACAGAGTGCTCTGATGTCTGTGGGAAAAAAACTTGAAACTGAGCAAGATGACTATTGCAGCAACACGTCATCAGTAGGATAAAACTAAGCTGTCTCTTGATGGTCTACGACAGGGTGTCCAAACTGGGTCAGAGAGTGCTGGTGTCCTGCATGTTTTAGTTCTCTGCCTGCTTCAGCATACCTGAATCTAATGATGACGTCATCACCAAGGTTGTGAAAAAGAACAATAATGAGCCTTTCATCACAAAGTGGATGGGAGAGGCACCGGATGGAGATCAACGGAGATCAAAGCCGGAGGAAATCTTGGATCTGAGCATCTCCATGGCAAAAGGCCCTGATCTCCTTTGATCTGATAGGAGATCAGCACTGGAGCCATGGAGACGCTCAGATCAAAGGAAATCAGCTTTGTAGAGTTGTAATGTGCTCGTACTCATCCTTACATTTTTCTAGAAATTTGTCTTCAATCACCTTTTCTCTATTTACACTCTCTACTTGAACCTTTACCTGTTTATTTATTTCATATTTTCCAAATATCATGATTTTTGTTTGACCTAGATTTAATGAATTAGATTTCATTTCTCTGAATGTATCTAGTATGTCGTTGAAGAGTTTTTCTAGGATTTGGGAGAATTGTGGGTCTGTAGTTTGTGAAGTGTGTCTGTTTTCAATAACGGTATCCTTACTGGAAGCCTGTTGAATGATACTATGTAGAACCTTCTATGTACTGCTGACATGGTCTTTATTGTTTTCTGGTACTTTCTTAAAAGAATTCTTCTAACATTTTCTCATCATATGAGTGAACTTTGTTTTACATTTCTTGGATTTATTTTCCATCTCCTTCGTTCATCATTTATTGGATTCTCTATGTCATGTATTCTTCTCCTTGGATGCATTTTTTAAGCCCTTTGTCATCCATTAAACATCTTTATATTTCACTTTTTCTCGTATTTATAAATGAGTTCCCAGTCATCTGATTGTACCTCAATAACTAGTTTTTCCAGGGACTGCTCTGTTTTGACTCATTTGTGTTGACATCTATCTGATGTCTGTTTTAATGTTTCTGTGTTTTTTATTGTAAATAGTAAAAAAACTAAAACAAACAGACATGAAATCACTGATATCATTGACTAATACATCGCTTACTTTGATATTATCTATAACATGTGTAAATAAATTATGACCCTCCAAACGACCCCCAGGAGGCCCGGCTGTTGTGTGTGTGTGTGTGTGGGGGGGGGGGGGGGGTGTGTGTGTGGGGTTGTGTGTGTGTTTGGGCCTGGTTATAGGAGAAGTGAGGATGGAGCAGCCATTTACTGGTAAAACTAACTCACTAACATCTTGGTGAAAATAGAATATATGTTTTTTTCAAATTAAAGTGACAATGAAAGTGAGAACAGGAGTTCCCCCCTCACCTCCAGAGTGAACATAAGTCATGTCTGTATATTACATCCATCATCCATCCATCCATCCATCCATCCATCCATCATCCATCATCCATGATGTGATCCAGCAAACATGTCCAAGCAGTAGTGTTGTGTTGTTGCTTCTCATTGTCAATAGAACCATGAGAAAGTATGAGAGTGACTGATACGCTTGTATGATCACTGGACCTTTTGAAAGCAGTCAGACTCTCATACTGTACCAGTAGCATCTGTGTCATTCACAACCCGTCTCCATCTTAACTGGACTTTCTGTGTACACATATGATTTTGTGTTTTCATCTGTGGACTGGTGGCTAGTGAGTGTGTTGCCTTCAGTGGCAAAGGGAAATAAAACCTCTGCATGAAGAGGAATCATGGAGCCTCCCCCTTCTCAGCTCCAAGTGTCCAAATCTGAACAGCTGGTCTGGGCTCTGAGTGGAAGCTGAGGTGGTCATGTGCCTGGGCCTCCAGACTAATCCACTCCACTCCAAGTCCAAGTCCAAGTCCGAGTGTAAAACTCAGTTTCAGTCTCAGTCTCAGTCTCTATCTTTGTCCACTCTCTCTCTCTCTCTCTCTCTCTCGCTCTCTCTCACGGTGCAACCTCAGCTCCGCCCACTGCTCCCAGAGTCCAGATCCATATTTCACTTTCTCTTGTATTGTTTGATTGTACACTCATAGTGACAGGGCGTCTTTTCCTTTATAAATGAGTTCCCAGTCATCCGATTGTACCTCAATAACTAGTTTATCCAGGGATTCCTCTCTTCTGACTCATTTGTAATGATATCCATCTGTTGTCTCTTTTAATCTTTCTGTGGTTTTTATTGGAAATAGTAAAAAAACAAACAGACATGAAATCACTGATATCATTGACTAATAAGCCCTTGTACGTTTTCTTCATTTGACTTTTATTTGCTGATTGTTTCATCTGAATGTTTAATCTGTTCCACCTCTTTAAGCTACATCAATAACCAATGTAATACGCCCCCTGGATTTGGTCACCACAGTCACACGGTCAAAGAGCAAGTCAGCCTCGCTGCTGGCCCCTGCTGGCCGCGCCCCGTCACTATCTGTCAAATCCTGTTACAGAGTGCTCTGATGTCTGTGGGAAAAAACTTGAAACTGAGCAAGATGACTATTGCAGCAACACGTCATCAGTAGGATAAAACTAAGCTGTCTCTTGATGGTCTACGACAGGGTGTCCAAACTGGGTCAGAGAGTGCTGGTGTCCTGCATGTTTTAGTTCTCTGCCTGCTTCATCATACCTGAATCTAATGATGACGTCATCACCAAGGTTGTGAAAAAGAACAATAATGAGCCTTTCATCACAAAGTGGATGGGAGAGGCACCGGATGGAGATCAACGGAGATCAAAGCCGGAGGAAATCTTGGATCTGAGCATCTCCATGGCAAAAGGCCCTGATCTCCTTTGATCTGATAGGAGATCAGCACTGGAGCCATGGAGACGCTCAGATCAAAGGAAATCAGCTTTGTAGAGTTGTAATGTGCTCGTACTCATCCTTACATTTTTCTAGAAATTTGTCTTCAATCACCTTTTCTCTATTTACACTCTCTACTTGAGCCTTTACCTGTTTATTTATTTCATATTTTCCAAATATCATGATTTTGGTTTGACCTAGATTTAATGAATTAGATTTCATTTCTCTGAATGTATCTAGTATGTCGTTGAAGAGTTTTTCTAGGATTTGGGAGAATTGTGGGTCTGTAGTTTGTGAAGTGTGTCTGTTTTCAATAACGGTATCCTTACTGGAAGCCTGTTGAATGATACTATGTAGAACCTTCTATGTACTGCTGACATGGTCTTTATTGTTTTCTGGTACTTTCTTAAAAGAATTCTTCTAACATTTTCTCATCATATGAGTGAACTTTGTTTTACATTTCTTGGATTTATTTTCCATCTCCTTCGTTCATCATTTATTGGATTCTCTATGTCATGTATTCTTCTCCTTGGATGCATTTTTTAAGCCCTTTGTCATCCATTAAACATCTTTATATTTCACTTTTTCTCGTATTTATAAATGAGTTCCCAGTCATCTGATTGTACCTCAATAACTAGTTTTTCCAGGGACTGCTCTGTTTTGACTCATTTGTGTTGACATCTATCTGTTGTCTGTTTTAATTTTTCTGTGTTTTTTATTGTAAATAGTAAAAAAACTAAAACAAACAGACATGAAATCACTGATATCATTGACTAATACATCACTTACTTTGATATTATCTATAACATGTGTAAATAAATTATGACCCTCCAAACGACCCCCAGGAGGCCCGGCTGTGTGTGTGTGTGTGTGTGTGTGTGTGTGTGTGTGTGTGTGTGTGTGTGTGTGTGTGTGTGTGTGTGTGTGTGTGTGGGGGGGTGTGTGTGTGTTTGGGCCTGGTTATAGGAGAAGTGAGGATGGAGCAGCCATTTACTGGTAAAACTAACTCACTAACATCTTGGTGAAAATAGAATATATGTTTTTTTCAAATGAAAGTGACAATGAAAGTGAGAACAGGAGTTCCCCCCTCACCTCCAGAGTGAACATAAGTCATGTCTGTATATTACATCCATCATCCATCCATCCATCCATCCATCATCCATCATCCATGATGTGATCCAGCAAACATGTCCAAGCAGTAGTGTTGTGTTGTTGCTTCTCATTGTCAATAGAACCATGAGAAAGTATGAGAGTGACTGATACGCTTGTATGATCACTGGACCTTTTGAAAGCAGTCAGACTCTCATACTGTACCAGTAGCATCTGTGTCATTCACAACCCGTCTCCATCTTAACTGGACTTTCTGTGTACACATATGATTTTGTGTTTTCATCTGTGGACTGGTGGCTAGTGAGTGTGTTGCCTTCAGTGGCAAAGGGAAATAAAACCTCTGCATGAAGAGGAATCATGGAGCCTCCCCCTTCTCAGCTCCAAGTGTCCAAATCTGAACAGCTGGTCTGGGCTCTGAGTGGAAGCTGAGGTGGTCATGTGCCTGGGCCTCCAGACTAATCCACTCCACTCCAAGTCCGAGTGTAAAACTCAGTCTCAGTCTCAGTCTCTATCTTTGTCCACTCTCTCTCTCTCTCTCTCTCTCTCTCTCTCGCTCTCTCTCACGGTGCAACCTCAGCTCCGCCCACTGCTCCCAGAGTCCAGATCCATATTTCACTTTCTCTTGTATTGTTTGATTGTACACTCATAGTGACAGGGCGTCTTTTCCTTTATAAATGAGTTCCCAGTCATCCGATTGTACCTCAATAACTAGTTTATCCAGGGATTCCTCTCTTCTGACTCATTTGTAATGATATCCATCTGTTGTCTCTTTTAATCTTTCTGTGGTTTTTATTGGAAATAGTAAAAAAACAAACAGACATGAAATCACTGATATCATTGACTAATAAGCCCTTGTACGTTTTCTTCATTTGACTTTTATTTGCTGATTGTTTCATCTGAATGTTTAATCTGTTCCACCTCTTTAAGCTACATCAATAACCAATGTAATACGCCCCCTGGATTTGGTCACCACAGTCACACGGTCAAAGAGCAAGTCAGCCTCGCTGCTGGCCCCTGCTGGCAGCGCCCCGTCACTATCTGTCAAATCCTGTTACAGAGTGCTCTGATGTCTGTGGGAAAAAACTTGAAACTGAGCAAGATGACTATTGCAGCAACACGTCATCAGTAGGATAAAACTAAGCTGTCTCTTGATGGTCTACGACAGGGTGTCCAAACTGGGTCAGAGAGTGCTGGTGTCCTGCATGTTTTAGTTCTCTGCCTGCTTCATCATACCTGAATCTAATGATGACGTCATCACCAAGGTTGTGAAAAAGAACAATAATGAGCCTTTCATCACAAAGTGGATGGGAGAGGCACCGGATGGAGATCAACGGAGATCAAAGCCGGAGGAAATCTTGGATCTGAGCATCTCCATGGCAAAAGGCCCTGATCTCCTTTGATCTGATAGGAGATCAGCACTGGAGCCATGGAGACGCTCAGATCAAAGGAAATCAGCTTTGTAGAGTTGTAATGTGCTCGTACTCATCCTTACATTTTTCTAGAAATTTGTCTTCAATCACCTTTTCTCTATTTACACTCTCTACTTGAGCCTTTACCTGTTTATTTATTTCATATTTTCCAAATATCATGATTTTGGTTTGACCTAGATTTAATGAATTAGATTTCATTTCTCTGAATGTATCTAGTATGTCGTTGAAGAGTTTTTCTAGGATTTGGGAGAATTGTGGGTCTGTAGTTTGTGAAGTGTGTCTGTTTTCAATAACGGTATCCTTACTGGAAGCCTGTTGAATGATACTATGTAGAACCTTCTATGTACTGCTGACATGGTCTTTATTGTTTTCTGGTACTTTCTTAAAAGAATTCTTCTAACATTTTCTCATCATATGAGTGAACTTTGTTTTACATTTCTTGGATTTATTTTCCATCTCCTTCGTTCATCATTTATTGGATTCTCTATGTCATGTATTCTTCTCCTTGGATGCATTTTTTAAGCCCTTTGTCATCCATTAAACATCTTTATATTTCACTTTTTCTCGTATTTATAAATGAGTTCCCAGTCATCTGATTGTACCTCAATAACTAGTTTTTCCAGGGACTGCTCTGTTTTGACTCATTTGTGTTGACATCTATCTGTTGTCTGTTTTAATGTTTCTGTGTTTTTTATTGTAAATAGTAAAAAAACTAAAACAAACAGACATGAAATCACTGATATCATTGACTAATACATCACTTACTTTGATATTATCTATAACATGTGTAAATAAATTATGACCCTCCAAACGACCCCCAGGAGGCCCGGCTGTTGTGTGTGTGTGTGTGTGGGGGGGGGGGGGGGGGGGGGGGGGGGGGGGGGGGGGGGTTGTGTGTGTGTTTGGGCCTGGTTATAGGAGAAGTGAGGATGGAGCAGCCATTTACTGGTAAAACTAACTCACTAACATCTTGGTGAAAATAGAATATATGTTTTTTTCAAATTAAAGTGACAATGAAAGTGAGAACAGGAGTTCCCCCCTCACCTCCAGAGTGAACATAAGTCATGTCTGTATATTACATCCATCATCCATCCATCCATCCATCCATCCATCCATCATCCATCATCCATGATGTGATCCAGCAAACATGTCCAAGCAGTAGTGTTGTGTTGTTGCTTCTCATTGTCAATAGAACCATGAGAAAGTATGAGAGTGACTGATACGCTTGTATGATCACTGGACCTTTTGAAAGCAGTCAGACTCTCATACTGTACCAGTAGCATCTGTGTCATTCACAACCCGTCTCCATCTTAACTGGACTTTCTGTGTACACATATGATTTTGTGTTTTCATCTGTGGACTGGTGGCTAGTGAGTGTGTTGCCTTCAGTGGCAAAGGGAAATAAAACCTCTGCATGAAGAGGAATCATGGAGCCTCCCCCTTCTCAGCTCCAAGTGTCCAAATCTGAACAGCTGGTCTGGGCTCTGAGTGGAAGCTGAGGTGGTCATGTGCCTGGGCCTCCAGACTAATCCACTCCACTCCAAGTCCGAGTGTAAAACTCAGTCTCAGTCTCAGTCTCTATCTTTGTCCACTCTCTCTCTCTCTCTCTCTCTCTCTCTCTCGCTCTCTCTCACGGTGCAACCTCAGCTCCGCCCACTGCTCCCAGAGTCCAGATCCATATTTCACTTTCTCTTGTATTGTTTGATTGTACACTCATAGTGACAGGGCGTCTTTTCCTTTATAAATGAGTTCCCAGTCATCCGATTGTACCTCAATAACTAGTTTATCCAGGGATTCCTCTCTTCTGACTCATTTGTAATGGTATCCATCTGTTGTCTCTTTTAATCTTTCTGTGGTTTTTATTGGAAATAGTAAAAAAACAAACAGACATGAAATCACTGATATCATTGACTAATAAGCCCTTGTACGTTTTCTTCATTTGACTTTTATTTGCTGATTGTTTCATCTGAATGTTTAATCTGTTCCACCTCTTTAAGCTACATCAATAACCAATGTAATACGCCCCCTGGATTTGGTCACCACAGTCACACGGTCAAAGAGCAAGTCAGCCTCGCTGCTGGCCCCTGCTGGCCGCGCCCCGTCACTATCTGTCAAATCCTGTTACAGAGTGCTCTGATGTCTGTGGGAAAAAAACTTGAAACTGAGCAAGATGACTATTGCAGCAACACGTCATCAGTAGGATAAAACTAAGCTGTCTCTTGATGGTCTACGACAGGGTGTCCAAACTGGGTCAGAGAGTGCTGGTGTCCTGCATGTTTTAGTTCTCTGCCTGCTTCAGCATACCTGAATCTAATGATGACGTCATCACCAAGGTTGTGAAAAAGAACAATAATGAGCCTTTCATCACAAAGTGGATGGGAGAGGCACCGGATGGAGATCAACGGAGATCAAAGCCGGAGGAAATCTTGGATCTGAGCATCTCCATGGCAAAAGGCCCTGATCTCCTTTGATCTGATAGGAGATCAGCACTGGAGCCATGGAGACGCTCAGATCAAAGGAAATCAGCTTTGTAGAGTTGTAATGTGCTCGTACTCATCCTTACATTTTTCTAGAAATTTGTCTTCAATCACCTTTTCTCTATTTACACTCTCTACTTGAACCTTTACCTGTTTATTTATTTCATATTTTCCAAATATCATGATTTTTGTTTGACCTAGATTTAATGAATTAGATTTCATTTCTCTGAATGTATCTAGTATGTCGTTGAAGAGTTTTTCTAGGATTTGGGAGAATTGTGGGTCTGTAGTTTGTGAAGTGTGTCTGTTTTCAATAACGGTATCCTTACTGGAAGCCTGTTGAATGATACTATGTAGAACCTTCTATGTACTGCTGACATGGTCTTTATTGTTTTCTGGTACTTTCTTAAAAGAATTCTTCTAACATTTTCTCATCATATGAGTGAACTTTGTTTTACATTTCTTGGATTTATTTTCCATCTCCTTCGTTCATCATTTATTGGATTCTCTATGTCATGTATTCTTCTCCTTGGATGCATTTTTTAAGCCCTTTGTCATCCATTAAACATCTTTATATTTCACTTTTTCTCGTATTTATAAATGAGTTCCCAGTCATCTGATTGTACCTCAATAACTAGTTTTTCCAGGGACTGCTCTGTTTTGACTCATTTGTGTTGACATCTATCTGATGTCTGTTTTAATGTTTCTGTGTTTTTTATTGTAAATAGTAAAAAAACTAAAACAAACAGACATGAAATCACTGATATCATTGACTAATACATCGCTTACTTTGATATTATCTATAACATGTGTAAATAAATTATGACCCTCCAAACGACCCCCAGGAGGCCCGGCTGTTGTGTGTGTGTGTGTGTGGGGGGGGGGGGGGGGGGGGTGTGTGTGTGGGGTTGTGTGTGTGTTTGGGCCTGGTTATAGGAGAAGTGAGGATGGAGCAGCCATTTACTGGTAAAACTAACTCACTAACATCTTGGTGAAAATAGAATATATGTTTTTTTCAAATTAAAGTGACAATGAAAGTGAGAACAGGAGTTCCCCCCTCACCTCCAGAGTGAACATAAGTCATGTCTGTATATTACATCCATCATCCATCCATCCATCCATCCATCCATCCATCATCCATCATCCATGATGTGATCCAGCAAACATGTCCAAGCAGTAGTGTTGTGTTGTTGCTTCTCATTGTCAATAGAACCATGAGAAAGTATGAGAGTGACTGATACGCTTGTATGATCACTGGACCTTTTGAAAGCAGTCAGACTCTCATACTGTACCAGTAGCATCTGTGTCATTCACAACCCGTCTCCATCTTAACTGGACTTTCTGTGTACACATATGATTTTGTGTTTTCATCTGTGGACTGGTGGCTAGTGAGTGTGTTGCCTTCAGTGGCAAAGGGAAATAAAACCTCTGCATGAAGAGGAATCATGGAGCCTCCCCCTTCTCAGCTCCAAGTGTCCAAATCTGAACAGCTGGTCTGGGCTCTGAGTGGAAGCTGAGGTGGTCATGTGCCTGGGCCTCCAGACTAATCCACTCCACTCCAAGTCCAAGTCCAAGTCCGAGTGTAAAACTCAGTTTCAGTCTCAGTCTCAGTCTCTATCTTTGTCCACTCTCTCTCTCTCTCTCTCTCTCTCGCTCTCTCTCACGGTGCAACCTCAGCTCCGCCCACTGCTCCCAGAGTCCAGATCCATATTTCACTTTCTCTTGTATTGTTTGATTGTACACTCATAGTGACAGGGCGTCTTTTCCTTTATAAATGAGTTCCCAGTCATCCGATTGTACCTCAATAACTAGTTTATCCAGGGATTCCTCTCTTCTGACTCATTTGTAATGATATCCATCTGTTGTCTCTTTTAATCTTTCTGTGGTTTTTATTGGAAATAGTAAAAAAACAAACAGACATGAAATCACTGATATCATTGACTAATAAGCCCTTGTACGTTTTCTTCATTTGACTTTTATTTGCTGATTGTTTCATCTGAATGTTTAATCTGTTCCACCTCTTTAAGCTACATCAATAACCAATGTAATACGCCCCCTGGATTTGGTCACCACAGTCACACGGTCAAAGAGCAAGTCAGCCTCGCTGCTGGCCCCTGCTGGCCGCGCCCCGTCACTATCTGTCAAATCCTGTTACAGAGTGCTCTGATGTCTGTGGGAAAAAACTTGAAACTGAGCAAGATGACTATTGCAGCAACACGTCATCAGTAGGATAAAACTAAGCTGTCTCTTGATGGTCTACGACAGGGTGTCCAAACTGGGTCAGAGAGTGCTGGTGTCCTGCATGTTTTAGTTCTCTGCCTGCTTCATCATACCTGAATCTAATGATGACGTCATCACCAAGGTTGTGAAAAAGAACAATAATGAGCCTTTCATCACAAAGTGGATGGGAGAGGCACCGGATGGAGATCAACGGAGATCAAAGCCGGAGGAAATCTTGGATCTGAGCATCTCCATGGCAAAAGGCCCTGATCTCCTTTGATCTGATAGGAGATCAGCACTGGAGCCATGGAGACGCTCAGATCAAAGGAAATCAGCTTTGTAGAGTTGTAATGTGCTCGTACTCATCCTTACATTTTTCTAGAAATTTGTCTTCAATCACCTTTTCTCTATTTACACTCTCTACTTGAGCCTTTACCTGTTTATTTATTTCATATTTTCCAAATATCATGATTTTGGTTTGACCTAGATTTAATGAATTAGATTTCATTTCTCTGAATGTATCTAGTATGTCGTTGAAGAGTTTTTCTAGGATTTGGGAGAATTGTGGGTCTGTAGTTTGTGAAGTGTGTCTGTTTTCAATAACGGTATCCTTACTGGAAGCCTGTTGAATGATACTATGTAGAACCTTCTATGTACTGCTGACATGGTCTTTATTGTTTTCTGGTACTTTCTTAAAAGAATTCTTCTAACATTTTCTCATCATATGAGTGAACTTTGTTTTACATTTCTTGGATTTATTTTCCATCTCCTTCGTTCATCATTTATTGGATTCTCTATGTCATGTATTCTTCTCCTTGGATGCATTTTTTAAGCCCTTTGTCATCCATTAAACATCTTTATATTTCACTTTTTCTCGTATTTATAAATGAGTTCCCAGTCATCTGATTGTACCTCAATAACTAGTTTTTCCAGGGACTGCTCTGTTTTGACTCATTTGTGTTGACATCTATCTGTTGTCTGTTTTAATTTTTCTGTGTTTTTTATTGTAAATAGTAAAAAAACTAAAACAAACAGACATGAAATCACTGATATCATTGACTAATACATCACTTACTTTGATATTATCTATAACATGTGTAAATAAATTATGACCCTCCAAACGACCCCCAGGAGGCCCGGCTGTTGTGTGTGTGTGTGTGTGTGTGTGTGTGTGTGTGTGTGTGTGTGTGTGTGGGGGGTGTGTGTGTGTTTGGGCCTGGTTATAGGAGAAGTGAGGATGGAGCAGCCATTTACTGGTAAAACTAACTCACTAACATCTTGGTGAAAATAGAATATATGTTTTTTTCAAATGAAAGTGACAATGAAAGTGAGAACAGGAGTTCCCCCCTCACCTCCAGAGTGAACATAAGTCATGTCTGTATATTACATCCATCATCCATCCATCCATCCATCCATCATCCATCATCCATGATGTGATCCAGCAAACATGTCCAAGCAGTAGTGTTGTGTTGTTGCTTCTCATTGTCAATAGAACCATGAGAAAGTATGAGAGTGACTGATACGCTTGTATGATCACTGGACCTTTTGAAAGCAGTCAGACTCTCATACTGTACCAGTAGCATCTGTGTCATTCACAACCCGTCTCCATCTTAACTGGACTTTCTGTGTACACATATGATTTTGTGTTTTCATCTGTGGACTGGTGGCTAGTGAGTGTGTTGCCTTCAGTGGCAAAGGGAAATAAAACCTCTGCATGAAGAGGAATCATGGAGCCTCCCCCTTCTCAGCTCCAAGTGTCCAAATCTGAACAGCTGGTCTGGGCTCTGAGTGGAAGCTGAGGTGGTCATGTGCCTGGGCCTCCAGACTAATCCACTCCACTCCAAGTCCGAGTGTAAAACTCAGTCTCAGTCTCAGTCTCTATCTTTGTCCACTCTCTCTCTCTCTCTCTCTCTCTCTCTCTCGCTCTCTCTCACGGTGCAACCTCAGCTCCGCCCACTGCTCCCAGAGTCCAGATCCATATTTCACTTTCTCTTGTATTGTTTGATTGTACACTCATAGTGACAGGGCGTCTTTTCCTTTATAAATGAGTTCCCAGTCATCCGATTGTACCTCAATAACTAGTTTATCCAGGGATTCCTCTCTTCTGACTCATTTGTAATGGTATCCATCTGTTGTCTCTTTTAATCTTTCTGTGGTTTTTATTGGAAATAGTAAAAAAACAAACAGACATGAAATCACTGATATCATTGACTAATAAGCCCTTGTACGTTTTCTTCATTTGACTTTTATTTGCTGATTGTTTCATCTGAATGTTTAATCTGTTCCACCTCTTTAAGCTACATCAATAACCAATGTAATACGCCCCCTGGATTTGGTCACCACAGTCACACGGTCAAAGAGCAAGTCAGCCTCGCTGCTGGCCCCTGCTGGCAGCGCCCCGTCACTATCTGTCAAATCCTGTTACAGAGTGCTCTGATGTCTGTGGGAAAAAACTTGAAACTGAGCAAGATGACTATTGCAGCAACACGTCATCAGTAGGATAAAACTAAGCTGTCTCTTGATGGTCTACGACAGGGTGTCCAAACTGGGTCAGAGAGTGCTGGTGTCCTGCATGTTTTAGTTCTCTGCCTGCTTCATCATACCTGAATCTAATGATGACGTCATCACCAAGGTTGTGAAAAAGAACAATAATGAGCCTTTCATCACAAAGTGGATGGGAGAGGCACCGGATGGAGATCAACGGAGATCAAAGCCGGAGGAAATCTTGGATCTGAGCATCTCCATGGCAAAAGGCCCTGATCTCCTTTGATCTGATAGGAGATCAGCACTGGAGCCATGGAGACGCTCAGATCAAAGGAAATCAGCTTTGTAGAGTTGTAATGTGCTCGTACTCATCCTTACATTTTTCTAGAAATTTGTCTTCAATCACCTTTTCTCTATTTACACTCTCTACTTGAGCCTTTACCTGTTTATTTATTTCATATTTTCCAAATATCATGATTTTGGTTTGACCTAGATTTAATGAATTAGATTTCATTTCTCTGAATGTATCTAGTATGTCGTCATCATCCATCCATCCATCCATCTACCAATTCATCCTTCCTCATCCATCCATCCATCTACCAATCCATCCTTCTATCCATCCATATGTCATCCATCCATACATCCATCCATCATTCATCCATTCATCCATCCATCATCCATTTACCAATCCATCCTTCCTCATCCATCCATCCATTCATCTACCAATCCATCCTTCCATCTATCAATCCATCCATCATCCATCCATCCATCCATCCATCATTCATCCATCCATCCATCATATATCTGTCATTCATCCATCCATCCATCCCTCCCTCCATCCATCCATTCATCAACCATCCTCCCTTCCATCCATCCATCATCCATCCATCTATCAATCTGTCATCCATCCGTCATTCATCCATTCATCCATCCATCTACCAATCCATCCTTCCATCCATCCTTCCATCATCCATCCATCCTTCCATCATCCATCCATTCGTCATCCATCTACCAATCCATCCTTCCTCCCTTCCATCCATCATCCATCATGCATCCATCATCCATCATCCATCATCCATCATCCATCAATCCATCCTTCAATCCATCAATCCATCCATCATCCTTCCTTCCATCCATCCATCCATCATCCATCCATCCATCCATCATTAATCCATCCAACCATCCATCCATCCGTCATCCATCCATCTATCATCTATCCGTCATTCATCCATTCATTCATCCATCCCTCCCTCCATCCATCTGTCATTCATCCATTCATCCATCCATCTACCAATCCATCCTTCCTCATCCATCCATCCATTTACCAATCCATCCTTCTATCATCCATATGTCATCCCTCCATCATCCATTCATCCATCAGCCATCCATCATTCATCCATTCATCCATCCATCATCCATTTACCAATCCATCCTTCCTCTTCCATCCATCCATTCATCTACCAATCCATCCTTCCATCCATCAATCCATCGATCATAATTCCTTCCATCCATCTATCTGTCATCCATCATACATCCATCGTCCATCATCTACCAATCCATCCTTCGATCCTTCCATCCATCCATCCATCAATCCATCCATCATCCTTCCTTCCATCCATCCATCATCCATCCATCCATCATTCATCCATCCATCCATCCACCCATCTGTCATCCATCCATCAAACATCTGTCATCCATCTGTCATTCATCCATCCAACCATCCATCCATCCATCCATTGTTCCATCCATCCATCCGTCATCCATCATCCTTCCTTCCTTCCTTCCATCCATCCATCCTAATGTGATCCAGTAAACATGTCCAAGCAGTAGTGTTGTGTCTTTCTTCTTATTGTCAATAGAACCAAGAGTGACTGATACTCTTGTATGATCACTGGACCTTTTGAAAGCAGTCAGACTCTCATACTGTACCAGGAGCATCTGTGTCCTTCACAACCCGTCTACATTTTAACTGGACTTTCTGTGGTGGACCAAACAACACAGTTGGGTCACACATTTAGCATCTTTACATTTAAAGAGATTCAGACCTCAAACTCCAGAGATGGTACATGCTACATTTAAAGAGTATCAGGCCTCGTACCCCAGAGAAGCTACATGCTACATTTAAAGATTATCAGGCGTCGTACTCAAGAGATGCTACATGCTACATTTAAAGAGTTTCAGGCCTCATCTCTGGTGTTTGAGGCTTGAAACTCTTTAGCATGTATCATGTAGCATCTTTGGTGTGTGAAGCCTGATACGCTTTAAATGGAGCATGTAGCATCTCTGGTGTACGAGGCCTGAAACTCTTTCAATGTAGCATGTAGCATCTTTACATTTAAAGAGATTCAGACCTGGAACACCAGAGTTGCTACATGATACAGGCTTATGAGTTTCAAGCCTCCAACTCCAGAGATGCTACATGCTACATTTAAAGAGTATCAGGCCTCATACACCAGATGTTATGAACTTACATTTTGTCTCACTAAGTAACTAAGTAACTAAGTAGCTAACTAACAAAAAATGTATCAATTTATTTAAAAATACACAATGTATAAATATATTTATGTGTAGTCAACCTCGTAGTACTGTGGGTAAAAATGGCTGTGATGAAGGTTGAGTTGGATGGTTTCATGGAGGATTCATGTCAGACGGTGAGTTCAGTTCAGCTCCAGGTCGGGCTGTCTGAGGTGGGGGAGGGGAGCCATCAATTAAACACCTGCTCTGTCTGCGCCACAGTATTGCTGCTGTTGCATTCACTGAGCGTGGGTGTAACGGCCCTTGGGTTTGAAAGAACAAGACGCTGGAGTCTCGACTGATGCTTCTCATTGCCCCTTTTATTTCGCAGTTGAGCATAGCTGAGCACCGTGAAAACTACAAGACAGTACAAAATACAAGTTTTTTAATTAAAAATTCTCATACAGTGCAATCAATTCATAAACATACTTTATTTAACCATTTCAATTGTGTAAAACCAGACACAAATAACTGTCAATCTTCAATATTGTACCATTCATTAAACCTTAATATTAAATAAATAAACAGAGTAAATAAATGCAACAACTGTATTTAAAGATGAGACGACACAACCCGCTTCACCTGCAGTAAGAGGTCAAATAAGATACTGCATTACGTACCTCATTCCGCGCACCAAGGACGTTAGAAAAAAGGAATCTTTCATAGTGTAGGGGACTTGTCTTGGACTTGTAGATGCACCACCAATTGAAAGCGCCACGACTTGTAGATGCACCACTTTCACGAATCACGCTGCCTCTGGGTGCACTGCTCTTGTTTGACAGCTCGCTCTGGCGGCGCGATCTGAAGGCTCGCGCTGGCAGCTCCTCCCATTACTTTCCATACCAGGAAAAAATGCCGCTCGACACCCCCTTTAGTCTGCCTGCACAGGTAAGAGTGCCGCTGGGTCCCAAACCCCATGCTGTTTAGGTGCTCCGACAAGGAATCTTGATACCCAGTGGAAGCTACAGGTAACTGCAGGGATGAGTTGTCTCAAACACACAGAATTAATTGTCCAAATAACATCCAATATGAAACCAGTGCCCACGACTCCCAACAAGTGAGCCGAGGGTCAGCCACAGTGGGAATTACTGGTTTTCCAAAATCACTACATTTTCTGCATAAAACTACACAACTGTTGAGCTCGCAGACGTTTTGGTGATCATTTCAAGAGCAAGCAACAATTTCAGCTCCATTTGATTCTTCATTTTAAAAGACTGATTCAAATTTAAAGGCTTTTAAAGATTTAAAAGGCTGATTTACTAGCATTTAGAGAGTTAAAGTTCTGATTAGTATTAAGCATTTGATAGTTCTTATCAGTACTAAAAGTATTACTAAGATATAACCCAGTAAGTAGACAAAATATAGGGTTCAGTACTTTTATATCAGTTTTCAAAAGTGTATGTTTTTGTCTTCAATGATTTAAGAGTGTGGTTACTTATTTCTGAATGTGTTTCAGGATAACACCACCAGTTAAATTGATGTTTATTTTTGTTTTATTTGTGTATGTTTACTTGAAACATTGGTTTTTGTTTATGTGAAATGTTCCCAATTTGTCTTCACAGAAGATGAAGAACAAGGAAAAGGAGAAAGAAGTGGATGAAGTGGTATGTACTGTTTTTAAGTCTCATTTCTCATTTTGACGTGGATCATACCAAAATAATGGACATAGAGTTTATTTGATAAATTCACGGTGTCCCAGAAGGGCCAACATCACAATACAACAGGAAAAGCCACAATACAACAGTAAAAACTCAAAATGCAACAGCAAAGACCACAAATGTGACTGAATCATCCTACTTAACTAGTTATATCAGGGGTGTCCAGCTCCGGTCCTGGAGAGCCGGTGTCCTGCATGTTCTAGTTCCTCCCTGCTTCAGCTTACCTGAATCTAATGATGATGTCATCACCAAGGTTGTGAAAAAGCCCAATAAGGAGCCCTTCATTGCAATCAGGTGTGTTACAACTGGGAGAGAGCTAAACCTGCAGGACGCCGGCCCTCCAGGACCCAGTTTGGACACCCCTGAGTTATATTAATAAAGTTAAATTGAATTGAACATCTGACTAACATCATATTTTGGTATCATTTCAGGAGGATTGCATATCAGCAGATATTTCTTCAGAAAGCAGTCATGATGAGGACAGTGATTATGTCCCATTGTCTTCTGAGGCCTCAGATGATGACATGGTTCCAACACTGAAAGGAACAAACCCAAAACGTCAAGAATCGGAAAAACCTCACAACAGAAATATAACTGATTCACAAAAAATGCACGCTGTTCAACAGAAAACGAAGGGAGACATCGACTCGGATGAAAACAGAAACTCTGAAGATTGGAACAGGAACGAAGATGATGACGATCAGGGTAGGCCGCATGTCACGGTTAAAAAATGCTCAAAAGGAGAAAGTGGGACAATAATAAAATAAATACATCTGCGTGTATTTATTTATTTATTTTTATGTATGTATGTATGTATGTATGTATGTATGTATGTATGTATGTATGTATGTTTGTATGTATGTATGTATGTATGCATGTATGTATTATGTATTATGTATGTACTGTATGTACGTGTTTTAACTACTTGCATGAAGTGTCACATTTCAGAGGGGTGGAGTCATGGGCCCTAACAACCTAATGGCTCTTTCACTTGTTAACAAATCACATTAAGATTCTGATGTGGATCTGAACTGAATTTGGTCGCTGCTAAAAACAGACTGGATCAACAGCTTTTATTCCAAAAATAAAAATAAAGTCTCACACCTGAACAATCAACATATAAAAAACAAAGTAAATCCTACATTAGACACTGTGACAGTGACAGCCTGTAATGACACAACTGATCAATTAGTAGGATTAATAATGGAAACAGAGACAGAAGGCAGAACAGAGAGAGTGTGGATTGAGCAATTTTTTTGTTTTCAAATTAAAGTGAACATCAATCCACTTCAATAAAAAAAAAATCCTATTTCACTATTCACTATTCACACTTGGGTGCCAGAGGTCCTGGCATTCCTGGATGTGCCCTTGAGATTACCATGACCCCCTCCTACATATGGTTGGTCTAGTGTTTCTTTCATGTTGTGGTTTTATTTCCCATTGCCCCTGAAGGCAACAGACACACTCACCAAAGCCAAGCAGCAACCAACCAACCAATGAGCAACAGGAGCAGCAGGCGAAGAGGTAAAAGGACAATGAGGACGGAGAGACGACTGAAAGTCAGTACATGTAAACTTAAGATGCTATCAGAAGATCAGGTTTTTGACACGATGACTGTTGAGTAATTTCATCTGTGACGTTAGCAGAAGCAGCTTTTCCAGATGAAGTCTAGTAAATGTGGTGAAACCATGATGAGACTCTCACAAACTACATGATGAATAATTTTAACCACGAAGGGACTTGAACCCTCACCCTTCTGATCCGAAGTCAGACGCCTTATCCATTAGGCCACGTGGTCCCATGACTCCAACATTTCAACCAAACACTGACAAACTCACTTCCTTGATAAAGTGTCAGGTGAGTTCAATAATGTCAAAAGGTGGACAGTTCATACATTTATACACACTTCTCTATTGTCTCAACATCTGATCCTGGTTTTAGCTCCTTTATGGATTTGATGTTGACTTTGACATTGTGTCCTCCACATCCTGCCACATGAGTCAATCTGCTTGAAGGTTCAAATCTGCTGCCACATTCTGTCTGGATCCTTGAAAACTTCCACCAAGATGTTTGTATTGTGGTGGTGGCTGTGGGACGCTGCTGATGCTGTCAGGTGGGACAGTGCAAGGCATTATGGGATGTCTTTTCCCAGGACTCTTTCTCTAAGTTGACCTGTAGTTTTGCTCTTCCTGTTGTTGTTTGGTCTCTCTGCTGATTGTTGTTGTCTTGGTCGGAGCAGGTCTGTGCTCTCTCTCTCTCTCTCTCTCTCTGTCTCTCTCTGTCTCTCTCTCTCTCTCTCTCTCTCTCTCTCTCTCTCTCTCTCTCTCTCTCTCTCTCAGCCTGTTGGTCACTTCATAAGAACAACCAGTCCATCAAAGAAAATTACTTCTTTATCACATCACAGCTGAAGCTCCAGACATTAGCCGACATTTTACAGTGTTAATGTGACGTAGCTAAACTGTACAGCTGAAACACTAATAACTAATAATTAAAAACATAATGAATGCTATATATTTTTTCATATCCATGTACGTGTGGCCGTGATCGTATAGTGGTTAGTACTCTGTGTTGTTGCAGTGATCGTATTGTGGTTAGTACTCTGCGCTGTGGCCGCAGCAACCCCGGTTCAGCTCCGGGTCATGGCAGTGGCTCCTAAAGTGTTGATGTTGTCGTCACTCATGAAGCTGCTCTATCATCAACTTGTAGACTGAAGTAATATCAAGAAGATTCTCACTCTTTTAAAATCTACCATCAGTATGTCTCTCTCTTTCATAGTTTATCTTGAATAAAATAGTTACTCTCTATCTATTATATGTTGTTGTTTCTGTTCATATTTATTTCTGTTCTTAAATTCTATTAACATTTCAGTACAAATATTAGGGGTCCATATATCCTGCTGTGGAAAATGGACCTCGGGGTTCAGATTCTATGAGGGTCCTTTTACAATTTTACACCGGCACTGAGCCTCGATGGAGCCTTGGCCAAATGAAGCCTCATCAACCATGTTCTTTATTTTCTGACTCCACCAGATGGCGCTGTTGGTTTGAAGATAGAGGCTGAAAGATTGGCAAAAAGTGTGCTTTCAAACATTTGTTGAACAGACAGCGCCATCTAGCGCCATCTGCTTGTATGGGAGACTGCCTGAGAATAGCAGGTGCTGTGAGCTTTTAATCCCCCTGGCTAGAGGGCGCTCTTCTTGCTCTTTTTCAACTCAAATGTTTGGTAAACGCTGTGTGACCTGGAAAGAAGTGATTAAAAGGGCCTTTCTGACCTGAACCTGAGGGTTATCAGTTAGTAAACTAAAGAGCAGTACTCCCTGTCAGGGAATTGAACACCCAGCTCCCACGTGACAGCCAGGATTCTCTCCACTATACTAAGGAGGAGATGTTGCTATGCATGCTGTCTGTCAGGGTCGTAGCCAGCTGCTGCAGGCCATCATCAATACGCCGAGGGCTCACGACAGAACTGTCAACTCATGAAGGAACTCCAAACTTTGCCTGCTGACAAGGAACCTTAAACCTTTTCACTGCCCAGGGGAACCAGGTTGTTCTTTCCTCCAGCCATGAGTGGTCCACCATTTGGTGTGACATCTGCAATCTGGAAACTCTAACAATCAACTCACCATCATGAACAAGCCCTGATTACACCCTCATAAGCAGTGTTACCACCTTGAAAAAGGATTACTACTAATTACTAGTTACTCTTCAGGATGGGAAATGAACTGTTTCCAGGTAAAAAAAAGAATATATATGGAAACCTAAGGTTAGAACTGAGTCAATTTATTTACAAAGTGACTCAAACTCAAAGTTAGGCTTTCTCCTGTCCGGTGGACATTGCTAATTTGCATATTGCAGGACTGACTCCAGCAGACTCTCACCTTCAGTTGTGGATGAAGTTTATCTGCAGATACTTCTGGACAAAAAACCCTTGAGTTATTACCTCCTGCTGTGATTGAAACTCCAGTATTTAAAGCTTGTAGCTCACAGGTGTGTTTAGTTGTATAATCAGAGAGCGACAGAGTCTATCAATGTCTCATTACCACCTGTGGATTCTATTCAGCAGATGAGAGAGGAACCTCATGGAGATCAAAGGTGATCAAAGGAGATCAGGGTCTGTTACCATGGAGATGCTCCCTGCTCAGTGTTGTTGCTACCTGGTCTACCTAGTTACATCTTCATTTTGATTTGAAAAATACATTTTTGTCAACATCAATGTCAAAATCAATGTACCTTAAAGTGAAACTCTAAATGGGAATTGATGTTTTTGAAAAAAAGTCCTAAGTGAAAAAAGTTTCTTGTCAAATCAAAGTGAAAAAATTATCTCTGTCAAATTGAAGTTCTAAGGTTGTTATCAACTTATAAGGAAAGTCTCTCCTCTGTGACGGCCGGGAATCAAACCCGGGTCAACTGTTTGGAAGGCAGCTATGCTTACCACTATACCACCATCACTACTCTGAGTGGCTTCACCTGTCAAAGATGATGAAGAATATAGAGCGATGGTGAAGAAGACTTGAAGAAGTTTGTGGAATGGGACAGAAAAGTGTCTCATGTTTGTGAGTGAGACGTGTCAGAGCCTGTTTGTCTCTTATCTTCTCACCATCAAGAGACACTAACTCACTATTAATCTACTTGCTGCTGTTGATGTGAGACATAAAGCTTGGAGATGCTGGGGATTGAACCCAGGACCTCATACAGCTAAATCCTTGTTCTGGTGGTTTTTATTGAACTGAATCAGTTGATGTAAGACAAGGAGGACAAGCCCTGAGCAGCATGTGTCCCTCTCTCACCAGGACACTGTCCCTCTCTCACCAGGACACTTTGGATTGTGGTGTGTGGCTGCTTGCTGGAGGGGAGGATTTATGGAAGTGTTGTCTGTTAGTGAGGATTTCATGGTTGGAGTCAGAACATTTTAGGAGATATTTCACTAACCTGACAACTAAATCATTATCAAACAATTTCTTTACCAACATGTTTGTAAAGATGGATGTATTTTAAACATTAAAATATTACAACTCAACTTCCATTGGAAAAAAACCCCAGCTCAATTTAGGGTACCAATAAATGATCGTTGAAACTTTTTTTTAAATTTTTTTTTTTTTAAATCGGGTCTCAGTAACTAGCTGCTCCCACATTACTATGGACGAGGGGAGGATCCACTCTGGATGGTCTCCTCCATCACAGGACAAACAGTCACACACACACACACACACACACACGCACGCACGCACCAGTTAAACTCACATGCTTGTTTTTGGACTGTGGAAAGAAACCAGAGTAGCTGGAGGATGGATGGATCCATGGAAAGTTTCTTCTTCAGTATTATGAATAGAAACATCTACAAACGTGAAAATACAATGAAGAACACTTCTGACTACGGATCAGAAGGTTCCAGGTTCAACTCCTGCCTTGCTTGACAAAGCTTTAGCTAACTTCACCGACAACATTTCCCTTGTTGTTGTTGGAACCGTCACATTGTTCTACAAAGAACCCAAAAGCCTTAAAAGTCATGGATTCTTTAAAAAGTTGAACAGAAAAACTTTCTTCTATCATTTGTTCCCAAGATTCACACCAATACTGAGTAAAGGAAACTTTTTCCTAGTGGACATAAGTCATGTCTGTATATTCCATCCATCTATCCATCCATCCATCCATCCATCCATCCTTCCATCCATCTACCAATCCATCCTTCCATCATCCATCCATCCATCCATTGTTCCATCCATCCATCATCCATCCATCCATCATCCATTCAACCATCCATCCATCCATCATCCAGCCATTCATCCATCCATCTGTTATCTATCTGTCATTCATCCACCCATCCCTCAATCCATCCATCAATTCATCAACCTTCCTTCCATCCATCCATCCATCATCAACCAATCCATCCATTTATCGTTCCATCCATCTGTCATTCATCCATCATCCATCCATCCATCCATCCATCTGCCATCCATCCGTCATTCATCCCTCCATCCATCTACCAATCCATCCTTCCTCATCCATCCATCCATTCATCTACCAATCCATCCTTCCATCTATCAATCCATCAATCATCCTTCCTTCCATCCACCATCCATCCATTCATCCATCATGCATCCATCATCCATCACCTACTAATCCATCATTCGATCCATCAATCCATCCATCATCCTTCCTTCCATCCATACATCTATCCACCCATCATCCATCCATCCATCAATCCATCATTCATCCAACCATCCATCCATCCGTCATCCATCCATCCATCATATATCCGTCATTCATCCATTCATCCATCCATCTATCAATCTGTCATCCATCTGTGATTCATCCATTCATCCATCATGCTTCCATCATCTACCAATCCATCCATCCTTCCATCATCCATCCATTCGTCATCCATCCATCCATCTATCAATCAATCCTTCCTTCCTTCCATCCATCATCCATCCATTCATCCATCATGCTTCCATCATCTACCAATCCATCGATCGATCAATCATCTATCCATGTTTGGATTCATCCATCATCCTTCCTTCCATCCATCCATCCATCCTTCATCCATCCATCCATCCATCATTCATCCAACCATCCATTCTTCCGTCATCCATCCATCCCTCCCTCCATCCATCCATTCATCAACCTTTCTTCCATCCATCCATCCATCATCCATCCATCTATCAATCTGTCATCCATCCATCAGTCATCCATCTATCTACCAATCCATCCTTCATCATCCATCCATCCATTTACCAATTCATCCTTCTATCCATCCATATGTCATCCATCCATCATCCATCCATCAGCCATCCATCATTCATCCATTCATCCATCTATCATCCATTTATCAATCCATCCTTCCTCATCCATCCATCCATTCATCTACCAATCCATCCTTCCATCCATCAATCCATCCATCATAATTCATTCCATCCATCCATCTGTCATCCATCCATTCAGCCATCATGCATCCATCGTCCATCATCTACCAATCCATCCTTCGATCCTTCGATCCTTCAATCCATCAATCCATCTATCATCCTTCCTTCCTTCCATCCATCCATCCATCCATCATCCATCCATCCATCATTCATCCATCCGTCATTCATCCATCCATCCACCCATCTATCATCCATCCATCATCCATCGGTCATTCATCCATCCATCCATCCATTGTTCCATGCATCCATCTATCCATCCATCCATCCGTCATCCATCATCCATCCATCAATCCATCCATCCTCCATCATACATCCAGCATCCTTCCTTCCTTCCATCCATCCATCCATCCATCCATCCATCCATCCATCCATCCATCCATCCATCCATCCATCCATCCATCCATCCTAATTTGATCCAGTAAACATGTCCAAGCAGTAGTGTTGTGTTTTTGCTTCTTATTGTCAATAGAACCAATGTAGCATGTAGCATCTCTGGAGTTGGAGGTCTGAATCTCTTTAAATGTAAAGATGCTGCATGCTACATTCAAAGCGTATCAGACCTCAAACTCCAGAGATGCTACATGCTACATTTAAAGAGTATCAGGCCTTGTACTCCAGATTTTATGAACTTACATTTTGTCTCACTGACTAACTAAGTAACTAACTAACTAACTAAGTAACTAAGTAACTAACTAACCAAAAATTTAGAAATTTATTTAAAAATACACAATATATAAATATATTTATGTGTAGTCAACCTCGTAGTACTGTGGGTAAAAATGTCTGTGATGAAGGTTGAGTTGGATGGTTTCATGGAGGATTCATGTCAGACGGTGAGTTCAGTTCAGCTCCAGGTCGGGCTGTCTGAGGTGGGGGAGGGGAGCCATCAATTAAACACCTGCTCTGTCTGCGCCACAGTATTGCTGCTGTTGCATTCACTGAGCGTGGGAATTACTGGGTTACCAAAATCACTACATTTTCTGCATAAAACTACACAACTGTTGAGCTCGCAGACGTTTTGGTGATCATTTCAAGAGCAAGCAACAATTTCAGCTCCATTTGATTCTTCATTTTAAAAGACTGATTCAAATTTAAAGGCTTTTAAAGATTTAAAAGGCTGATGTAGTAGCATTTAGAGAGTTAAAGTTCTGATTAGTATTCAGCATTTGATAGTTCTTGTCAGTACTAAAAGTATTACTAAGATATAACCCAGTAAGTACACAAAATATAGAGTTCAGTACTTTTATATCAGTTTTCAAAAGTGTATGTTTTTGTCTTCAATGATTTGAGAGTGTGGTTACTTATTTCTGAATGTGTTTCAGGATAACACCACCAGTTAAATTGATGTTTACTTTTGTTTTATTTGTGTATGTTTACTTGAAACATTGTTTTTTGCTAATATGTGAAATGTTCCCAATTTGTCTTCACAGAAGATGAAGAACAAGGAAAAGGAGAAAGAAGTGGATGAAGTGGTATGTATTGTTTTTAAGTCTTATTTCTCATTTTGACGTGGATCATAGCAATATAATGGATATAGAGTTTATTTGATAAATTCACGGTGTCCAAGAAGGGCCAACATCACAATACAACAGAAAAAGCCACAATACAACAGTAAAAACTCAAAATGCAACAGCAAAGACCACAAATGTGACTGAATCATCCTACTTAACTAGTTATATCAGGGGTGTCCAGCTCCGGTCCTGGAGAGCCGGTGTCCTGCATGTTCTAGTTCCTCCCTGCTTCAGCTTACCTGAATCTAATGATGATGTCATCACCAAGGTTGTGAAAAAGCCCAATAAGGAGCCCTTCATTGCAATCAGGTGTGTTACAACTGGGAGAGAGCTAAACCTGCAGGACGCCGGCCCTCCAGGACCCAGTTTGGACACCCCTGAGTTATATTAATAAAGTTGAATTGAATTGAACATCTGACAAACATCATATTTTGGTATCATTTCAGGAGGATTGCATATCAGCAGATATTTCTTCAAAAAGCAGTAATGATGAGGACAGTGATTATGTCCCATTGTCTTCTGAGGCCTCAGATGATGACATGGTTCCAACATTGAAAGGAACAAACCCAAAACTTCAAGAATCGAAAAAATCTCACAAGAGAAATATAACTGATTCACAGTAAATGCACGCTGTTCAACAGAAAACTAAGGGAGACATCGACTCGGATGAAAACAGAAACTCTGAAGATTGGAACAGGAACGAAGATGATGACGATCAGGGTAGGCCGCATGTCACGGTTAAAAAATGCTCAAAAGGAGAAAGTGGGACAATAATAAAATAAATACATCTGCTTGTATTTATTTATTTATTTTTATGTATGTATGTATGTATGTATGTATGTGTTATGTGTTATATATTATGTATGTACTGTATGTACTATATGTACGTGTTTTAACTACTTGCATGAAGTGTCACATTTCAGAGGGGTGGAGTCATGGGCCCTTACAACCTATTGGCTCTTTCACTTGTTAACAAATTACATTAAGATTCTGACGTGGATCTGAACTGAATTTGGTCGCTGCTAAAAACAGACTGGATCAACAGCTTTTATTTCAAAAATAGAAATAAAGTCTCACACCTGAACAATCAACATATAAAAAACAAAGTAAATCCTACATTAGACACTGTGACAGTGACAGCCTGTAATGACACAACTGATCAATTAGTAGGATTAATAATGGAAACAGAGACAGAAGGCAGAACAGAGAGAGTGTGGATTGAGCAATTTTTTGTTTTCAAATTAAAGTGAACATCAATCCACTTCAATAAAAAAAAAAATCCTATTTCACTATTCACTATTCGCACTTGGTTTATTTTTTTTCAAGTTAAAGTGACTATCAAAGTGAGAATAGGAGTTTCTTTCAAATTAAAGTGACTATCAAAGTGAGAATATGGGTTTTCTTTTCAAATTGAAGTGACTATCAAAGTGAGAATATGAGTTTTCTTTTCAAATTAAAGTGACTCTCAAAGGGAAAATAGGAGGGTTATTTTTACAAATTAAAGTGACTATCAAAGTGAGAATATGAGTTTTCTTTTCAAATTAAAGTGACTATCAAAGGAAAATATGATTTATTTTTCCAAATTAAAGTGACTATCAAAGTGAGAATAGGAGTTTTTTTCAAATTAAAGTGACTCTCAAAGGGAAAATAGGAGGTTTTTTTTTTAAAATTAAAGTGACTATCAAAGTGAGAATATGAGTTTTCTTTTAAAATTAAAGTGACTCTCAAAGGGAAAATAGGAGTTTTTTTCAAATTAGTGTGACTATCAAAGGGAAATTAGGAGGGGTTTTTTCAAATTAAAGTGTCTATCAAAGTGAGAATAGGAGTTTCTTTCAAATTAAAGTGACTATCAAAGTGAGAAAAGGAGTTTTTACAAATTAAAGTGACAATAAAAGGAAAATAAGATTTTGTTTTTTAAAATTAAAGTGACTATCAAAGTGAGAATATGAGTTTTCTTTTAAATTAAAGTGATTATCAAAGGGAAAATAGGAGATTTTTTTTTACAAATTAAAGTGACTATCAAAGTGAGAATATGAGTTTTCTTTTCAAATTAAAGTGACTATCAAAGGGAAATTAGGAGGGGTTTTTTCAAATTAAAGTGTCTATCAAAGTGAGAATAGGAGTTTCTTTCAAATTAAAGTGACTATCAAAGTGAGAATATGAGTTTTCTTTCAAATTAAAGTGACAATCAAAGGGAAAATCTGAGTTTTTTTCAAATTAAAGTGACTATCAGAGTGAGAATATGAGTTTTCTTTCAAATTAAAGTGACAATCAAAGTGAAAATCTGAGTTCCTTTTTCAAATTAAAGTGACTATAAAAAGGAAAATGTGATTTTTTTTTTCAAATTAAAGTGACTATCAAAGGGAAAATAGGAGGGTTTTTTTCAAATTAAATTGTCTATCAAAGTGAGAATATGAGTTTCTTTCAAATTAAAATTACTATCAAAGGGAAAATATGATTTTTTTTCAAATTAAAGTGACTATCAAATTGAAAATAGGATTTTTTTTCAAATTAAAGTGACTATCAAAGTGAGAATAGGAGTTTTCTTTCAAATTAAAGTGACAATCAAAAGGAAAATCTGAGTTTTTTTAATTTAAAGTGACTATCAAAGGAAAATATTATTATTTTTTTTGTTTTTAAATTAAAGTGACGATCAAATTGAAAATAGGATTTTTTTTCAAATTAAAGTTACTATCAAAGTGAGAATATGAGTTTTCTTTCAAATTAAAGTGACATTCAAAAGGGAAAATCTGAGTTTTTTTCAAATTAAAGTGACTATCAAAGGAAAATGATTTATTTTTTTCAAATTAAAGTGACTATCAAATTGAGAATAGGAGGGTTTTTTTCAAATTAAAGTGACTATCAAAGTGAGAATACTAGTTTTTTCAAATTAAAGTGACTATCAAAGGGAAAATAGGAGTTTTTTTCAAATTAAAGGGACTATCAAAGGGAAAATCTGAGTTTTTTTTCAAATTAAAGTGACTATCAAAGTGAGAATAGGAGTTTTTTTCAAATTAAAGTGACTATCAATGTGAGAATACGATGTTTCTTTCAAATTAAAGTGACTTTGAAAGGGAAAATAGGAGTTTTTTTTCAAATTAAAGTGAATATCAAAGTGAAAATAGGATTTTTTTTCAAATTACAGTGACTATCTAAGCGAATATAGGAGGTTTTTTTCAAATTAAAGTGACTATCAAAGGGAAAATAGGAGGGTTTTTTTTCAAATTAAAGTGACAATCAAAGGGAAAATAGGAGTTTTTTTTCAAATTAAAGTGACTATAAAAGGGAAAATAGGAGGTTTTTTTTTTCAAATTAAAGTGACTATCAAAGGGAAAATAGGAGGGTTTTTTTCAAATTAAAGTGACAATCAAAGTGAGAATATGAGTTTTCTTTCAAATTAAAGTGACAATCAAAAGGAAAATCTGAGTTTTTTTTTCAAATTAAAGTGACTATCAAAGGAAAATATGATTTTTTTTTTTTTTAATTAAAGTGACCGTCAAAGTGACAATAGGAGTTTTTTTCAAATTAAAATGACTATCAAAGTGAGAATAGGAGTTTTTTTTTTTTCAAATTAAAGTGACTATCAAAGGGAAAATATGAGGGTTTACACTATATATACACATACATCTACAAACAATGCACCCCTACACCCAGTGGACTGTGCCAGCTGCCGTCTGACGGCTGAAATGCAGCTCCTCCAGCAGCACTCGCTCCGCTGAGGAAAAGTCTGACGGGCATTGCAGGAAGTGCGTGCGGTGAGTTCTGTTGGGAGTTTTGCCACTAGACAGAAGTTATTCGGTGTGCCACTGACACGGGATGTAGGGGGTACCTCCCTACAGGCCCAGGATGTTGGATAACTACTGTCAGCAGTGGTGATTGATTGATTTTATTTCTCTGTTGTGGCAAAATGTGCGCTGATGCGCACTCCGGCCCCACCCATGTCAGTGGGGGTGACGCCACGCCACAACCCGTCTCCAACCCACACTCCCAACGTTCACAAGCACTCCCCTTTTTCCCCCGTGTGCAGGTGACCTCAAGTCTTTATTTTAAAGGGAGAAGGGAATATCACCTTCTCAAAGCCACATTTAAAGAGTTTCAGGCCTCATCTCTGGTGTTTGAGGCCTGAAACTCTTTAAATGGAGCATGTAGCATCTTTACATTTAAAGAGATTCAAACCTGGTACACCAGAGTTGCTACATGATACAGGCTTATGAGTTTCAAGCCTCTCACGCCATAGATGCTACATGCTACATTTAAAGAGATTCAGACCTCCAACTCCAGAGATGCTCCATGCTACATTTAAAGAGTATCAGGCCTTGTACTCCAGATGTTATGAACTTACATTTTGTCTCACTAACTAAGTAACTAAGTAAGTAAGTAAGTAACTAACTAACTAACTAACTCACAAAAAATGTATCATTTTATTTAAAAATACACAATATATAAATATATTTATGTGTAGTCAACCTCGTAGTACTGAGGGTAAAAATGTCTGTGATGAAGGTTGAGTTGGATGGTTTCATGGAGGATTCATGTCAGACGGTGAGTTCAGTTCAGCTCCAGGTCGGGCTGTCTGAGGTGGGGGAGGGGAGCCATCAATTAAACACCTGCTCTGTCTGCGCCACAGTATTGCTGCTGTTGCATTCACTGAGCGTGGGAATTACTGGGTTACCAAACTCACTACATTTTCTGCATAAAACTACACAACTGTTGAGCTCGCAGACGTTTTGGTGATCATTTCAAGAGCAAGCAACAATTTCAGCTCCATTTGATTCTTCATTTTAAAAGACTGATTCAAATTTAAAGGCTTTTAAAGATTTAAAAGGCTGATTTACTAGCATTTAGAGAGTTAAAGTTCTGAAGCATTTGATAGTTCTTATCAGTACTAAAAGTATTACTAAGATATAACCCAGTAAGTAGACAAAATATAGGGTTCAGTACTTTTATATCAGTTTTCAAAAGTATATGTTTTTGTCTTCAATGATTTAAGAGTGTGGTTACTTATTTCTGAATGTGTTTCAGGATAACACCACCAGTTAAATTTATGTTTATTTTTGTTTTATTTGTGTATGTATACTTGAAACATTGTTTTTTGTTAATATGTGAAATGTTCCCAATTTGTCTTCACAGAAGATGAAGAACAAGGAAAAGGAGAAAGAAGTGAATGAAGTGGTATGTATTGTTTTTAAGTCTTATTTCTCATTTTGACGTGGATCATACCAAAATAATGGACATAGAGTTTATTTGATAAATTCACGGTGTCCCAGAAGGGCCAACATCACAATACAACAGAAAAAGCCACAATACAACAGTAAAAACTCAAAATGCAACAGCAAAGACCACAAATGTGACTGAATCATCCTACTTAACTAGTTATATCAGGGGTGTCCAGCTCCGGTCCTGGAGGGCCGGTGTCCTGCATGTTCTAGTTCCTCCCTGCTTCAGCTTACCTGAAGCTAATGATGATGTCATCACCAAGGTTGTGAAAAAGCCCAATAAGGAGCCCTTCATCGCAATCAGGTGTGTTACAACTGGGAGAGAGCTAAACCTGCAGGACGCCGGCCCTCCAGGACCCAGTTTGGACCCCCCTGAGTTATATTAATAAAGTGGAATTGAATTGAACATCTGACAAACATCATATTTTGGTATCATTTCAGGAGGATTGCATATCAGCAGATATTTCTTCAGAAAGCAGTCATGATGAGGACAGTGATTATGTCCCATTGTCTTCTGAGGCCTCAGATGATGACATGGTTCCAACATTGAAAGGAACAAACCCAAAACTTCAAGAATCGGAAAAATCTCACCACAGAAATATAACTGATTCACAGAAAATGCACGGTGTTCAACAGAAAACGAAGGGAGACATCGACTCGGATGAAAACAGAAACTCTGAAGATTGGAACAGGAACGAAGATGATGACGATCAGGGTAGGCCGCATGTCACGGTTAAAAAATGCTCAAAAGTGAAAGTGGGACAAGAATAAAATAAATACATCCGCGTGTATTTATTTATTTATGTATGTATGTATGTATGTATGTATGTATGTATGTATGTATGTATGTATGTATGTATGTATGTATGTATGCATTATGTATTATGTATTATGTATTATGTATTATGTATGTACTGTATGTATGTGTTTTAACTACTTGCATGAAGTGTCACATTTCAGAGGGGTGGAGTCATGGGCCCTTACAACCTATTGGCTCTTTCACTTGTTAACAAATCACATTAAGATTCTGATGTGGATCTGAACTGAATCTGGTCGCTGCTAAAAACAGACTGGATCAACAGCTTTTATTTCAAAAATAAAAATAAAGTCTCACACCTGAACAATCAACATATAAAAAACAAAGTAAATCCTACATTAGACACTGTGACAGTGACAGCCTGTAATGACACAACTGATCAATTAGTAGGATTAATAATGGAAACAGAGACAGAAGGCAGAACAGAGAGAGTGTGGATTGAGCAATTTTTTGTTTTCAAATTAAAGTGAACATCAATCCACTTCAATAAAAAAAAAATCCTATTTCACTATTCACTATTCACACTTGTTTTTTTTTTTTCAAGTTAAAGTGACTATCAAAGTGAGAATAGGAGTTTCTTTCAAATTAAAGGGACTATCAAAGGGAAAATATGAGTCGTTTTTTTTCAAGTTAAAGTGACTATCAAACTGAGAATAGGAGTTTCTTTCAAATTAAAGTGACAATCAAAGTGAAAATCTGATTTTGTTTTCAAATTGAAGTGACTATCAAAGGAAAATAGGATTTTTTTTTTCAAATTAAAGTGACTATCAAAGTGAGAATAGGAGTTTTTTTTCAAATTAAAGTGACTATCAAAGGGAAAATAGGAGGGTTTATTTTACAAATTAAAGTGACTATCAAAGTGAGAATATGAGTTTTCTTTTCAAATTAAAGTGACTATCAAAGGGAAAATAGGAGGGTTTTTTTCAAATTAAAGTGTCTATCAAAGTGAGAATAGGAGTTTTTTTCAAATTAAAATGACTATCAAAGGGAAAATATGATTTTTTTTTCAAATTAAAGTGACTATCAATGTGAAAGTAGGATTTTTTTTCAAATTAAAGTGACTATCAAAGTGAGAATATGAGTTTTCTTTCAAATTAAAGTTACAATCAAAGGGAAAATCTGAGTTTTTTTCAAATTAAAGTGACTATCAAAGGAAAATATATATTTTTTTCAAATTAAAGTGACTATCAAAGTGAGAATATGAGTTTTTTTCAAATTAAAGTGACTTTCAAAGTGAAAATAGGAGTTTTTTTCAAATTAAAGTGACTATCAAAGGGGAAATAGGAGGTTTTTTTTCAAATTAAAGTTACAATCAAATTGGAAATAGGATTTTTTTTTCAAATTAAAGTGACTATCAAAGAGAGAATATGAGTTTTCTTTCAAATTAAAGTGACAATCAAAAGGAAAATCTGAGTTTTTTTAAATTAAAGTGACTATCAAAGGAAAATATTATTATTATTTTTTTAAATTAAAGTGACTATCAAAGTGAGAATAGGAGTTTTTTTCAAATTAAAGTGACTATCAAAGGAAAATATTTATTTTTTCAAATTAAAGTGACTATCAAAGTGAGAATATGAGTTTTCTTTTCAAATTAAAGTGACTATCAAAGGGAAAATAGGAGGGGTTTTTTTCAAATTAAAGTGACTATCAATGTGAAAGTAGGATTTTTTTTCAAATTAAAGTGACTATCAAAGTGAGAATATGAGTTTTCTTTCAAATTAAAGTGACTATCAAAGGAAAATATATTTTTTTCAAATTAAAGTGAAGATCAAAGTGAAAATAGGAGTTTTTTTCAAATTAAAGTGACTATCAAAGTGAGAATAGGAGTTTCTTTCAAATTAAAGGGACTATCAAAGGGAAAATATGAGTCGTTTTTTTTCAAGTTAAAGTGACTATCAAAGTGAGAATAGGAGTTTCTTTCAAATTAAAGGGACTATCAAAGGGAAAATATGAGTCGTTTTTTTTCAAGTTAAAGTGACTATCAAACTGAGAATAGGAGTTTCTTTCAAATTAAAGTGACAATCAAAGTGAAAATCTGATTTTGTTTTCAAATTGAAGTGACTATCAAAGGAAAATAGGATTTTTTTTTTCAAATTAAAGTGACTATCAAAGTGAGAATAGGAGTTTTTTTTCAAATTAAAGTGACTATCAAAGGGAAAATAGGAGGGTTTATTTTACAAATTAAAGTGACTATCAAAGTGAGACTATGAGTTTTCTTTTCAAATTAAAGTGACTATCAAAGGGAAAATAGGAGGGGTTTTTTCAAATTAAAGTGTCTATCAAAGTGAGAATAGGAGTTTCTTTCAAATTAAAATGACTATCAAAGGGAAAATATGATTTTTTTTTCAAATTAAAGTGACTATCAATGTGAAAGTAGGATTTTTTTTCAAATTAAAGTGACTATCAAAGTGAGAATATGAGTTTTCTTTCAAATTAAAGTTACAATCAAAGGAAAATATATATTTTTTTCAAATTAAAGTGACTATCAAAGTGAGAATATGAGTTTTTTTCAAATTAAAGTGACTTTCAAAGTGAAAATAGGAGTTTTTTTCAAATTAAAGTGACTATCAAAGGGAAAATAGGAGTTTTTTTTTCAAATTAAAGTTACAATCAAATTGGAAATAGGATTTTTTTTTCAAATTAAAGTGACTATCAAAGAGAGAATATGAGTTTTCTTTCAAATTAAAGTGACAATCAAAAGGAAAATCTGAGTTTTTTTAAATTAAAGTGACTATCAAAGGAAAATATTATTATTATTTTTTTAAATTAAAGTGACTATCAAAGTGAGAATAGGAGTTTTTTTCAAATTAAAGTGACTATCAAAGGAAAATATTTATTTTTTCAAATTAAAGTGACTATCAAAGTGAGAATATGAGTTTTCTTTTCAAATTAAAGTGACTATCAAAGGGAAAATAGGAGTTTTTTTTCAAATTAAAGTGACTATCAAAGGAAAATATGATTTTTTTTTTTTAAATTAAAGTGACTATCAAAGTGAGAATAGGAGTTTTTTTCAAATTAAAGTGACAATCAAAGTGAGAATAGGAGGTTTTTTTTTTCAAATTAAAGTGACTATCAAAGGGAAAATATGAGGGTTTACACTATATATCCACATACATCTACAAACAATGCACCCCTACACCCAGTGGACTGTGCCAGCTGCCGTCTGACGGCTGAAATGCAGCTCCTCCAGCAGCACTCGCTCCGCTGAGGAAAAGTCTGACGGGCATTGCAGGAAGTGCGTGCGGTGAGTTCTGTTGGGAGTTTTGCCACTAGACAGAAGTTATTCGGTGTGCCACCGACACGGGATGTAGGGGGTACCTCCCTACAGGCCCAGGATGTTGGATAACTACTGTCAGCAGTGGTGATTGATTGATTTTATTTCTCTGTTGTGGCAAAATGTGCGCTGATGCGCACTCTGGCCCCACCCACGTCAGTGGGGGTGACGCCACGCCACAACCCGTCTCCAACCCACACTCCCAACGTTCACAAGCACTCCCCTTTTTCCCCCGTGTGCAGGTGACCTCAAGTCTTTATTTTAAAGGGAGAAGGGAATATCACCTTCTCAAAGCCACATTTAAAGAGTTTCAGGCCTCATCTCTGGTGTTTGAGGCCTGAAACTCTTTAGCATGTATCATGTAGCATCTCTGGTGTACGAGGCCTGAAACTCTTTAAATGTAGCATGTAGCATCTTTACATTTAAAGAGATTCAGACCTCAAACTCCAGAGATGCTACATGCTACATTTAAAGAGATTCAGACCTGGTACACCAGAGATGCTACATGCTACATTTAAAGAGTATCAGGCCTTGTACTCCAGATGTTATGAACTTACATTTTGTCTCACTAACTAAGTAACTAAGTAAGTAAGTAAGTAAGTAACTAACTAACTAACTAACTCACAAAAAAAGTATCAATTTATTTAAAAATACACAATATATAAATATATTTATGTGTAGTCAACATCGTAGTACTGTGGGTAAAAATGGCTGTGATAAAGGTTGAGTTGGATGGTTTCATGGAGGATTCATGTCAGACGGTGAGTTCAGTTCAGCTCCAGGTCGGGCTGTCTGAGGTGGGGGAGGGGAGCCATCAATTAAACACCTGCTCTGTCTGCACCACAGTATTGCTGCTGTTGCATTCACTGAGCGTGGGAATTACTGGGTTACCAAACTCACTACATTTTCTGCATAAAACTACACAACTGTTGAGCTCGCAGACGTTTTGGTGATCATTTCAAGAGCAAGCAACAATTTCAGCTCCATTTGATTCTTCATTTTAAAAGACTGATTAAAATTTAAAGGCTTTTAAAGATTTAAAAGGCTGATTTACTAGCATTTAGAGAGTTAAAGTTCTGATTAGTATTAAGCATGTGATAGTTCTTGTCAGTACTAAAAGTATTACTAAGATATAACCCAGTAAGTAGACAAAATATAGAGTTCAGTACTTTTATATCAGTTTTCAAAAGTGTATGTTTTTGTCTTCAATGATTTAAGAGTGTGGTTACTTATTTCTGAATGTGTTTCAGGATAACACCACCAGTTAAATTGATGTTTATTTTTGTTTTATTTGTGTATGTTTACTTGAAACATTGGTTTTTGTTAATATGTGAAATGTTCCCAATTTGTCTTCACAGAAGATGAAGAACAAGGAAAAGGAGAAAGAAGTGGATGAAGTGGTATGTATTGTTTTTAAGTCTCATTTCTCATTTTGACGTGGATCATACCAAAATAATGGACATAGAGTTTATTTGATAAATTCACGGTGTCCCAGAAGGGCCAACATCACAATACAACAGAAAAAGCCACAATACAACAGTAAAAACTCAAAATGCAACAGCAAAGACCACAAATGTGACTGAATCATCCTACTTAACTAGTTATATCAGGGGTGTCCAGCTCCGGTCCTGGAGAGCCGGTGTCCTGCATGTTCTAGTTCCTCCCTGCTTCAGCTTACCTGAATCTAATGATGATGTCATCACCAAGGTTGTGAAAAAGCCCAATAAGGAGCCCTTCATCGCAATCAGGTGTGTTACAACTGGGAGGGAGCTAAACCTGCAGGACGCCGGCCCTCCAGGACCCAGTTTGGACCCCCCTGAGTTATATTAATAAAGTTGAATTGAATTGAACATCTGACAAACATCATATTTTGGTATCATTTCAGGAGGATTGCATATCAGAAGATATTTCTTCAGAAAGCAGTCATGATGAGGACAGTGATTATGTCCCATTGTCTTCTGAGGCCTCAGATGATGACATGGTTCCAACATTGAAAGGAACAAATCCAAAACTTCAAGAATCGGAAAAATCTCACAACAGAAATAAAACTGATTCACAAAAAATGCACGCTGTTCAACAGAAAACTAAGGGAGACATCGACTCGGATGAAAACAGAAACTCTGAAGATTGGAACAGGAACGAAGATGATGACGATCAGGGTAGGCCGCATGTCACGGTTAAAAAATGCTCAAAAGGAGAAAGTGGGACAATAATAAAATAAATACATCTGCGTGTATTTATTTATTGATTTTTATGTATGTATGTATGTATGTATGTATGTATGTATGTATGATGCATGTATTATGTGTTATGTGTTATGTAAAATGTATGTACTGTATGTACGTGTTTTAACTACTTGCATGAAGTGTCCCATTTCAGAGGGGTGGAGTCATGGGCCCTAACAACCTATTGGCTCTTTCACTTGTTAACAAATCACATTAAGATTCTGATGTGGATCTGAACTGAATTTGGTCGCTGCTAAAAACAGACTGGATCAACAGCTTTTATTCCAAAACTAAAAATAAAGTCTCACACCTGAACAATCAACATATAAAAAACAAAGTAAATCCTACATTAGACACTGTGACAGTGACAGCCTGTAATGACACAACTGATCAATTAGTAGGATTAATAATGGAAACAGAGACAGAAGGCAGAACAGAGAGAGTGTGGATTGAGCAATTTTTTGTTTTCAAATTAAAGTGAACATCAATCCACTTCAATAAAAAAAAAATCCTATTTCACTATTCACTATTCACACTTGGGTGCCAGAGGTCCTGGCATTCCTGGATGTGCCCTTGGGATTACCATGACCCCCTCCTACAAATGGTTGGTCTAGTGTTTCTTTCATGTTGTGGTTTTATTTCCCATTGGCCCTGAAGGCAACAGACACACTCACCAAAGCCGAGCGGCAACCAACCAACCAATGAGCAACAGGAGCAGCAGGCCAGGAGGTAAAAGGAGGGACAGCAGACGATGAAAAAGGACAATGAGGATAGAGCGACCACTGAAAGTCAGTCCATGTAAACTTAAGATGCTATCAGAAGATGAAGTTTTTGACACAATGACTGTTGAGTAACTTCATCTGTGACGTTAGCAGAAGCAGCTTTTCCAGCAGAAGTCTAGTAAAGGTGGTCAAACCATGACGAGACTCTCTAATGGTACTTCACATACTACATGATGGATATTTTTAACCACGAAGGGACTTGAACCCTCAACCTTCTGATCCGAAGTCACACACCTTATCCATTTGGCCACATGGTCCCATGACTCCAACATTTCAACCAAACACTGACAAACTCACTTCCTTGATAAAGTGTCAGGTGTGTTCAATAATGTCAAAAGGTGGACAGTTCATACATTTATACACACGTCTCTATTGTCTCAACATCTGATCCTGGTTTTAGCTCCTTTATGGATTTGATGTTGACTTGGACATTGTGTCCTCCACATCCTGCCACATGAGTCAATCTGCTTGAAGGTTCAACTCTGCTGCCACATTTTGTCTGGATCCTTGAAAACTTCCACCAAGATGTTTGTATTGTGGTGGCGGCTGTGGGACGCTGCTGATGCTGTCAGGTGGGACAGTGCAAGGCATTATGGGATGTCTTTTCCCAGGACTCTTTCTCTAAGTTGACCTGTAGTTTTGCTCTTCCTGTTGTTGTTTGGTCTCTCTGCTGATTGTTGTTGTCTTGGTCGGAGCAGGTTAAAGAAAGAAGACAAAGATGTCTTCCAAAGTCATCGTCTCTTTTCACTGCATGACCTGAATGTCCTGAAGACATTGAAACTGCAGGAGGAACAAGACGTGACCACAAAGGAGTTTGGACTCTCACACTGTCCAATGTCCACAAGTTTCTTTCTAATAAGTTCCTCATGTAAAGAAATGACTCAGTCTTTCATTACAGAGCTGAGACGACTGAACTCTACACATTTACTTGTTAGCAGTCAGTTCTATGGCCAGTTTGGGAATTGAACCCAGGACCTTGGTGTTCTGAGATGAGAAGAACATGAATAGGTCAGACATATACATTTGAGGAGAATGAAGCACATCTAAATGAATCCATCAGACTGAAGAAGAGTCTTTGTGGAACATTAAAGTATTGAGCAGTGTTGTTGGCAGGATCCAGACGGCTGCATTGTAGCTCCTCCTTATGGAATCGTACCGACGTGCTCGCTGCCACAACAGAGGGCTGACGCTTGGCTACGGTACTTTTGGTACACTCCACAACTTTAGTCAGTAAAAACACATGAGAACCTGAACTGTACCATAAGGTACCAGCAGATACTGAGTGTGGAAACTGAGTGTGGAAACCAGAGCAGTTTGTTTTAATCAACTCTACATTAGAACCAAAGTAAAGCCTTTTTTAAATCACAGCCACCTTGAAAGGACAATTCCTGCTCTATCAGCTCACTAATTGATTACTGTAATGCACTTTATCAATCCTGTCATGACACAACTGGAGCAAAAGTCACGTGGAAACAAACAGACGATAGTGAAAGTGCTCCTCTGGAAACTGGTGAGTTGTTTGTATTTTCATCATTTGAAGATGAAAACAAACTTTTCAACTCCAAAAATATCTTCGTATGTATTGATAACTCTTTGTACGACTGACTAATCTTATTACATGAACAAGTTCTAATACAGAGGAGCAGATTTTCTACACATTTCAATATCTAATTACAGAAAAAACACAAGATGACTTCTGCAGATTCAGATTGACAAATTCTTTCTCACACTGACACTCTGACTTTAGACAGACGATTTAAAATCCAGAGAGACAAACTGTCCACTTGTCTTCACATAAAGACCTACAGTCACTTTCCAAATGTGATGTTGTGAGGCACTGCTGGGGTTTGAACCCAGGACCTCCTGTTTACTAGACAGGTACTTTGAGCAGCTCAGCCACAGCGCCTCCTTCTGCTCACTCTTAGTGTTGCATTACCTGCTGTCATCTGTACATCTGAGCTTCAGCAGCAGAGGTTTTAAAGTAATCTCTAAATAATCCCTCTTTCATTCCAGAGCTTGAACCCAGGACCTTGGTGTTAGTAGCACCACACTCTGTCAGACATGTTGTCCACTGCACCACCTGCCCCCTGCTGGGGGGACACGTCACTGCACCGACACATATTTAACTGTTACCTCCCCTTAATGAGGACAACCTGCCTCACGAGGACAACAGACTGCACTCAACAAAAACACCTCATTGGATTAACGCCACTGGATTGGGGCAGTTTTTCCATCTAATAAAGTTTCTGAGCTCCGACTCAGTTTGAGTTTGTTTCTGCACAACAATCTAAAAACTCCTCCAACTCAATGTTTTCATATTTTACCAAAACAAACCAATCACATATACCTCAGCTAATTTATTTGGTTTAGTGCCATTAAATTCAATTAAAGAGAGTTTCAACTAATTATTTGCGTTGCAGTAATTCTATTATTTTTCATTTGGTTTAACCCAAAAAGACATAATTGAGAATGAATTAGGTTTTCTTAAATTATAAAGAAACACCAGTGAAGCTGGCTCAGTTTTTTATTTATTTAAATGTAATAAAATCTTAACAGGAAGTACAATGGAGGTCACATTTTAAAGAACCGACTATGTAATGAAGAACATTTCAATAACAGACAAAAACAGGAGTTTGACCTTATGCACAATTTTCCAAAGAAGAGTAAAACAGAACTGGTATAAAATATTGTAATTAGTTGTAATATTAGAAAAAGAATATATATATATATATTTTTCTAATATAATCTCTCTCTCTCTCTCTCTCTCTCTCTCTCTCTCTCTCTCTCTCTCTCTCTCTCAGCTGTTCCCGATCACCTCTTTTCACTCCCAGGGAACATGTGTAGTTCACTGCCGCTCGGATTTCTCATCGACGTGAAGCCCGGTGCTCCAGCAGGTCTAACGAGTTGTGCACGGAGCCCAGTGACGTCACGCTATCCCAGGCAGAGCGCGCCAAACGCCTCTAGTGACCGTCTGGGCAATTACACCCATTACCCACTCTGAGTCACTGTGCCGTCTGGCGACATCTGACCGCCTGGGTTTATTGCACGGGACCGCTGACGTCTACCTCCCTCTGGTGGACACACACACACACACACACACACACACACACTTTCTTTGCTGGCTTTTGTTTTGTATTGTGTTGTTTGATGAGATGTGACTTGATGTTTATTGATCAGATGTGATTGGTAGATTGGTGATTTAGGAATAGACGTTAGTTAATAAACACTTAGTAGTTGAATTGAAGGATTCTTGGTGGTTTTGGTGTTTTTCTGTGACGATTGCTGGTTGGAACAGTCAGTGCTGGGATTCCCAGCCTTCCTTCCCTGGTTCATTTAAAGTCTGCTTCTCATTCCAACCAGGAAGAAGAACTTCACTCATTTAATGAACTTTTCTTTTTAACACTGATGTTTACTTTAAGATCCTAACTTCAGCTGGAGCCCCGACTCTCTGATTAAGTAAGGAGTTTGAGTTCTTCCCAGGTTGCTTCAGCGAGTCGCCTCCTGTGGCTCCACAGATGCTTCGGTAGTTCACACCAGTGACCCGCGGTTGTTAATCAAGGAGTGACCAGTCACTCCTGTTGACCAGTCGTATCACTTGTGGACCGCCTTAGTGATCTGACACCTCTGGAGGTTCCTCCCGTCAGGTGACCCTTTATAGCTCACAACTGTCCGACACAGCGGTCAATCCGGCCGTTCCTCGTTTCTGTTTGGTGAAGTGAGCCGCGCCAAGATTTTTATGGTCGCTCGTATTGGGAACTTTACGGTAACGTCTGGAGCAGAGTTGAGCCCTCGGTTTTCAAAATAAAGGACATTTTGAAATGATATGGTTTCCACTTTGTTTTTGGAATATGGACTGATTGTGGGAGACGTGATTCAACACGGATTTGGAATCTGTTACCTGGAAGTTATTAAGCTTAAAAAAAGTTTTTTTTTTTGTTTTTTTTTAGATATACCTGAATATTATAAAAAGACCATTAAAAGATCATAGGAAGAGCTGTACCTTCATCAGCTTCTCTCTCAGCAACAACATTTCACATATACGGTACAAATCCAGCGTTTATACATTTTACACCTCACTTGGGTTTGAGGGAATCACATCCAGAACAGGATGGAATACAGGAACCATCTTGGATGGGTCTACTGTCCTTTACAGAGATCTGGAACCTTTTGCATGTATTATTGTAGAATAATGTGAAGGTTCCAACAACAACAAGGGAAATGTTGTCTGTGAAGTTAGCTAAAGGGTTTAAAGCTCGCCAGGAGTTGAACCTGGAACCTTCTAATCCATAGTGAGACATTTTATCCATTGCACCACTAGCTCCTTGGTAAGGTAAGTTTTCACATGTTTTTATCTGTTTATATTTATAATCTTGAAGCAGAAACAGTAGAAAAAGTCTTTGACTCTCAAATTGTCATGAAGTTTTTTTTTGTTGTTCTAGTGACGTATCAGTGTCCGATTGCTTTCTACTGGAATTCTACTGTCACAGTTCTATATCTGTTTGATCTTCCATTAACAATAAGCAGCAACAACACGACTGCTGGACCATGTCGACTGTATCACTGACACTCGTTGGGTGTCTTAAGACCCAGAACCAAGTGGATGGAGAGTCTTCACTGCTTCTGGAGGAAGTTTAAGTTAGCACAATGGAAACCAAGCTGATCCAGTGTCAAAACTTCACCTGTGTATAGTCCTGGGGAATTTCTTCTCCACACCATAAGTCTCAGTTGACACCCTTCGATAGCTCAGTTGGTAGAGAGGAGGGCTGTACTGGACACCATTAAGCTGCTGGTTCAAATCTTGCTCGAAGGAGGACTTTTCATAAAACTGAGTATGGAGGATTTAGAAGAGCAAGTTGACTTTGTAACATAAATGTTGAGTTGGAAGGTCAAACTTCAGAGTCCTGACATCTTCCCACAGTCCTCAAGGCTTCAAAGGAAGCTCTCTGAAGTGATGACATTGATCGGTGATGCACCTTTAATCTGAGGATCCACCGTTGAAATCCAGAGGCTTTTCAGAAACATGAGTCAGCACAATGTAAACTATTGATGTGTGTCTTTTCCAGTGGAATCTTTTCTCCCCTGCTAGGAAACAGAGTTTACACCCTTCCATAGCTCAGTTGGTAGAGCGGATCCTGTATTCATTTGCCAGAATGACTCTGAGCCGATGTTCATTCAAGACTTTTGAGGCGTTACGATGGAAGGAAAGTCCTCCTCAGGACTACGTCAACCAGGTGGATGGAGAGTCTTCACAGGTAGTTGAGGAAGTTTGAGTTAGTACAATGGAAACCAAGCTGATCCTGTGATGATCCGGTAGTTAATACAAGGGTTCTGATGTGAAATGTCCTTGTCTTCATGAGAAGTCAACTCATCTAGGCCGAAATAGCTCAGCTGGGAGAGTGTTAGACTGAAGATCTAAAGGTCCCTGGTTCAATCCCGGGTTTCGGCAAAGATGAATTGGTACATAACCAAACAAAGTTATCGTGGTATCAAGTCATTTTGACCCCCAGTATGGGTGATTTATTAAAAGTTGATAGTTACTGTACTTACCTTGGAGAAACACAGCAGGAAGATCTACAGTTGTCTCCTCTCCAGTACTGTCTTTTGTTGAGGAAATCAAAGTTATTAACAACAATATACTGTCGTCAGATTCAGCGCTCTCAGTATACACTCAGTAATCTCCGTCTGATCTCTCCCTACATGTACTTGCCGGCCAGGCAGAGAAAAACTATCAAAATGTTGCTACGATTAACAAGATGGTCTGGATACTATTGAAATAAACAACAGTTGCAGGTCACTGAGTCTGGTTCTTCTTCTGGTGATACCTGATGGTTCCTGGTTCATGTGATTGGCTGGTTAGCTCAGCTGGTCAGTGTGTGGTGCTCATCACACAAAGGTCTTGGGTTTAATTCCCAAACTGGCCATAGAGCTGACTGCTAACAAGTAAATCTGTGTAGTTCACTTATCTCATCTCTGTAATGAAATATTAAGTTTTCTTTTTTTTTAACATAAGGAACTAATGTGAAAGAAACTTTTGGACATTAAACAGTCTGAGAGTCCAAACTCCTTTGTGCTCACATTTTCAGCTCTGTAATGAAAGAGTGACTTTTTTTCATTGATTGATTGATTTTTTGTTGGCATCACTGGTGTTGCTCTTAACTAGTTTTCTTGGTATTTATCAGACAGATCATTTTCTGTTCAGCTTGGAGAGACCTCTTCCTCTTGTGCTGCTCTTTGTTGTGGTGTCCCTCAAGGCTCTGTTTTGGGTGACCTTAATGTTAACTTTCATTTTTATGAAGACGACATACAACTGAACTTTCCTATAAAGCCTTGCTCAATGGACTCTGCCTCTATCCTGTCCTGCCTCACAAAAGTAAAGAACCAAAGTCCAAAAACTTTTTACAGCTGAACGGTTTAAAAACTGAAATCATTTTGATCGCCCCCAATGGACCCAGTTCTGGTGGTTTTAACAACCTTTGCTCTAGTCTTGGTAGCTCATTGAGCAATGTTTGAAAAGAGGCCCACAATTTAGGTGTGGTGTTCGACTCCGACCTGTCCTTTGGCTGTGAGGTGACCAAGGTAGTCCAATCCTGCTTTGCTCAGCTGAGACGACTAGTCAAGACCAGGTCATTCCTCTCCCCAGCAGACCTGGAGAAAGTAATACATGTCTTCATCTGGTCCAGGCTGGATTACTGTAACTCACTTTATTCTGGCATCAGTAGGCTCAATGTTCAAAGACTGCAGCTGGAGCAGAATGCTGCTACCAGCTTTTTAACAGGCACCAGGAGGAGGGACCACATTTCACCAATCCCTTCTTCCTTTCACTGGCTGCCTGTCAGTTTTAGAAGAGATTTTAAAATGCTACTGCTTGTTTTTAAAGCCTTGAATGGTCTGACTCCTCCAGACATCAGAGACCTGTTATGATAATAATAATTACTAGAGGTTTGTATTTCCAGAAGAAAATGCAAGTGTGAATGCTGAAGGCTGAATAAAGTTGATCTCCTTTGATCTCAGCATCTCCATGTCTCCAGTGCTGATCTCTTATCAGATCAAAGAAGATCAGTGCCTTTTGTCATGGAGATGCTCAGATCAAAGATTTCCTCCAGCTTTGATCTCTGTTTATCTCCATCCGGTGCCTCTCCCATCCACTTTGTCATGGAAGGCTTGTTATTGTTCTTTTTCACAACTTTGGTGATGAAGGACAAACATGCAGGACACCAGCACTCAAAGCCCCGTTTCCACAGTGCCCCTTGGTGCCGGTACGGGTCAGGTCGGAACCGGTTGTTGTGTGTTTCCACTGTTTCAGAACCGTTACCAACCGGTACCATTGGTAACCATTTCTCGCTACCCCTCCACTTGGGGTACCAGGCACAATGTGCCGGATATGAGGGGGAGGAGCTTCAACACTGCCGTCTGCTCATTGGTCGGTGATAACCGCTGTTCTCCCAGCAAGCAGCCATTTCCAATCAGTTCTTCTGCAGCAATCAGGTCACTTTTTTGAAAATGTCCTCCCGTTATGGCGTCACATCCTGCATGATTACGCAACCATTCATAACCCCGCCTACATTTCAAACCGTTCCCCGTGTAATGGAAACGCGGCACTGATACGGGTCTGGTTATGGATAGTCAACCCCCACCTGACCGGCAGCGGTACCAAGCGGTACCTTAGGACCCAGTTTGGACACCCTGATGAAGACCATCAAGAGACAGGTTAGTTTTATTCTGATGATGTGTTGCTGCAATAGTCATCCTGCTCAGTTTCAAGTTTCTTCCCACAAAGAGCCTGAACAGGGACTTGAACCCTGGACCCTCAGATTAAAAGTCTGATGCTCTACCGTCTGAGCTACCCAGGACGTGTCCACACTACCATCTTGGACTGTCACATGCAAAAGGTCCCCTGTTTGAAACAGGGTGGAAACACAAAGAAAGGTTTTTTTAACTTCTTCAACACACAGTTGAACTCTGGCTTAAATGTTTTAGTCCAATTTGCACAACTTTCAAGGACACGTCCTGCACAGAAATGTCTCCTCCCTGATTGTCTTCCTTTGCAAACACTGGCTTCAGTCTGAAAATCAGGATGGAACGTCATCATTGATATCATGAGTCTGTAAAGGAAATCCTGTTTTCCTGATCTGTTTAATGTCACCAGCTTAGAACCAGCAGCAGAAACTCTTGTCCTTGTTTTCAGTACTCTCAAATACCAAATGACTGTGGACAGTGAAGGAAGCAACATTAAACACAACCTGGTATAGTGATCGTATAGTGGTTAGTACTCTGTGTTGTTGCAGTGATCGTATAGTGGTTAGTACTCTGTGTTGTCGCTATGATCGCATAGTGCTTAGTACTCTGCGTTGTGACAGTGATCGTTTAGTGGTTTGTTTGCTACATTGTGGCCGTGATCGTATAGTGGTTAGTACTCTGTGTTGTGGCCGTGATCGTATTGTGGTTAGTACTCTGTGTTCTGGCCGTGATTGTATAGTGGTTAGTACTCTGGATTGTGACCATGATTGTATAGTGGTTAGTACTCTGTGTTGTCGCTGTGATCGTATAGTGGTTAGTACTCTGGATTGTGACTGTGATCGTATAGTGGTTCGTACTCTGTGTTGGGGCCGTGATCGTATATTGGTTAGTAAGCTACATTGTGGCTGCAGCAACCCCGGTTCAAATTTGTTTGATAATGTACCAATCCATCATAAATATGGTGAAAGAGAGTATTACTGCATTCAAGATGGAATTCAGTGTTCTACTGCATTTCTGTGTATAATACATGGTGTGTAGGATTGGTACCTTGTCAAATGTACATTAACTGTGTTCAGGTTATGGGTTTTAGGCATGTTTTATTAGATACTGATGCATTCATGATCTCTCCCATTATTTTTCAAAGTGAAAGGATCTAGAATGAACTATGTTCTGCTTGGCATGTTAAGTTTTAATTTGTATTTATTGTACACAGGACATTTATGTAATATATTGTCTCTTTTCACTGCATGACCCAAATTTCTTGAAGAGATTGAAACTACAACAAGATGTGACCACAAAGGAGTTTGGACTCTCACACTGTTCAATGTCCAAAAGTTTCTTTCTAATAAGTTCCTCATGTAAAAAACAAAAAAGTTACTCTTTCATTACAGAGTTCAGAAATCTGAACTCCACAGATAAACCTTTTCGCAGTCAGTTCTACAGACAGTTTGGGGATTGAATCCAAGATCTTGCCATTATTAGCACCACACTCTGACCAGCTGAGCTAAAAGGCCAATCACATGACTAATCCAGAAGAACCAGGAACCCTCAGGGATCACCAGAAGAAGAACCAGACACAGTGACCTGCAACCTGTAAGTGATCCATGTTTAAATCGTCAGTGTTTTTACTGCAAAATCCTCCAGAAACAAAAGAATAATCAACTATTCTGACAATCAGTGGGTTGCTGTAAAGAAGTTGCATTTAAATGAAATCACCATGTAAGTTTCAAAGTGTCTGTGTATTCAAAATTTGCAGACACCCTGATGGTTCTATCTGCTAACACTGTTTGGTGATGTCATAGTGATGTCATAAAAGAATGGAACATATCAAAGTGACAAAATTCCTTTCTTGACTTTGATCCTTTTTGACGTTGATTTTGACAAAATTATTATTTATTAGTAGTTTATTGATACTTTCTCTCAGTTTATTAATACTTTCAGTAATAAAGATAAAGTATCAAAAAAGGATTACAGTTCCTGAGTAACATTGATGAGGAGACTCGTGGTGTAAAGGATGAATGAGTCCAGTGACTTGAGGTGAAATGAAGGAGGGAGTTGAGGTCAAAGAAACACACTTTGACTCCAAAGATCCAAGTTCAAATCTTCAATGTTTTTACTGCAAAATCCTCCTGAAAACAAATAAATAATCAGCATTCTCACAACCAGTGAGCTGCTGTAACGAAATAAAAAGAAATAAGGTGCATTTAAATTAAATCACCATGTACGTTTCAAAGTATCTGTGTATTCACAATTTGTAGACAAACTTAAAAAAGCTCAGACAAATGTTGCAGCATCTGCAGTTGAAGTGTTTTCATTGACCAGATGTCCATGAATGCACCATACTGAGCTGCTCTCTGTGGTTCCATGGTGTAATGGTGTGCCCTCTGGACTATGAATCCAGTGATCTGAGTTCAAATCTCAGTGAAACCAGACTTTACTGGTGCTGCTCTGCTGTGGTCAACGTTCACCACAATAGTAAGAACCTAACATGGACAATAACTAATGATTGAGGATGAGTAATTCTCATGATCAGGCCCAGCAGGAGACCTTTGTCGGAGCAGAGAAGAGCCTCCTGAAGACGTTGGATCTGTTTCGGGAAGTGACGCTGGTAATCAGAGAAGAGGAACATTTGAGTTAAAAAAGAGCAAATAGAGCGCCCCCTCTGGCCAGGGGGATTAAAAGCTCACAGCACCTGCTATTCTCAGGCAGTCTCCCATACAAGCAGATGGCGCTAGATGGTGCTGTCTGTTCAACAAATGTTTGAAAACACACTTCATTGCCAATCTTTCAGCCTCTAACTTCAAACCAGCAGCGCCATCTGGTGGAGTCAGAAAATAAAGAAAATGGTTGATGAGGCTTCATCTGGCCAAGGCTCCATCGAGGCTCAGTGCCGGTGTAAGATTGTAAAAGGACCCTCATAGAATCTGAACCCTGAGGTCCATTTTCCACTGCAGAATATATGGACCCCTAATATTTGTATTGAAATGTTAATATAATTTAAGATCATAAATAAATATGAACGGAAACAACAACATATAATAGATAGTGAGTAACTATTTTATTCTAGATAAACGAGGAGAGAGAGAGACATACTGATGGTAGATTTTAAAAGAGTTAGAATCTTCGTGAGATTCCTTCAGTCAAAGTTGATGATAGAGCAGCTTCATGAGTGACGACAACATCAACACTTTAGGAGCCACCGCCGTGACCCGGATTTAATCCAGGGTTGCTGCGGCCACAACGCAGAGTACTAACCTCTATACGATCACGGCCACATGGACATGGATATAAAAAAATATATAGCATTCATTATGTTTTTAATTATTAGTTATTAGTGTTTCAGATGTACAGTTTAGCTACGTCACATTAACACAGTAAAATGTCGGCTAATGTCTGGAGCTTCAGCTGTGATGTGATAAAGATGGAATTTTCTATGATGGACTGGTTGTTCTTATGAAGTGACCAGCAGGCTGAGTGAGAGAGAGAGAGAGAGAGAGAGAGAGAGAGAGAGAGAGAGAGAGAGAGAGAGAGAGAGAGAGAGAGAGAGCACAGACCTGCTCCGACCAAGACAACAACAATCAGCAGAGAGACCAAACAACAACAGGAAGAGCAAAATTACAGGTCAAATTAGAGAAAGAGTCCTGGGAAAAGACATCCCATAATGCCTTGCACTGTCCCACCTGACAGCATCAGCAGCGTCCCACAGCCGCCACCACAATACAAACATCTTGGTGGAAGTTTTCAAGGATCCAAACAAAATGTGGCAGCAGATTTGAACCTTCAAGCAGATTGACTCATGTGGCAGGATGTGGAGGACACAATGTCAAAGTCAACATCAAATCCATAAAGGAGCTAAAACCAGGATCAGATGTTGAGACAATAGAGACGTGTGTATAAATGTATGAACTGTCCACCTTTTGACATTATTGAACTCACCTGACACTTTATCAAGGAAGTGAGTTTGTCAGTGTTTGGTTGGAATGTTGGAGTCATGGGACCACGTGGCCAAATGGATAAGGCGTCTGACTTCGGATCAGAAGGTTGAGGGTTCAAGTCCCTTCGTGGTTAAATATATCCATCATGTAGTATGTGAGGTACCATTACAGAGTCTCATCATAGTTTCACCACATTTACTAGACTTCAGCTGGAAAAGCTGCTTCTGTTGACGTCACAGATGAAATTACTCAACATCGTGTCAAAAACTTCATCTTTTCATAGCATCTTAAATTTACATGGACTGACTTTCAGTCGTCGCTCCGTCCTCATTGTCCTTTTACCTCCTCGCCTGCTGCTCCTGTTGCTCATTGGTTGGTTGGTTGCTGCTTGGCTTTGGTGAGTGTGTCTGTTGCCTTCAGGGGCAATGGGAAATAAAACCACAACATGAAAGAAACACTAGACCAACCATTTGTAGGAGGGGGTCATGGTAATCCCAAGGGCACATCCGGGAATTCCAGGACCTCTGGCACCCAAGTGCAAATAGTGAATAGTGAAATACGATTTTTTTTTATTGAAGTTGATTGATGATCACTTTAATTTGAAAACAAAAAAATGCTCAATCCACACTCTCTCTGTTCTGCCTTCTGTCTCTGTTTCCATTATTAATCCTACTAATTGATCAGTTGTGTCATTACAGGCTGTCACTGTCACAGTGTCTAATGTAGGATTTACTTTGTTTTTTATATGTTGATTGTTCAGGCGTGAGACTTTATTTTTATTTTTGAAATAAAAGCTGTTGATCCAGTCTGTTTTTAGCAGCGACCAAATTCAGTTCAGATCCACATCAGAACCTTAAAGTGATTTGTTAACAAGTGAAAGAGCCAATTGGTTGTAAGGGCCCATGACTCCACCCCTCTGATATGTGACACTTCATGCAAGTAGTTAAAACACGTATATAGAGTACACACATAATACATGCATCATACATAACACATTCATGCATAGAAACATACATACATACATACATACATACATACATACATACATACATACATACATACATACATACATACATACATAAAATCCAATAAATAAATACACACAGACAAAAACAACTAGGTTGAAGTCAATAAATAATAATTTTGTCAAGATCAAAGTGAAGATCGAAATAAAATAACTTTGATCGTTTCCATTCTTTTATGACATCACTATGACATCACCAAACAGAGTCAGCAGATAGAACCATCAGGGTATCACACTCCACAGCCTCCCTGGGAAAGTTCTGGAAGACATAGTACTCCACCAAGGTTGTGTCTAGTCAGCCCTTCTGTTTGTGGTTTTCATGGACAGGGTGTCGAGGTGCAGCTGAGGCAAGAGGAGACAAAAACTCCGGGAGGCTGACAGTAAGGTAAGGCTCTATACTTTCTATTTCATTGGAATTACACTTTCTTACAGGTCTGTGCTCTCTCTCTCTCTCTCTCTCTCTCTCTCTCTCTCTCTCTCTTTCTCAGCCTGCATAATGAATGCTATATATTTTTTTATATCCATGTCCGTGTGGCAGTGATCTCAAGAAGATTCTAACTCTTTTAAAATCTACCATCAGTATGTCTCTCTCTCATAGTTTATCTAGAATGAAATAGTTACTCTCTATCTATCATATGTTTTTGTTTCTGTTCATATTTATTTCTGTTCTTAAATTCTATTAACATTTCAGTACAAATATTAGGGGTCCTTATTACCTGCTGTGGAAAATGGACCTCGGGGTTCAGATTCTATGAGGGTCCTTTTACAATCTTACACCGGCACTGAGCCTCGATGGAGCCTTGGCCAAATGAAGCCTCATCAACCATTTTCTTTAAATGTCACTCTCCTCTGGTCTCCATGATGTCACTCTCCTATGACCTCCATAATATCACTCTCCTCTGACCTCCATGATGTCACTCTCCTCTGACCTCCATGATGTCACTCTCCTCTGGCCTCCATGATGTCACTCTCCTATGACCTCCATAATGTCACTCTCCTCTGTCTTTCTCCAGACCATTGCCGGTGCTCCATCTGTTGTGACATCCGTCCGTCCGTCCGTCCGTCCGTCCGGCTGGAGGAGAAGTGAGGGTGGAGCAGCCAATTACTGCTAAAACTAACTAACTAACATGTCGGTAAAAATAGAATAAAAGTTTTTTTCAAATTAAAGTGAACATGAAAGTGAAAAGGGGCAAATGTCTGGTCATTTCTTTTGGTTATTTATATTGTTCGTTTCTTTCCTTGCACTGTGGGCTTGTTTGTGGGTACAGGTGTTTAAGTCTGTAGATATGTATGAATGGACGTGTATGTATATATATTCTATGTGTTGCACAGGACGTGTGTGTGTGTGTGTGTGTGTGTGTGTGTGTGTGTGTGTGTGTGTGTGTGTGTGTGTGTGGGTGTGTGTGTGTGTGTGTGTGTGTGTGTGTGTGTGTGTGTGGGTGGGTGTGTGGGTGTAAGAGATGGAAGGAAGTAATTATATTATCTATTTGTGACAAGGGGTGAGAGTAAATAAGTTTTTACTTCTTCTCACTCCTTTTCGAATACTCTCTGACGATGTTTTTTCTTGATTTATTTTATTTTTGTTATTCATTTATTTATTATTTGAGAGGAAAACTTTATTTTCTTTTCTTTTATTGTTTTCGTATTCGTATTCGAAATAAACATTTCAATCAATCAATCAAATTTCAATCAAAATGGGAGTTTTTTTTAATTAAGATGAAAATCAAGGTGAAAATATGATTTTCTATCAAAATAAAGTGACTATGAGGTGGTGGTGCCTGGGCCTCCAGTCCAGCCCAGGTTTGGCGGGCGGCCAGATGTGCTGGTCCAACTGGACATTGACCACTTCATGCGGCGGCTGGCATCTGGGTGTAGAAATGAGGCCCACCCCCTGTACCCCACCTTCATGTCCAAACTGTCCTGGGACAGCAGTGATGTCTCCTTGCTGCAGAGCCAAGAGGGAGCAGCTGAGGAGAGAAGTGCTCCCTGGTGGAGCAGCACATCTTCAAAGAGGACCTGGCTCTGCTCTGCAGGAGGCAGACAAGAGGGGAGTCCCACTCTGTCCTCATGATGGAGGGGCTGCTTCATCAGCTGATGGGTGTGAAGGGCAGAGAGCTTCTTGGTGTGCCTCTCTTGGACCAGGAGAGGATGCAGAACATCTGGAGAGTCCAGAAGAGGCACGTCAAATGCATTGAGAACCAAGCGGGTGTGCTGCTCTACACAGAGGGAGGCTGGACCTCCACCAAGGAGGGACTCATTCTCCCTAAATCCCGCTGTGCCAGGGGGTCCACATCACTGGAATCTTTCCTCCTCCACCTCCAGAGCTTCATTCCAGGTTAGTATTAATCACTATTCACCAGCAAGAGAAGTGACCTTTGACCTCCTGTGTGAGTTTAGAGCCCTCCAATGGCCAGACAGGGTCAGGATGGCAAGGTGCCAAAATGAAGCGCTCCCAGTGTTTCTTTGTTTGAATCTATTTGAAGGAAGGAGCTCCAACAGTGGGGATGGTGCTGACTTTAGACATGACAGCTCCATCATCTCAGCCATCAGCAGCCTCCATCACCTCCTCAGCCTGTGTTGTTGGAACTCCTACCTCTCAACAAGCTCCTGCATCTGATCCCACCTCCTCCGCCCCATACCTCCCTGCTCCACCCACCTTCCAGCTCCTCTGCTGGCCACTCCACTTTCTCTAAGTAGAATGTTCTGGTGTGAAAAACCTTTGTAAGATTCTAAACTTCATTTTAGGAAGGATTCTTTTGAAGTGGGAACTTTATTTGTCTTGTAATATTTTTCAGACTGTGGATTGGAGCAGCCCAGCCTCTGCTCCACCTCTCCCTCCCACTGCCACCACTGCTGTCGCCCCTGCTACAGCGCCACCTTCTGCTCCATCTGCTGCTCCACCTGCTGCTCCTACTGCTGCTCCACCCACTACTCCCTCTGCTCCACCTGCTTCTCCACCTGCTTCTCCCACTGCTGCACCCACTACTCCCTCTGCTCCACCTGCTTCTCCCACTGCTCCACCCACTTCTCCACCCACTGCTCCTTCTGCTGCTCCCACTACTCCCTCTGCTTCACGTGCTGCTTCCACTGCTCCACCCACTACTCCCTCTGCTTCACCTGCAGCTCCCACTGCTCCACCCACTACTCACTACGCTTCACCTGCTGCTCCCACTGCTCCACCCATTACTCCCTCTGCTTCACCTGCTGCTCCCACTGCTCCACCCACTACTCCCTCTGCTTCACCTGCTGCTCCCACTTCTGCTCCCACTGCTCCACCCACTACTGCCTCTGCTTCACCTGCTGCTCCCACTGTTCCACCCACTTTTCCACCCACTGCTCCTTCTGCTGCTCCCACTGCCCCACTTGCTGCTCCCACTGCTCCACCTGCCAGGAGCCAGACACAATATGACAGACAGGCGGGGGCACTCTTGTTAATCCATGAGTAACATAGAGTGGCATCGTTATTATTTCATTCCAGTGGTAGATTTCTAATGCTCATCTTGTCTTGTGTAACAACCCTGTGGTGGATCACATTCCACCTCCAGCACCACCTCTGCTGCTCCTCTCCCCGCCACCATCACAACCTCTGTCTCCACTGCTTCAGCTGATCCTCCTCCTGGGCCACCAGCTATGTGTCCAGCAGCACCTGAGCAAGAGGTCGGTCTCACTAACATCTTCTATTCTACTTCAATCTTAGGTTTTTGCTTGTGCTAATCTTGTTTTTATCTATTTCTTTATTTTTTACTGTTCTATTAGCAGGCTGTGGACGAGCATAATCTCCCGGGGATGGAGCGAGTGGACAGCCTGGCAGAGTACTTGGTGGGGCTCCAGGCTGAAACTGGTCAGACCTTATCAAAGCAGCAGGCCAGTAATATCAGAGCCCTGTGGCAGAATGTCCTGCCATCTGACCAGCAGCGTGTGGCCTATGCCGCTCGGCACCAGGTGCTCCTGACAGCCGGCTCAGTTAGCAACGCCTCCGTCTCCAAACCTGGTTGCTACGGGTTCCATCCCAGCCGGATCTCAGCCGGACTGACTCCATATCCCCACTCTGGGCCGGGCCGGGCCGGGCCGGGCCTCCTACTTTTAGCAGGTAAGTGGCCGTCAGTGATGCTCCATTTACAGAGAGGATTTCGGGCTCCATTCGGAAGTGAGCTCTTGGTGCAGACTTCCAACGGCTTTCATTCCCAGATATGCATCGGCGTCCTAACCCCCTCTCCTCTTCCCTCTCTCTCTCTCTCTCTCTCCTTCCCTCCCTCCCTCCCTTTCTCTCTTTCTCTCTCCCTCCCTCCCTCCCTCTCCCCTTCCCTCCCCCTCTCTCTCTCTCTCTCTCTCTCTCTCTCTCTCTCTCTCTCTCCTTCCCTCCCTCCCTCTCTCCTTCCCTCCCTCTCTCTCTCCCTCTCTCCTTCCCCTCCTCTCTCTCTCCTTCCCTCCCTTCCTCTCTCCCTCCTTCCCTCCCTCCCTTTCTCCCTTTATCTCTTTCTCCCTCCCTCCCTCCCTCCTTCCCTCCCTCCTTCCTTCCAGGTGTGCTCCTGGAGTCATGCCAGGAGCTTGTTTTGTTGGGTGGAGGAGCGGCTTTGTGTGCGCAGGAGAGGGGGAGAGAGGAGAGGTTTTTTCCAAGTATTTGTATCATTTGACAATATCTGAATAAGTTTTAATAAAAGATGCATTTTTATTCCAGACCTCTAAACGAGTCATTTTTTATTCATTTGAATGTGAAATGCTGAACCTCAAATGTTGGGTGGTTTTTATCAATATTCCTATTTTTCTATCAACTCTCTGTTTTTTCTTGAGGGAAAAACTCTTGTTGATATTGATGTTTATGTTCATCATTTGTGATGTCGCCTTTTTTTCTGACAGAATTCATTGAAAGGTAAGAATTAAACTTTGGAGGGCTTCTACAGAATCACTATTGATGTTGATATTGTCTAGATCAGAGGTCTCCAACCCCCCTGGTCCTCCAAGGTCCCTGGTCCTCCAGGATCCCTGTCCTGTAGGTTTAGCTCCTCCCAGTTTTAACACACCTGATTTTAATGAAAGGCTCGTTATTGGGCTTTTTCACAACCTTGGTGATGACATCATCATTAGATTCAGGTATGCTGAAGCAGGGAGGAACTAGAACATGCAGGGCAGGGGTCCTCAGGACCAGGACTTGAGACCTCTGCTCTATGAGTTTGAGAAATAAGAGTGACGGAATTTAAAAGCAGACTCAAGACTAATATGAAGTATTTAAATGAAGTTAACATGGGCTGAAACTGAATAATAATGAGGAGTCAACCTAAGGACTTTATCAGCAGCTGCCACTGTTTAATTAATTATACAAACTGCCACTGTAGATATTTGGGAGTATGGATATAACAGCATTGATGTTCAGTTAAGAAAAACTATTGTGTATATTCATTATTTGTTTCAATGTGTGTCTTTCGTTTCTTCTAGAGCTCTAATGGTGTGCTACAACTGGGAGAGAGAGCTGAACCCTGCAGGACACCGGCCCTCCAGGACCCAGCATGGACACCAGAGCACTCTGTAAAAGGATCTGACAGATAGTGATGGGGCTCGGCCAGCAGGGGGCAGCAGCGAGGTTAACTTGCCCTTTGACCGTGTGACTGTGGTGACCAAATCCAAGGGGCGAATTACATTGGTTATTGATGTAGCTTAAAGAGGTGGAGCAGATTAAACATTCAGATGAAACAATCAGCAAATAAGAGTCAAATTAAGAAAAAGTATAAGGGTGTATTAGTCAATGATATCAGTGATTTCATGTTTTGGAGGAGAAAAAGAATGCAGCAGAGTGAACTCCGCTGAAGTGAGTTACAGCCTGTCAGAGGCTCCAGGCCTGAGCACAGAGGCAAAGAGGAGGGGGAGAGTCAGAGACTCAGAAAAGAGGAGAGTAAATGAAGTGGTGGTGTGATCTCAGTAACGGAGGGGGGGGCAAGGGGGATAGACATCATATATAAGGCCCATATTAACTGTGTTCAGAAGTCGTCGGAGCGATCCGCAACTCAGAGTGTTTGTTAAAAGACTGTATAAAGACTCTTTTGCATCCAAGCCCAACTTCTCATCTGCTTTTTGCTTCAAGACTCAAATTTTTAACCATTAGAGTTGAAGAATTAGAGAAAATGCTCGTGGGATCTGACGGTTCGACATCTGCCCCTGAACGACACCCAAGATTAATCCACGACATAAATGGCGCGCCAGCCAGGAGGAAAGAATAAACGGTGTTATCTTATCTATGGGGGAGGGCTGACTCAGTGCATTGTGGCCACAGCGATTGGAAGGTAAGCAGAAGAAATTTATTCTGCAAAATTTGTGTGCCTGATGTCTGGTCTCCACCAAGGTAAGATCCAGCCGGTTCAAATTTAATCCAAAAGAACCCAGATAAAAGTTAAAGTATTAATGAGTAATAGCTATTGATCAAATTTAATCCATGAGCCCAAATAAAAGTAAAAAAAATTGATAACTAATAGACAGGGAGGTTGGAAGTTGATGCAAACAACTAAGTGTATGTGCCTCAAAGACCATGGAGTAGAATGAATGAGTGAATCTTACATGCATGTATTAATCATCTGTTAACTGCTGTGTTGCTTTGAGGAATAGTCTGTTCGGTGTTATAGAAGCAACATAGCAGCCGTGAGCCAATTGATGCACCATGAAGTAGGATCTTAATGTAGAAAGGCCAAAAGAGGCATTTGAGTGAGATAAAGGAGTCCACGGTTTGTTGTGTGTTGTCGTTATGTGTGTTAGGAGGTTAGCAGTTGTAGATAAGTCCCTGCGGCTACCGCTGGCAGTCTGTCGGTCAAATACAGCTAGGACGCTGTGTTTGGGTGACTGAAGGTCAGGTCTGAACGGGTAAGGCCACTTTGAGCTCGTAAATTAGCCACTATGGATACCGCTGTCCGTTCGTTGGTCAGATACAGCGAAGGTGCTGTGTGTGAGTAACTTAAGGTCAGGTCCGAACAGGTAGATGTGCTAAAACGCGCGCTGCAATTCTAAGGCTACCGCTGGGGGTTGGTTAATCAAATACAGCTGAAGTGCTGTGTGTGAGTAACTTAAAACCAGGTCTGAACGGGGAGAAATTGCCAAAGCTTCTTCCCAAGATGGGAAAAGGTGTACACAAAGGTCCTAAGATAGGACCTGGACATGGACACGGGAGTCTGTCCAACCGACGGTTTAAGAAAGAAAAAGAAAACTCTAGAGTGGGAGCAGGGAGAGAAAAAAGGTGGGGGCTGGTGAGAATGAGCACTGTGTGTGTATGGATGTGATTTATGAGGGATCCAAGAGAGAAAGAGGGATGAATGGAGTGAGAGAACTGGAGTGTGTATGAAGATTCCAGGAGAGCAGACAGTCTGTGTCAAGAGGAGAGAGACAGACGTGAAATTGGCCAAGTGAATATAGTATAAATAATTGCATGACCTAACAGTAGAGTGATAAGAAGAAATTAGTATAACTAGAACAACATATACAGTGTAAATAAAGTTTGAAGTAACAGAAGTATTATAGTAGTAAGTTAGTGTAAACAGATAGAGGAAAGCTGTGGAGATTGAGTTAGGGAGGAGGATAACCGACAACAGATACGTGACCAAACAGAGCAGAGGTCATATCAATCATGGGAGCCGCAGCTTGTGCAGCGTCATTGTTCTTTATAACGGGATTCATTGGGATAACTTAAGAAAAGTTGTATTTGGGAGAGTGAGGTAAGATATTAGATCAAATTTAGATTCATTTTGACGAGCAGACCTGTGTGAGTCTGAAGGAGTTAACAGTGCAAAGTAATAACGTGTTAAGCAAAGTTAATAAATACATCAGAATAAAGAACACGCATACAAGAGTAGTGAATAGATGAAGAGAATTCAGGAAATAAAGATTAGTGGGACAATTAATCGTATAAATAATATTTTTAAACAGAAAAATGAAGAAAGTTTATGGCGAGCCAGAACCAAAAAGAGATGTTCATGAGAGAAGACGACAGTGGTGATGAATGCCTGCTGCCCAAACAGATTGAACAAATAGGAGACATAGAAACTTAGAACAATTAATTTGTAGAGAACGTATTTATAGAAACAGGTGGTGATGAGCTGTGGCAAACCTCACAGGATATTAATCAAACAACTGGGACATTTAACTGAGATTGTCCGTCTAAACATGAGCACAGGAGGAGTCTCCTGAAGTGGTGTGTGGGACGGGTGATCGGGAGCTGCTGGAATCCAAGAAGTTTGAACAAACTGCTGGTGTTCATGTGCTGTGAGTCTTTGTGCCGAGGAACTATTCCTCTGAATCTTAGTAAATACACCGAGGACACACAGAATGGCAGTGAAGCCACAGTTAAGTATGACAGGCGTTCCACGAAAGGTAAAAGTGGGGAAAAGGTACGGTTGCACAGTAAATTTACTGTGTAATAGGAATAACATTACAAAAAGGTGAAGCATTATTATATGATTAAACTTTAGACTTTAGATTTTGTTTTATTACACTAGAGAACGGACATTCTGAGAAGAAGACTTTTAGAAAAAAACAGATCACATTTAACATAAAAGGTTTAATTAGGTTATCTACTCAACAGGTATATGAATGAACTATTTAACAATGAGATGCTCAAAATGCTCATGTTAATCAAACATATTCCTGATATGTAAACTGAACAACTGCCCAGCTGATTTTTTTGAGTCTACTGGATCAGATTGATGACAGACTCAAGTCTACTCTCTAAATGGAAGGAGTGGAAAGTGTGGGCAGAGAGTCACATTGGAAGTGTGGAGGACCTTGCACTGCCATTACACTGCACGCTGATGTACACAGAAGAGCTACATGAGGTCTATGACAATTGTTGGGAAGAAATGATCAACAAGAGGCCATACTACCTCACCAGCCAAGACATTTATGTGGGACCTCAGGGAGCTGCAGCAGCAGTCACCCTCCCAGATGATCTGCAAGAGTGGTTTCATGTACCATCCTCTACCCCACATATTACACTCTCTGTCGCCACAGGATATGAAAGCCAGGAACTGGGACCAATGATGAAAACAGCACTGCAAGTACAGGACTGGCAACCCACAGAAAATAAGTATGTGCACATATCACCAGATAAGCAGCTGATGAGGATATCGACGCTGCGGCAGGTGGATGAAGGCATAGCAGAGAAGGTTGTGTTGGAACCAAGACCAACCAAGCCGATGTCACTCACGGCAGAACAACTACTCGTCCTGGAGCAAGTGCCAAAAGAAGTATGGTCACAACCTAAGACTGATGTGGGCAAAGTAAAATCAGCACAGCCCATCCACATAAAAGTAAAACCAAAAGCTCGACTGCCATAAAGGAAGCAATATCCATTGAAGCAACATGCAATCAACGGCATTGAACCAACTATAAAAGGCTTATTAGAAGCGGGAGTGCTTATTAAAACAGTCAGTAAATGTAACACCCCAATCTTTCCAATCAAAAAACCTAATTCTACAGATTACAGGTTGGTTCATGATTTAAGAGCTGTCAATACTATTGTCGATGCTGCGACTCCTGTTGTCCCCAACCCACACACATTACTGTCAAACATCGTACCTGAAGCTAGATGGTACACAGTAATAGATCTCTGTTCTGCATTTTTCAGTGTTCCTATAGACACAGAACAATGTCTTTTTGATTTTATCTATCAAGATCAGCAGTACAGATACACTTGATTACCACGGGATACGTGGAAAGTCCATCTATGTTTAATAGAGTGTTAGCACAGGACTTACAGCATTTAAAGGTTGCGAGTACAATAATACAGCATGTGGACGATTTGCTAATGTGCAGTCAGACCAGAGAACAGTGTGAGGCCATAACCAGAGCACCACGCCCACAAACTGTAGGACAAATGCTTTCCTTTCTGGGAATGACTGGATACAGTCGTCCGTGGATAATTGATTATGCTGTGAAAACTGCCCCATTACGTGTTTTGATAAAAGCTGCAGGTCGAGGCAATGTTACTACCACGTTGACATGGAATAAAGAGGCAGAAGCTGCATTCCAGACGTTAAAGTGGGACTTGCAGTCAGCACCAGAACTGGGTAATCCTGATTACTCTTGAACTTTTTATTTGTATGTAGCAGAGAAATCGGGCTATGCAAATGCAGTGCTAATGCAAGCCACGCCCACAGGTAAGCAACCATTAGCTAACCATAGCACCAAATTGGATAACATAGAGAAAGGCCTGCCACCATGTTATCAAGGGCTGGCGGCTGCAGTATTTGCATTTAAGAAGGCTTCAGGTGTAACTATGGGACATCCAGTAACGCTATATACATCCCATCAGTTGCATGTGTTATTAACAAGCCCGAGGTTTGTTTTAATTCAAGCCAGACGGGCTCGATATGAAGTGATCCTTGCTGCTCCTGAATTAGCTGTCCAGCGCTGATCAGCGTTAAATCCTGCCCGACAAATAATAACGCCAGATGATGGTACTTCGCATGATTGTGTACAGGAAACAGACACCTTTATGCGGGTACGTAATGATCTGCACAATCAACCTATAGCAGTAGATGTTGCCCTGTCTGTTGACGGATCTTGTTTGAGAGACGCCGCAGGAAACCACACAGGTTTTGCCATAGTTCAACTAAAACCAGACAACACCTTCTCAGATGTGATAGCTGTCGAGGTTTCACAGACATGTTCTCCCAATTGGCAGAATTTAAAGCCCTGACAGCTGCATGTGAGTATGCACAGGATATACTCTCTCTTCTCTCATAACAGTTCACGATGGAGCGTTCCACAAGAGAAAACTGAATGGTGAACAAGGGGGGTGAAGAAGACCCTGGACGGGCCACAGAAGGGTTTGTGGAGAAGTCGTCCGGGACACTTTGTCCTGTCATTACCCTTATTACGTTTTACCATCAGAAATGCGCATGGTCAAGACCATTGCGCAAGGGGGGAAAGAGTAAGAAGCTTAAAAACTGATTGGAGGTCTCCATTTTTGACAGCAATAGTATTAGATTGAGTGTTGCATGAATATGAAGTCTGTGCTCAATATAACGAAAGAAAGGCCTTTTCAGCGCCCATTGCACATATTCCGCTACTAGATGAACTTGTCATCGTTTGATTATAGATTCTGTGGATATGACTAAGAGGACAGGAGTCCACTGTGATTGGCCGGAGTGGTCAAGCGTCACAGGAGGCGGTTCCCAGGAAGAACAGAAGCACCTAGATTCTATAGATAAATGATTGTGTTGATTTGTGACAATGAGGGTGGATGAGAGTTCCAGCATGCTTGGCGCCACCACAGCAGGGAAGCAGGACACTTATTCTGACCTGTTGTGGAAAGTTTCTGGAATGTTCATCTTACTCCTAAGTAAAATTAATATTACATTTTCATAGAAATATAGTAGACGAGGGTTAGATTAGTAGTTACGTCAGGTAATGCACAGCATGCTTACCTGGGTGTGTCAGGATTTGATCGCCTGTCAGAGCTCCGGCGTCGGGGACACTGAGCCCACGGGTAAGGGAATCTGTGATGTAATTCCAAGAGTTATATAGACGTGGTTAGAGCATTAAGGATATAACTTATGTGCCTTGGCAGTGGAGTCATAAAGTTGTGAGACTTATAGATAAATAATAATACTGGTAATAAATAGAGATACACATGTGATTTTGGAGTCTGATTGAAGGTTAACAGTGTTGATTTGTTGTGCGTTTGATGGTTTTATGTGGACGAGTTATCCGTGGACGAGTTATCCGAGCACCGTCCAGTGTGAAGGGGGACGCCTCAGCAACACTGGATGGGCTTGGCCAGGGAAAGATACAAGCTTGAGACAGTTTTGTGTAATCATAGAAAAGTGCAATTTTTTCAGTGATCATTGGGAGTTCTTAACTACTGTTTTGTTTTGTTATGTTTTGTTATGTGAAGTTGAATGATGGTGTGTATAAGATCATTTTGCAGCTCTAGATGTTAAGCTGAACAAACTACAACTGGAACAGCAGACAGGATCATGGAGCACCATGGCCCCTGGCATCTGGGAGCCTTTCATCGCAGATGATCCACGACTCCATGTGGTGGGCTCCACATCCACAGAGCGACCAACCCACCAATGTCTACTCTCATCCTGGAATGCCAGTGGAACCAAAAGTGCAACCAGAAAGTCCTCAGAGGTCACCAATGCCACGGGAGAAGAACACTGAGTCGACAAGCGTCGATGATTAACAGGAGCCACAGGACGACAATGAGGCTGACAACGACAGTTCCTCTACATCCTCATATGAAGCTAAAGCTTGGCGTTTACAAGGACACATTTCTGCACTGTCTGATGAAGCTGACATGGAGGCGTGTGCTGTGAAGAAGGTTTTACGAGATGAGCCAGACTGTGCCAAATAATATCACAACATGTATTTTTCGTTGTGTTGTGTGAATCATATGGTTGATGTTTTAAAGTATTGTCATATTGTTAATCGTTAGATAAGAAGGACATTGTTAATCATAGAATAGAAATACCCTATGTTAATCAATATATGTGTGTGCAGTAACCACATAACCTTGTTTACAAGGAGCAAGTTTAACCTCAGTCTGAGACTGATGATAAATGCGTACACTCATTTGCAAATTGTTATTGTGTTTGTTGAAAACATTTATTGTGTTTGTTGTATACATTTTATTGTTCTTGTTGAATGGTGAGACTTGTCAGTCTCAAATGGGGGAATGTGGAGGAGAAAAAGAATGCAGCAGAGTGAACTCCGCTGAAGTGAGTTACAGCCTGTCAGAGGCTCCAGGCCTGAGCACAGAGGCTAAGGGGAGTGGGAGAGTCAGAGACTCAGAAAAGAGGAGAGGAGATGAAGTTCAAATGCAGGTCAGGCACCAGGGGAAAGTCCCGACTCTGGCTAAGAGCCTCTGGGGAACAAAACTCACAGTCAGGCAGGCCTGTATGACCACGACTGACGCAGCAACACTAAAGCAGAAGTAATAAATCTGTACCGGCGAAGGACAAGAGATACATGGATAGAGTACTAGTATTTGGCTGAATGCAAAGATGTGAACACTCTGACAAGGTCATGACGGTGGTGTGAGCTCAGTCATGGAGGGGGCCAAGGGGGGTAGACAGCATATATAAGGCCCATATTAAGTGTGTTCAGCAGTTGTCGGAGCGATCCGCGGCTCAGAGTGTTTGTTCTGAAGAATAAAGACTCTTTTGCATCCAAGTCCAACTTCTCATCTGCTTTTTGCTTCATGACTCAAGTTTTTTACCATTAGAGTTGAAGAATTAGAGAAAATGCTCGTGGGATCTGACGGTTCGACATCTGGCCATGAACGACACCCAAGATTAATCCACGACACTGATGGGGGTCAGAGGTCATGTTCAGGGAGCCACAGTGGTGAGTGGTCAGCTGTAGGATTCATCACTGTGAACCACTGCGTGAAAAGAGAGCACCGCCCAACGTGGGACTCAAACCCACAACCCTGAGATGGAGAGTCTCATGCTCTAGCGACTGAGCTCGTCAGGCGACTAGTTGTGTAGTGATGAAGGACGACTGTAATGTCCTACACAGGAGACCTTCAGGGACCACGGTTGACTGTGGCTATTTGAAGCTCCATCCACAGTTGCTATGGATACAGGAGCAGAAGCAGAACTCTTTCAGAACCATGACATCATCACAAGAACAGCTGATAGAAGACAGGATGATAAGAATGATAAGAAGATGATAAGAAGTGGAGGAGTTTGTTTTGTCAGACAGAGAAGTGACTCAGGTTTCTGAGTGAGTTCTGTCAGAGCCTCTTCAGCTTGTGTGTCTCATCAGGTCTTTCTGGGCCGTTCACACCTGGTTAACATCTGTTTCAGGTTGTTGGGATTAATGGTTGGTTATTAGCATTAAATTACTGTAATAGATTACTGAAAGTAATATATTACTGGAAGTAATTTATGAAAAATTTAAATTATTAATGGAAGTAAACGGTTATTTACTCATCAACAACTCCTAAAGTAATTGAGTAATTACTGCCAAGATAATAAATGATCAAAAATCATTTATTAATGAAAAATTATTAATTTGAATAAATTCATTATTTATTTATTGATTAAAAAAAGGGGGGGCACCACCAGATAAACTGGAAATAGCTAATACCAAAATATCAGTCTTGTTTGTATAAAGGTTTACTTAAGTAAGTTAATATTTCTGTAAAAAATAACAATCTTATATAAAAGGGGAGGTGTGAGATCCGAGCACAGACTGTTACAAACCAGTGAATTGTCAACAATAAATACACAATAATCACCAAGAATCGTTCAGTTCAGCTAACAGGCGTTTATTAACAAAAATGTATTAATTCATAAATAATTCTGAAATCATCTCATAAATCAACACATTCAAATAGCAAACGACATCTAACACGGAGATTAAATCTATTAAACAGCAAACACTATGTACAAAGAGTGTGTGTGTGTGTGTGTGTGTGTGTGTGTGTGGGGGGGGGGGGGGGGGGGGGGGGGGGGGGGGGGGCTGTGGCCTGGAGTGATGAGTGGAATGGGTGAAATGACCTTGAATGTCCACTAGAGGGAGGCAGACGTTGGCGGGTCAGTGTGGTGACCCTGACGACCACTAGGGGCGTGCGGCGGCGCACAGAGGGAGAGCGCAATGGCCTGATGTGTCCACCAGGAGGATGTCAAAAGGAATTGCAATGACCCACGCGACCACTAGAGGCGTTAACTCGCTCTTTCTGGGGGCCGCTGTGGTTGCTTAGCGACCAGATAAACAAGACGCCCATTGCGCGAGTATTCGCGAGAGCGGTCTCGGAACGACGCGGTCTCACCTACTCCCGTAAAGACTGGTGGATTTTGGTGGGGGTCACGTGACCAATGGAGAAATTTTCCAGTGGCGACCACATGTTCCTTTGTCCGGAGGGGGTGAGCCATGGAGGCCAGGCCCAACACAATGAACCAATACATGAAGAGGAGCAGGAGGAGGAGGAGGAGCAGGAGGAGGAGGAGCAGGAGGAGGAGTAGGCCAAGGAGCAGGAGGACGAAGAGGAGGAGGAGGAGGAGGAGGAGGCCAAGGCGGATGAAGAGGAGGAGGAGGAGCGGGCCGAGGAGGAGGAGCGGGCCGAGGAGTAGGAAATGAGGAGGAGGAGCAGCAGGAAGAGGAGGAGGAGGAGCAGGAGGAAGAGGAAGAGGAGGAAGAGGACGAGGAGGAGGAGAAGGAGCAGGAAGAGGAGGAGGAGGAGGAGGAAGAGGATGAGGAGGAGGAGCAGGAGTAGGAGGAGGAGGAGCAGGAAGATGAGGAGGAGGAAGAGCAGCAGGAAGAGGAGGAGGAGGAGGAGCAAGAGGAGGAGGAGGAGGAGAAAGAGGAGGAGGAGGAGGAGGAGGAGGAGGAGGAGGTTCAGTCCACACAGTGATGGTTCTGCGTCACATCCAGACGAACCCTGGTTCGATGCTGGACTCTCACAGCGTCCTCTCTGCTCTCCTCACTGGCTCTTCAGAACACATAGCGTCTCCGACCTGACATGTCCATCACCCAGAAAGGCAGAGAGCTCCCCCTCCAGCTGCAGAGAGTTGAGAGAGATGAGAGGTGATGAGGAGAGTCTCTGTGGAGCAGCCAGGACTTCAGTCCTGTCCACAGCAGCAGCTCAGAGCTCATGAAGGACCACCACTGTCAGACCAACACAACAAGCCTGAGGCTCCTCTGATTGGCTGACTGTGTCCTCTGCTGTCCAATCCTGAAGCTGCTCAGCGTTCTCCTCTCACAGCCTCACTGAGCAGTCAAACTCTGGATCTTTGTTCTCACACTAACTGTGTTTAGTAGAAACCTGCTGGAAGCAGCATGGACTCACTCCAACATCTACTGACCAGAGAGTCTGCAGGCTGCAGTCTGGACTCTGCTGAAGACCAACAAGCTGCTGCACATCTGGATCCTCAAGGTCGTTGTAACCCAGGTCGAGCTCCTTCAGGTGGGAGGGGTTGGACTTCAGAGCTGAGGCCACAGAAGAACAGCTGATCTCTGACAACCTGCAGCCCCTCAACCTGAATAAAGAGAGAAAGCAGCAGAATGAATGAGGAGAACCAATCAGATGTGTTGATGGAGAAATGAGCAGCTCCACATTACTGTGTCCTGATCAATGAGCTGTTCTGTTGTTGTGGATCTTCATCACACTTGTTGGGGCCGTAGATTCAGTGAAATGTTTCTCCTAGTTTCTCCCCCAAAAGGAAAACATCAGCCACAATGGATAGGCCATAAAACAGCAGGGGAGCGAGCCAGACCCCGGAAGTGGCCAATGAGGATCCTTGAATCCGACCCGAACACAGCAGGGGTCCAAACCCAAGTTGGTGAGACTCACTTTCTATCAACACTCTCAGCTGTTCAATCCGACCATGGAGGGAGAAACATCTTTCCCTCATCAGGATGGTATTAGAGAGCACCAAGCAGAAACAAAGAGACAGAACCAACGCCAGCCCGCTGGACGAGCAGGACCCAGTTTGGACTACATCTTCTGTTTTCCACTATTTTTCCTGTTTTTGGGAGATTCTGGAGACCAGAGCCAGCGTCGTCTCCTCCCAAGATCATCCTCTCAGTTGCACTCCTGCAGCTGGAGCCAGGCCTCTGAATTCAGGACGCTGAAATCAGACCCGGTAACAACCAGTTACCACCGCCTCCCAGAACCAACAGCACCACGGACGGTGCTGTTCAGCACCAAAGAACTATCAGGGTGAGAGCTTTTGTCTGGGCAGAGAATAGTTAGAATGATGTTCTGTTGAAAATGCAAAGTGTTTCCATGTGCCGCTCAGAAGGCCGCAGTATCTCATATGTTTGTGTAGGCGCATTCACGCACACCAAGTCCAGAACTCTGGTTTTCCACCTCAGAACCAGAGGTCCAAGTGAGCTCCAGGCCCACTGGGAGCTCTGTGTGGAGGAACCAGGGTTCAGAACCGAGCCTCACAGAATTCCCTGTCTTTCTCTTGTCTTCATCCTCTCTCATCTCTCCCCCCTCTTTCACTAACCCGCAGATATGCGCCCCCCTTTCTCCATTCACTGCATGTAACACCTACATGTCAGCTGCTGTAGGGCAGATCTGCCGTGATCACAAGAGCCCTGACTGCCGGTCCCGACCTCCACTTAGGTGCTCAGAACCGGGCCAACGGAACCGCCCGTTCGTTACGCCCTCGGTAGACTAACTCGCTCCGAGACCGCCCTCGCGCACGCGCGCTCGACGGACGTCTTGTTTATCTGGCCGCTAAGCAACCGCCGCGTCCCCAGAAAGAGCGAGTCAAACGCCCCTAGTGGTCGCGTGGGTCATCGCAATCCCTCCTGACATCCACCGGGTGGACACATCAGGTTATTGCTCTCTCCCTCTGCGTGCCGCCGCACGCCCCTAGTGGTCGTCACAGTCACCGCATTGACCCGCCGACGTCTGCCTCCACCTGGTGGACGTTCGAGGTCATCACACCCCCACGCACGCACCCACGCACGCACGCACGCACGCACGCACGCACGCACACACACACTCTTTGTACATAGTGTTTGCTGTTTAATAGATTAGATCTCCGTGTTAGATGTCGTTTGAATGTGTTGATTTATGAGATGATTTCCGAATTATTTATGAATTAATACATTTTTAATAATAAACGCCGGTTAGCTGAATTGTACGCTTCTTGGTGATTATTGTGTATTTATTGTTTACAATTCACTGGTTTGTAACAGTCTGTGGTCGGATCTCACACCTTCCAATCTATTTAAGATTGTTATATTTTATGCAGAAATATTAACTAACTTACATAAACTTTTTACAAACGAGACTGATATTTTGGTATTAGCTATTTCCAGTTTATCTGGTGGTGCCCCGATTTATTATTAATACATAAATAAGAAATTTATGCAAATTAATAATTTTTTTTATTAAAAATTATTTTTCATAATTTTTCATTTTTTTTGTTTTTAAAGTTATTATTCAATTATTTTAGGAGTTGTTAATGAGTAAATGACCGTTTACTTCCATTAATAATTTCAATTTTTCATAAATTACTTCCAGTGATTTATTACTTTTAGTAATCTATTACTTACAGTAATTATATGCTAATAACCAACCATAAACCCCAACACTAGATACTGTACAAAGAGACAAATCCAGGTGGAATGAAGGGACAGCAAGTATGACGAGACAGGGAGAATGTGAAGTGTGACAAAGTGATAGAAGAATTTGATGAGGCACTGATAAGATATCAACAGCAACATGGTTATCAACCTATTCCATTGTATGCAGGAGCAGAACATGAAGGAGATTTCTATGATGTCATGAGCGCAGAGAACATAAATACAGAGGTACAATTAAATTTTGAAGAAATGATGTATTCTGCTCACCAATTACCTGAGATAACGTTAATTTGTAATGGAAAACAAATTACTTTTCTCTGCGACACTGGAGCGTGTCGCACAACATTAGAAGAGTCAGTATCTGGCCTTGTACAAACAAATGAAACAGTGTATGTAAGAACAGCTAATGGAGCCACAACTAAGATAAGACTTACAAAGCCTCTACAGATAGTGGATGACCATCCATCTGGTCTTTGGGCCCAGGCACCAGTCCTGTATTATCTAGATTGCCCTGTGAAGCTGCTGGGGCGTGACCTCTTGTCTAAACTTCAGTTGGGACTGATTACCCTTAAAGGAAGAAGGTCATAAAACAGCAAAAGTAAACTGCGGGGGTGTCACCCAGAGGTCAAATAACTAGGTCACTGTCTCAGTGCAGGAGGAAGAACTATCCTAGAAAGCAGAAAAACAGGCTGTGTTACAGGCTCCAAAACCAATTACTAAGAAACAGATGATGTCTTTCTTAGGAATGACCAACTACTGTAGAGCATGGATGCCAAATTATGCTGAAGAAACAGCTGAACTTTCAAAATTGATGTACGAATCAGAGCTAAAAATGTCCAGCCCACACTAGCGGCACTGACAGCGTTAGCAAAGGCAATGCTTTCGCTGATAAAACAGCAAAAGATGCAGCAACAGGGAGAATTCTTGCTGCATCAATACAAAAACACGACCACTTAGATCAAGACTTACTTAGAACTATGCAAAAACAAAGTCCACCAACAGAACAAGATTACTGGAAAAAATAAGGCGCTAAACTAAAAGATAGCATCTAAATCCTACCAAAAAACCTATACAAATGGGCTGCAAAATTGAGTCATGGTGTCTTAACATGTCTCAACAGGGGGGATGGTAGGACAAATACAAGCAATATATACAACGTATGGATTTAACTCATATTCAAAAAACTTTTGTAGAGCATGTTTAACATGCGCTAAACATAATCCACAAGGTAACCTCAGGCCAAAATGTGGTACAATTTCCAGAGCCAGAATATCCATTTCAAGTAATCCACATGGACTACATGGAATTAAACAACAGTGAAGGGTATGAATACTGCCTAGTGATAATTGACGCATTCACAAAGTGGATAGAGTTATTTCCGACAAGGACACCAGATTCCTTGACAGTAGCCAAAGCATTATGTAAAGACATAATACCTAGATATGGAATTCCAGAGATAATCAGAAGCGATAATGCTAGACATTTTGTAAAGGCAGTGATTAAAAATATAGGAACTATAGCGAATGAATGGAACAATAAAAAATAGATTAAAAAATGATTGGGAACCAGATGAGGAAGCTAGTTTAGCAGACTATATGAGGAAAATAGCTGAAAGACCCTCGTGGATACATCTGTCCCACGGTAAAAAGTAAAAAATCATTGGTGCAGAGCCACCTGATAAGCCGAGTGAGCTAAAGTCTGATAATAGGGTGGACTCAGACGAGTAGAGTTTGGGTAGACCTGAAAGTCAGCAGAAGTTGTTTCAAGCCACAACGTTTGATTAGAGGACAAGACTCTGCAGCAATGATATTTACTCTCACTAGCCTGGATTCTCATAATGTACATTCCAGAGACCAAAGTAGTTAGAACTAAATCTAGCAACAAATGGTGGCAAAGTACTGATCCTGAGAATAAGTATCAAACTAATGCATGGTACCGCTTTTCTGAATTCATAGCGAGAGGGACTAATCGGACTGATTGTTATGTGTGTAACCAAAATACCTGTGTCAACAGCCAACCCCCACAGTCGTAGTTGTACGCCCGTGAATGTCACTGACAGCTCGTTTGTGGTGTATGCAGAGAAAGCGCCGCCCCACTCCCCTAAACGGAGGAGGAGGAGCCTTGAACTCCACGACCATGACGCAGTATGGGGCTTGGATGTCCCTGCTGAGTTTAAGGTTTGGAGTACAGGCCAGAAGATCACCTTGTCGTTGTTCCCGTGGGTGAGAGTGGGGTAAACTGCTGCTGCGTTTTGAAACACAAAACTGGCGAATGGCGCTGTTCATAAATGCAACCACAAGTGCCTTGGAAGGCCTGTCACAGGAGGATGATTCACAGCTCCATCACCACTGCCATATTGACGCTGACACACCGACCCGAGATGTCCAGGCCCAACAGAGATGAGGAGGAGGCTCTCCTCTCCGTGCCTGGTTTCTTTTTTAATGTTCTGATAACTATGACGTGATGCATGTCTAAGAAAAATCATTCAAACATTCACCTCTTTGAGTGTAAATCTGTTTGTTTTCATAAACATGACCTTACAACTGAAAATCTTACTGAAAAAGTTGTTAAGTGAATATGAGAATTTGTGCAAATAAGATGATAAACAGGAGGGTGATGTTCTATACATTTTTTGTTATTATTATGTTTTATGGTGCTTACTTGAAGACGAAATTGATGCGTTTGTTTTGAGCTTTTATCCTGTAAGTGTTGTCTCCCATGTAACTGCTATGATGGTGTCATGATCGGCTCTCCTGCAGCCCCTTAGGGGGAGGGGTTATTGGCTGCAGGTGTGTGCTTTTTTCCCTGCAGTGTGTTTCAGGTGGGCGTGCCTGGAGGTGGTGTTTGGGATGGAAGAGCTGGCTGGGTTAATTACCAGGATTCAGTACAGCTGCGGGTAGCAGGTGGAGGCGTTTTGGAGGAGTGGCTCTGCTTTTTAAACGGGCTCCTCACTCCACTCGACGCGGGACCGTAAAAGCAACAAGAGTTAGTAGTTGTGGTGTTTGTCTGTTAACTCTACCTCTTGCTACCTGCTCATCCACTCTCTCACTCCTCCTCATCATCAGAGTGACATCGTCAACACTCCACGCTCGGGCCCAGCCAGCACCAGCTCTTCCCACACCGCCTCGGCCGCCGCCCACTGGACCACAGGTTCAACCTGCTCTGCCCCAATCTGCTCTGTACTCGGCTCTGGTGCTGACATCCGGGAGCCCCCGTCCGGACAAGGACACGTCCCCTCGCTCCGTCAGCCTGACTCCGTCCACGCTAGCCTGACCCGTGAGCCACTCTCCCCAAAGACTTTAACTCTTCTGGAGGAGAACTCTAAAATTATTATTTCTTATGATAAATAAAATCCTTGGTTCCCTTCATCTCTGTTCTGGTGACTTTCTGCGCTTGAGCCTCTGTCTCCCCGCCGTAACAGATGGAGCTACTTTCATTCATTGTTTCTAAAATTGATTAGCGCTGTATTCATTCATGTGATAAACAGGAGGGAAATGTTGGAATAATCTTACTTAAGGTAATCACATTCATTGTACCAACATTCTTTCTCATCTAATATGACTTGTATTTCTCTACTGTGATCTTTTATGGTAAGGAGGAATGTGGTCTGCAGATGGGAAGTGCCTTGTTTTCAGATAAGAGGAACCCTAATAAAAGGAGAGGAGGCGGCAGAGGTTTTTCAGAGCGGGTTGGAGATTGTAACTGAAACACTCTCTGTCCGTTCTCCTCACGAGCAAAAACCAACTAAACTTGTGTGTCTATTCTTTCTTGCAGAATTAATAAATGTTCAGAGGTTGGACCTGACATAAAGCATAACTAATCAGTCATTTCACACAATCATTACTACCACCAACTGTGCCTGGTTAGTACCCATTAGTACCCATTAGTGCCTGTGGGATGCATGGAAACTGTAATAATTGGATTGATATAGTACTTTCTTCACGCTGACTCAAAGCACATCCAGGGATCATTATTCATTCATACCAGTCCCTCCAGTGATGCTAAGCTACGTTGTAGCCACAGCTGCTCTGGGGCTGCTGACAGAGGCGTAGCTGCCATTTTGCACCAACAGCCCTTCCGACCACCACCAACATTCATATGAGCTTTTTAAACGGGCTCCTCACTCCACTCGACGCGGGACCGTAAAAGCAACAAGAGTTAGTAGTTGTGGTGTTTGTCTGTTAACTCTACCTCTTGCTACCTGCTCATCCACTCTCTCACTCCTCCTCATCATCAGAGTGACATCGTCAACACTCCACGCTCGGGCCCAGCCAGCACCAGCTCTTCCCACACCGCCTCGGCCGCCGCCCACTGGACCACAGGTTCAACCTGCTCTGCCCCAATCTGCTCTGTACTCGGCTCTGGTGCTGACATCCGGGAGCCCCCGTCCGGACAAGGACACGTCCCCTCGCTCCGTCAGCCTGACTCCGTCCACGCTAGCCTGACCCGTGAGCCACTCTCCCCAAAGACTTTATCTCTTCTGGAGGAGAACTCTAAAATTATTATTTCTTATGATAAATAAAATCCTTGGTTCCCTTCATCTCTGTTCTGGTGAATTCTCTGGTGGCCAGCCTGACCTCCCAGGTGGCCAGCCTGACCTCCCAGATGACCAGCCTGACTGTCCAGCAGAACCCGGCCCTCCGGTTACCTGAGCCTTCGGTCTCAGTGCCAGACCTGGGTCCACCTCCTGCAGCCCACTTCAGAGAACCCTTTGCTCCCGTTCCAGAGAGGTACGCAGGTGATCTGGGATCATGCCAGGCCTTCCTGACCCAGGTGGGCCTGGTGTTTGAACTACAGCCCCAGTCCTATTCCTCCGACCGATCCCGGATTGCCTACCTTATTGGACTCCTGTCCGGAACCGCCAGAACTTGGGGAACAGCGTTGTGGGAGGGCCAGGCTCCTGAGTTTCGCTCGTACCAGACGTTCACTGAGGAAATGAAGCGGATATTTGACCACCCAGTTCGTGGAAGGGAGGCCAGTGACCGACTCACCCTCATCCGCCAGGGCAACCGCAGTGTGGCTGAATTTGCAATCGAGTTCCAGACCCTAGCAGCGGGTAGTGGTTGGAATGACCGTTCGCTCCAGTCTGCATTCTACCAGGGATTGCAGGATCACCTCCAGGATGAGATCGCCACCCAAGACCGAACTGAAGACCTCGACAAGCTGATTAAACTTAGCATCCAGATCGACAACCGTCGCAGGGAGCGTCGCAGGGAGCGTCGCCGCGAGCGATCTCTGCACTGGACTCCTGCACTCCCCAGACAGCCGCGGGCAGATTCCCCAGGTCCTAGCTCCGAGCCAGAAGCCATGCAGATTGGACATGCCCAGCTCACCCCGCAGGAGAGACAACTACGCCGGTCCAATGACGCTTGCCTCTACTGTGGTGAACTGGGACACTACATCACCCGTTGTCCTACACGCCCGGGAAAAGGATGGGCCCACCAGTAGTAAGGGGGTTACTGGTGAGCCAAAACCTCTCTGATGCCCCCCAGCGACTCCAATTATCCGGGACGCTCTGTTTCCAGACCCAGACTCTGATGGTCTCTGCGTTAGTGGATTCCGGAGCAGAGGAGAACTTCATGGACTACCAGTTGGCAGAACAACTAAGCATCCCGTCTGTCCCCTTGGAATCCCAATTAGAAGCCCGGTCTCTCAACGGTCTCCATCTGGCTCGGGTCACCCATAAGACTGTCCCCGTCACTCTGGTGCTTGCAGGTAACCACCAGGAGATCCTCTCCTTTCACCTCATCGACCACTCTCGCCCCCCGCTGGTTCTGGGGTACCCTTGGTTGCGTACTCACAACCCGCAGATCGACTGGGTGAGGGAGGAGGTCAGTTCCTGGAGTGCCTACTGCCTTAACCACTGTCTGCGGTCGGCCCTGACTCCGTCTACGCCCACCAGGCCTGCACCCCCGGATGCCACGGACCTCTCCCTGGTCCCTGAGGCATATCGTGACCTGGCTCCAGTGTTCGATAGGGACAAGGCTCTCTCGTTGCCCCCACATCGCCCATATGACTGCCCTATTGACCTCTTACCAGGAGCCACGCTGCCTCACAGCCGCCTGTATAATCTGTCCCGACCTGAACGCACCGCCATGGAGACCTACATTTGGGAGTCCCTGGCTGCAGGCCTCATTCGACCATCTTCTTCTCCAGTAGGAGCCGGGTTCTTCTTTGTGGGCAAGGTGTGTGCTTTTTTCCCTGCAGTGTGTTTCAGGTGGGCGTGCCTGGAGGTGGTGTTTGGGATGGAAGAGCTGGCTGGGTTAATTACCAGGATTCAGTACAGCTGCGGGTAGCAGGTGGAGGCGTTTTGGAGGAGTGGCTCTGCTTTTTAAACGGGCTCCTCACTCCACTCGACGCGGGACCGTAAAAGCAACAAGAGTTAGTAGTTGTGGTGTTTGTCTGTTAACTCTACCTCTTGCTACCTGCTCATACACTCTCTCACTCCTCCTCATCATCAGAGTGACATCGTCAACACTCCACGCTCGGGCCCAGCCAGCACCAGCTCTTCCCACACCGCCTCGGCCGCCGCCCACTGGACCACAGGTTCAACCTGCTCTGCCCCAATCTGCTCTGTACTCGGCTCTGGTGCTGACATCCGGGAGCCCCCGTCCGGACAAGGACACGTCCCCTCGCTCCATCAGCCTGACTCCGTCCACGCTAGCCTGACCCGTGAGCCACTCTCCCCAAAGACTTTAACTCTTCTGGAGGAGAACTCTAAAATTATTATTTCTTATGATAAATAAAATCCTTGGTTCCCTTCATCTCTGTTCTGGTGACTTTCTGCGCTTGAGCCTCTGTCTCCCCGCCGTAACAGATGGAGCTACTTTCATTCATTGTTTCTAAAATTGATTAGCGCTGTATTCATTCATGTGATAAACAGGAGGGAAATGTTGGAATAATCTTACTTAAGGTAATCACATTCATTGTACCAACATTCTTTCTCATCTAATATGACTTGTATTTCTCTACTGTGATCTTTTATGGTAAGGAGGAATGTGGTCTGCAGATGGGAAGTGCCTTGTTTTCAGATAAGAGGAACCCTAATAAAAGGAGAGGAGGCGGCAGAGGTTTTTCAGAGCGGGTTGGAGATTGTAACTGAAACACTCTCTGTCCGTTCTCCTCACGAGCAAAAACCAACTAAACTTGTGTGTCTATTCTTTCTTGCAGAATTAATAAATGTTCAGAGGTTGGACCTGACATAAAGCATAACTAATCAGTCATTTCACACAATCATTACTACCACCAACTGTGCCTGGTTAGTACCCATTAGTACCCATTAGTGCCTGTGGGATGCATGGAAACTGTAATAATTGGATTGATATAGTACTTTCTTCACGCTGACTCAAAGCACATCCAGAGATCATTATTCATTCATACCAGTCCCTCCAGTGATGCTAAGCTATGTTGTAGCCACAGCTGCTCTGGGGCTGCTGACAGAAGCGTAGCTGCCATTTTGCACCAACAGCCCTTCCGACCACCACCAACATTCATATGAGGCAATGTGGGTAAAGTGCCTTGCCCAAGGACACAATGACAATGACTTTTTGATAGAGTGGGATTCAAACTGCCAACCCTCCAGTTATTGGACGACCGACTCAACCACTGATCCACAATCACCCTTAAAGTATAAAACTGCATTGTGTTAGTATTTTGTTTAGCTCAGGGTTTGTTTTTATACCTGATGGTCAGTAGTTCCATTTCTTCAGCGGAACAATGGAACTGCTGCTTTGATGGTCCATTACCAGAACACAAACCATCCATTACCAGAACACAAACCATCCAGTGACAGGAGGGTTTTACTCCTGTCATTCCAGAATACTTCACAGCAAATACCCAGCTAAAGTCGTATTACTACAGAAGACTGTCCCCTGTTCCATGTGTGAGGAAACTTGTGGAGAGAAGAAGCTGCTCCTTTAACTGCTCTTTCTTATGACAGCTGTTCAACATGTGGCTCTTCAGCTCCTCTGTAGCGGCTCCCTGAATCACACTGAAATCAACATTGTGTTGTGGTTGCACTGGGAAGAAGGGATCACACTAGAAGGGGGTGAAGGGAGGGAAAATAATATGTGTAACTGAGCTTCAATGCTCCTCTGAGTTGGAATAAAAAATGCCTGCACCAGTGAGTCGTGGAGAACCCGGAGCAGTTCCGTGATACACCTGCAGGAGTCTCTCAGAGTCACTGACCTGAGATTAGAACGACTGAAACATCCTAGACTCAGTTTGCTTGGTAAGCGTCTCCGGGCAAAACAACACATGGGACAGCCGATCTCAGTTGGTAACAGACGTCGATACCACAATGACCAACTGCTTCAGCATACCTGGATCTAATGATGATGTCATCACCAAGGTTGTTAAAAAGCCCAATAACGAGCCCCTCATTGATATCAGGTGTGTTGGAACTGGGAGGAGCTAAACCCTGCAGGACAGGGACCCTGGAGGACCGAGATTGGACACCCCTGCTCTACCTGGACATTTGATGATCATGAGAGGACCATTTGAATGAACTGGAAAAGATCACACATACAAGCTTGTAAAGTCACTCCTCTGTGACGGCCGGGAATCGAACCCAGGTCCCCTGCTTGGAAGGCAGTGAAGTATATTTTCCATATGAAATTTCTTTTCTTATCTACTTATTCCGCACCCTGGAGCTTGGCGTTGAGAAGACCAGGCTCCAGGTTAATGATTCACCCTGGTATGATGGGTGCGGCTTGTAAAGGGCCTCTGAGCACAGATCCATGTTCTGTTTTTATCTTGATGTTCTGATCATATCATTTGTTTTGCACCTCACAGGTAAATCACGTGTTCACCATCTCTTAACGGTATATAATCAGCCAGAACTTCTGCTCTGGGAGAGAAGCATATTGACACGCTGCTGCCACAGACTCATTCCATCGTCTGTGATTCTGATGCCACCAATTTGATATGAAATATTTTCTATGTTCACGCAAGACGGCATCAGTGAAGTTCTTTTCATTCTCCTCATCACCACCTGAGTCACCTCAGCAGCTATGCTCACCACTAGAACACCATCACTACTTTGAGTGGCTTCACCTGAAGTTTGTAGAATGGGACAGAAAAGTGTCTCATGGTTGTGAGTGAGACGTGTCAGAGCCTGTCTGTCTTGTGTCTCCCCATCAGGACACATGTTTAGTACACAGCTTACGGCCCCTGATGAGGACACCACTTAGCAAGCAGACACACAATCACTGCTTTCACTGTGGGACAGGAAGATCTGCTTCTCAGGACCTGGACTCATTGTCTTTCAGCAGTTGATTCAGTTGGAAAAACAATCCAGAAAAAGAGAGGAACCAGAGAGGATGGAGCTCAGTGGTGGAGGAGGCTCAGTATGTTTGAGCTCCTTGTTTCAATCCTCAGCTTCTCCAAGCTTCATGTCCACATTCATGGCAGGAAGCATATCAGTGGTGTGTTTGTGTCTCCTGGTGCTCCTGAAATGTCCTGTGTCTCTAAACAATGTCCTCCTGACAGACCACAGCTTCCTGCCAGCAACATATTGCCGCTCCATGTAGTTGTATTAAGGGGTGTTCTGATCAGGGCAGGAAGCTTCAGAAACAGGATTGCTAATGATCATTCATATCATCAATGTTCTTTTCATTATTAGTAAAAAAGTGTGGAATACTACTTTGTTTTGATCCGTTTCTAATGACATTATTTAATTTATTCCAAATGCTTTTCATCTTGTTTGTATTCTTATCTAATAGTATCTATAGTATTCTGGTTTAGATATCCATGAAATAGTTCATTATATTTTTAGTATTTATTCTCTGCTGTTTCACTTCTATATTTAATGAATTCTACTTAAAGTGTGTTCTTTTTTTTACAGGTATTTTATACTCCTTTGTGATCCATGGTGTGTCTTAATACTTATTTATTTCAGTGTATTTCTTTATTGGACAGTTTTTATCATAAAACAGTTTGAAGGTATATAAAAACGATTCTTATGCTTTATCAGTGTTGTCTTCACTTCATACAGACTCTCAGTTCTGTAGACGAACCAGGAAATGATTGTTGATATTGTTAATCAATAATCCACTTATAGTTTTATTGTCTATCAGGTTTGTGAATATGTGATCTATTAATGTGGCTCTATGAGACGGGACAAAACCCTCTCTCCTGGTTGGCTGTGAAGTCCGTCAATCTCAGATAAGCACCGCCCCTTTTCTCCACTGACTGAACGCACAGGTCTTTTTCACCACATATCTCAGCTGAGAGCCGCCATGTGTGATTAGTAGATGAAGAAAACAATCTGTGACTCGTGTGGAAGAACTTCACCTCGATACAGGAGCACAAATATATTTTTCACCAGATGTACTGCAACAATTGGAAGAAAAATATCAGCAAGACAGTTTTTTTAATCTGTGATTTGTAAAACAGGATTTGTGCTCCTGTAATGAAGAAGTTGTGACTTTGTAAGTGTGGTGTTGTATTTGTGGAGAGAAAAGAATTCTACAGATACACAACAATTCTACATGTACACAAAACAATTCTACAGGTACACACACCAATTCTACAGGTACACACAACAAATCTACATGTACACAAAACAATTCTACAGGTAGACAAAACAATTCTACAGGTACACACAACAAATCTACAGGTACACAAAACAATTCCACAGGTACACACAACAATTCCACAGGTACACACAACAATTCTACAGGTACACAACTTATGATACACAACTACAAATTCACTTTTACAAGTACACAAACCTTTTTCACCAATAATACCTCCACATATACAGCTCCTCCTCCACCAGTCCTCCTCTCTCTGTTCAAGTAGCTGAACTCGTGTCCATCAGGTCCAATCAGCTTCCTTCTCAGTGCAGATCCACGTTTCAGAGACGGTAAAAACACTGAAGGTTGTTTGAAATGTCCTCCATACTGTTTGGTTGGACTAAAGTTTGACTCCAAAGCTCCTGCTGTTGAAATGTATCACAGAAAGTTTATTGTCTGTTTGAATTGATCTTCAGAGTCGGAGCAGCAGTTGTCAGTGATGTCCTAGTAGAAGGTATTGTCCGTCAACATCGTCCTCCATGTCCTGATGTTTGTGTTCAGTGGAATGAAATGATTTCACTTCTAGATGATTGGAGTTGACTGTCATTGGAGCTGATGATCAGTCAGCAGCTGATGATGAGTCCGTCCTCATATTGAGTGTCTTCAGAACATGGTGAGTCCCTGTAGTTTGACCTTTTGTCCAGTACTCAGCTAAATCTCTCCAGCTCCTCCATGTCTGGGATCACCAGGACCTTCTCCTCCTCCAGTGTCCCGTTCAGCTTGATGAAGATCTGAGGTCCACATTGCCTGGATCCTCCCCTGTTTCTTCAGGAAGCGGGCTTTCCTGCTGATGTCCGCCTTCCTTTTGGTCAAATGTCCATTGATGTAGACGTCCCCTCCTCTCAGTTTCCTCCTTTGTTTCAGGAGCTCAGTTTGATGTTTTGTCTTGACAAACGTCATGATGATGGCTGCTTTGTGGTTGTTGCTCCTCCTGGGCAGCAGGTGACGGACCTCCAGGGTGTTCTGCTCCACCTCTATTCCCCTGGACCACCTGTCGCTCCACCCAATCAGACGGAGTACCCTCTGTGGTGCTGACAGCAGAAACCTCCTCTGACAGGAAGTCCAGGGACTTTTTAGTGTGGTCCAGGTCTTCTGTGGATTGTTTGGTTGTCTCCATCGTGGCTCACACACTCCTGTACTGTCTTTCATTGACTGTGGGCTCCTGAGGAGAGGAGGGTGTGACTGGATAAAGAAACAACAAACAAACAGATTGACTGGAGAAGATTTAATCAGCTTCTGCTTCCTCCTTTTCAGACATCTTCACTTGTCTTTGTATCAATGGTTTGGTTTGATAGATTTATTCAAAATGTTTTCTTCTTTCTTGGCCAAGAGAAGATGAGCCTCAAACTGAGCTGGAAACCATCAGCGGAACAGGAAGTGGTTCAAACAGGGTCAGACTGGCAGAAGATGTCCAGATGTGCTCAAGATGGTTCAGAGTGGTGTCATTGTGTGGACGTCCTCTGCTCCTCTGAGGACTGATGGAATGAAGTAATAATATTCTCATTGAAGACGTGAAAAACTGAAACATCCTAATCCAATCAAGCCCTCCTGGATGTTTCCTGCAGCGTCCACAGAGTGGACAATGACAGAGAGCTGGACACATCAAGATATATCTGTGGTTTCATCCAGCTACCACACAAGAGGAAGCAGCTGGAATTGATCTTTGATCTCATCACAAACAGCGGCTGCAGCAGCAGAGATCAAGTCTTTTGGACTGAATGGGACGAAGCAGAAAAGCCAGCTGATGACTGGAGCTGTGTGGCGGGACAGAGTCCTATTTAGCTCCCATTTCTGTAAACTCCCTGTAATTCCCCTTGTTGGAGGATCCACTGCTCTCATCACGGCCCTAAATGAAGCTGCTGACGGCCAAGCCAGGACGTCTCATCAATCATTGACTTGTCTCTGGAGGCTGCTCTCCAGATCAACTTGGCTCAGTTCAGATGGACGGTGACGTCATGAGGGCGTGTCCGAGCTGAACAACATGGACTTTGACACTGTGAGCTATGAGGGTGTGACGGCGTCCTCAGATCAAATAGTGACAGAAGGACTGACGAGGGACGAAGAGCAGCTTCTTCTCTCCAAGTGTCTGTGAGAAGAAGTGAAGAGTTCAGCAGGTGAGAATCTCCGTCAGCTCCTAACAAAGCTTTCATCACGCTGTCTGTCTGATTCCACTGTGGCTGCTCGCTGTGTGTCTGTGTGTCTGTCCAGCACACGTTATGGGGACGTCTTCTTCTAGTGTGTCTGTGTGTCTGTCCAGCACACGTTATGGGGACGTCTTCTTCTAGTCTGTGTGTGTGTGTGTGTGTGTGTGTGTGTGTGTGTGTGTGTGTGTGTGTGTGTGTGTGTGTGTGTGTGTGTGTGTGTGTGTGTGTGTTTGTCTGTCTGTCTGTCCAGCATATGTTATGGGGACATCTTCTTCTAGTGTGTGTGTGTGTGTGTGTGTGTGTGTGTGTGTGTGTGTGTGTGTGTGTGTGTGTGTGTGTGTCTGTCTGTCTGTCCAGCATATGTTATGGGGACATCTTCTTCTAGTGTGTGTGTGTGTGTGTGTGTGTGTGTGTGTGTGTGTGTGTGTGTGTGTGTCTCAAGGGGCAACATATCTCCAGTGAACATTTATACACACAATCCACAATCGGTCATCAACATGAATCAAAAATGTGTCTAGGAAGCATATTTCAGCCAATCACAGAAGGAGACATGTGAACATTGTGAGGAGCCGACATGTAAAGGTCAAAGAGCAAGATGAGATAAAAGATAAGTCTGGTCAACACAATACAATCTGAAACAGTAAAAACTGTAATAAAACATGTCCTCCAGATATGGGTTTGTCCTGTAAAGTAAAGGGTGTGTGTGTGTGTGTGTGTGTGTGTGTGTGTGTGTGTGTGTGTGTGTGTGTGTGTGTGTGTGTGTGTGTGTGTGTGTGTGTGTGGGTGTCCGTGTCCGTGTCCGTGTCCACAGTAGGTGGAGCAAAAAGGTGTCAGGATCTTGGTAGGTGAAGCAATATGATGTCAAGATATTTGTAGGTGGAGCAATTTGGTGTCAAAATGTTGGTAGGTGGAGCAACATGGTGGCTGGATGATGGTGGAGCAATATGGTGACAGGATGTAGGTGGAGCAAGATGGTGTCAGGATGTTGATAGGTGGAGCAACATCTGTCAAGATGTAGGTGGAGAAACATGGTGTCAGGCAGTTGGTAGATGGAGCAACATGGTGTCATGATGTTGGTCGGTGGAGCAACATGGTTTTAAAATGTAGGTTGAGCAACATGGTGTCACGATGTAGGTGGAGGGACATGACCTCATGAGGTAGGTGGAGCAACATGATGAAAAGATGTAGGTTGTGCAACATGGTGTCAAGATGTTGGTGAAGCTACATGGTGTCAGGATGGAGGTGGAGCAACATGGTGTCAGGATATGGGTGAAGCTACATGGTGTCAGGGTGGAGGTGGAGCAACATGGTGTCAGGATGCAGGTGGAGCAACATGTGTCAAGATGTAGGTGGAGCAACATGGTGTCAGGATTTAGGTGGTTCCACATGGTGTCAGGATGGAGGTGGAGCAACATGGTGTCAGGATGGAGGTGGAGCAACAGGGTTTTAGGATGCAGGTGGAGCAACATGGTGTCAGGATGGAGGTGGAGCAACATGGTGTCAGGATGCAGGTGGAGCTACATGGTGTCAGGATGCAGGTGGAGCAACATGGTGACTCCATATAATGGATGTAGTGTCAGAATGTCCTGGACGATGTTCAGTCTGATCCTTTTGCTTTGTGATGTTTTCTTTGATCATGGTTCCTTTATAGTCCAACTGCTTTGATCTGAATCGTTCTTTTCTTTCAGGTTTACATTTGTTCAGTTTTGTTTAGAAATGTCGTTAGTCAAACTGAATGTTTTCTTTACTGTGTTTATGTTTCCTGCTGAACCACTGTCAGGTTCAACCTCTGGACATTTATTAAATCTGCAAGAAAGAACACGCACCGAGTCAAGTTCTGGTCTTACTCGTGAGGAGAACGGACAGAGAGTGTTTCAGTTACAATCTCCAACCCGCTCTGAGAACTCTCTGCATCTCCTCTCTTTTATTATCTTGTTCCGAGGTCACAGTGGAGAAACATAAGTCACATAGTACTTCTGCAATTCATGAGAAAGACTGTTGGTACAGTGAATGTGATAACTTTGCGTAGAATTATTCCAACAACCACACTCAGGATTTCTCCATCAATCATTTACACTTGTGGGTGTGTGAGAGGAGGACAGAGAACTTTGAGGTTGTCAGACATCAGAGACGGACTGAGACGGACTGAGAGGGACTGAGAGGGACTGAGACGGACTGAGAGGGACGAAGAGCAGCTTCTTCTCCCCACAATTTTCCTCACACATGGAAAAGTGTCTGTAAGAAGAAGAGAAGAGAGTTCAGGTGAGAATCTGTCAGCTCTTTAGAAGCTTCCACAACGGAGCAAAAGACTTTCTAACTTCTCTTTTTCTCTTTCATTCACACCATCACAAACCTCTGACAGCTGCTTTCTTCTTCTTCACCTGTTGGACAAACATTTCATCCTCCATTTAACTCCTTTCTTCACTTCTTTTCTTCTCCATGGAGAAACTCTGAAAACATTCAGCAGTGGGCGGGGCTTCAGCCCTCCTTCACTCTGATTGGCTCATGTTTGTGTTAGTCTAAAATATTCAAACCAACCCTTGACACACACACACACACACACACACACACACACACACACACACACACACACACACAGTGGACATTAATCCTATTGATTGTTGTATTTTCCATGTTTCTGTATTTTCTTCTCTCATCTTATTTCCTCTGTTTGTTCATTATTTATCCTTCTTGTTTTTCTTCTTTCTCTGTTTTGTCTCGGCTGTCGCTCTCTGATCTCAGTCTACTGAATGATACCGTCTGTAACTGGAACTACCAGGATGTGGGTTTCTGTTTCCTGCTGCACCACCCACATGATCTCCTCTGTGTGTGTGTGTGTGTGTGTGTGTGTGTGTGTGTGTGTGTGTGTGTGTGTGTGTGTGTGTGTGTGTGTGTGTGTGTGTGTGTGTGTGTGTGTGTGTGTGTTGAGCAGGTTGGTGTGTTTCTCTCTGTCTGACTCAACATGTGGGACGTGGATGAAGAAGACCCACCAGAGTGTGTGGACAGGTAAGAGATGTCCCCCCCTCCTGCATTCAGTCAAACAGCAAACAGAAGAATGGACACTAAATGTAAACTCCATAGAAAGATGAAATGTAGTAAAAGTGGCTCTGCTGTATTGACACGTCTCAAGGCTCAGTGATTTCAAGTCATCCAAAGTGAGCTGAAGTGATTTCAACAGGCAGCAGAAAAAGAGCTGCAGTAAAGGACATGAGGTGCAGAGACATTCCACCGTCCCAATGATCAGTCCCAATGTGATCATGAAAGACACAAGGACCAGCAGTGGAAAGGACAAAGACTAGAAGATCATGTGTTGTCTTTCAGGTCAAAGTTTCTAACTCCTCTTAACCTGATCCAAGGTCAGAGCAGTGTCACCTTTCCAACAGGGAGTTTAAAGGAAGTGGACGTCTCCACATGACACTGAAGTCCAAACGTCCCACATCACTAACTTACAGTTTGGTCCACAAAGATTTGTCCAGAGACAAAGTTTGTCTCATTTTGTTCTGTATATTACCACAGGAAATAGAAATGAAACCCTCCAGACTTCAGCTTTAATTCAGTGGCTTCAACTAAAACATCCCATAACAATGTGAGGAACTAAAGGATCTGAACACAATCCCTTCATGTCAGAGGCTCAAAAGTCACTGAACCAATGAAATAAGAGAGAATCAATCCTTCATCTCTCACACTTGTTGAAAAGCCTTTGCAGGCAATGACTGGCTGAAGTTGTGAACTCATGACGTCAGCAGGCGCTCGCTGGGTTTCCTCTATTTTAATGCTCTTCCAGGCTTCACCGCAGAGCCGCTCACTTGATGTTGCTTTGTGGGCCTTTCTAATCCAAGTTTAATCTGTAAGAGGAGAAATTCAGGTTCTATTGGATTGAGATCTGGTGACTGACTGGGTCTTTCAGGAAGATTCTACCTCTTTATTCTAGAATCACCTCCTGGGTAGTTTTGGCTGGTGGTCCTCCTCACATCAGAAGAGAGTAAGGGGATGGTGTTTTGTGATGTTTGGGGACAGTGTCAGGTGACGGGCTGGGAATGAATTAGAAAGTGACGGGATCATCGGTGGTTGAAATGTTTGACTCCTCATCACACAGTCATCAAAGTGTGTGTGTGTGTGTGTGTGTGTGTGTGTGTGTGTGTGTGTGTGTGTGTGTGTGTGTGTGTGTGTGTGTGTGTGTGTGTGTGTGTGTGTGTGTGTGTGTGTGTGTGTGTGTGTGTGTGTGTGTGTGTGTGTGTGTACAGAGATGAGAAGCTCAGACACACAGCAGGGTCTTCAGTATCCAGCAGCTTGTCTATGAAGAGTGACCGGTCCATTGATCATCCACCACACTTCAGTGCTGAACCTGGACCTTCAGACACAAAGTAAGAAACTCTTTATTTTCTTTTATTTCCTCTAAACCAGAGTGAGAGAAGTTGTGCTCACTCTAAGATTCACTTCCAGTATTTTAGTACAAGAGTCCAAACTGGACTTCTGGAGAAGCAGTGTCATGTGAAGGATGGAAGGTGTTCTGATGATGATTCATACAGAAGAATTTGACAGCAGATGGAGTTTCTGGAGGATTTGAGAGGGAGAGCAGAGAGAAGGAGACAGATGGAGGTGACCAGGGTGTGGAGCAGTGTGGAGATGCTGCTGGGTGAGAGGGAGGAGCAACAGTGCTTGATGTTACCAGGGTGGAAATATGCTGACTCAGTCATTCTATTGATGTGGGTTGGAAATAACAGAGGGCTGTCGAGGAAGACACCCAGACTCCTCACCCTGACTGGAGGGGAACCAGAGGAGCTGTCCATGATGGAGGACAAACTCGGACCTTTAATGGACCTGAATCATATGAGGAGAACTTCTTTATCACTGCTGAGTTTGATCAATTAGAAGAAGAACCAGGACTTGATGTCCTGTAGATAGTCACTGATGGAGGTGGGTGGGAGGGTGGAGTTGGTTTGGTGGAGACGTAGAGCTGAGTGTCGTCTGCATAGCAAAGAAACTTCATAATGTATTTATGAGAAATATGGACAAGTGGAGGAGATGGACAATGAAGAAGGTGGGACCAAGTACAGAGCCCTGGTGAACACCAGAGGAGAGGGGGATGGGGGGGATGGAAAAGATTTGAACTGAATGAACTCAATGCAACTAAAGACAAATCTGTATGTTGCTTGTTACCCTTTGTCCCTGTCCTCTCACTTCATCACTTTCTGTCTTTGAACCTTCAACCAGAAGAAAAGAAAGTCTCCTCTGAGTCTGGTTCTATAGAAAGTTTCCTCTTCTGAGACTGGTTCTGCAGGTTTCTTCCTCTGAGTCTGGTTCGACAGAAAGTCTCCTCCTCTGAGTCTGGTTCTACAGAAAGTCTCCTCTGAGTCTGGTTCTGCAGAAGGTTTCCTCCTCTGAGACTGGTTCTGCAGGTCTCCTCCTCTGAGTCTGGTTCGACAGAAAGTCTCTTCCTCTGAATCTGGTTCTCCAGAAGGTCTCCTCCTCTGAGTCTGGTTCTACAGAAAGTCTCCTCCTCTGGGTCTGGTTCTACAGAAAGTCTCCTCCTCTGGGTCTGGTTCTACAGAAAGTCTCCTCATCTGGGTCTGGTTCTACAGAAAGTCTCCCCCACTGAGTCTGGTTCTACACTTTTCTTCCTTTTAAATGTTTTTTCTTTGTACTGTTGTTTTTACTTGCTGTGGTGGAACAGTTGTGTTTTTTCTCTGTAGAAGTAGCTTGAGATTATTGTGGTTCTCTATGAATTGAATCAAATGGAATTGAATGGAACCAATCCAGTGATGTGATGGACAGTCTGATGGATGTCAGTCTGAGGAGGAGGAGGAGGAGGAAGAGGCGGAAGAGGAGGAAGAGGAGGGTAAAAGTCCAGAGTCAGCTGCAGTCAGGTGGTTGATGGTGATTCTGATGAGAGTTTCTGTTTCTGAGCTTCATTGAGGGAAACCAGACTGGAACTGTTCATACTGATTATTGTGGGAAAAGTCAGAGTCCAGATCAGATGCTACTACTTTTCCAGGAACTTTGAAACAAAAGGCAGATTGGAAATGACATGAAGGTTATTGAAGTTCTTTCATCAAACATATTTTTACTGATCAATTCCTGAAAACTTTTCCAGAAGAAAATAACATTAAAGTTCTTTTGTTGAAAACAGGAAATGAAATGAGAAGAACCAAGTGTGATCTGTTGATCTAATACAACATTTTGACTGTGTGTGTGTGTGTGTGTGTGTGTGTGTGTGTGTGTGTGTGTGTGTGTGTGTGTGTGTGTGTGTGTGTGTGTGTGTGTGTGTGTGTGTGTGTGTGTGTGTGTGTGTGTGTGTGTGTGTGTGTGTGTGTGTGTGTGTGTGTGTGTGTGTGTGTGTGTGTGTGTGTGTGTGTGTGTGTGTGTGTGTGTGTGTGTGTGTGTGTGTGCGCGCGCGCGCAGACGTGAGAAGCTCAGACACACAGCAGGGTCTTCAGTATCCAGCAGCTTGTCTATGAAGAGTGACCGGTCCAAAGATCATCCACCACACTTCAGAGCTGAACCTGGACCTTCAGACACAAAGTAAGAAACTCTTTCTTTTCTTTTATTTCCTCAAAACCAGAGTGAGAGAAGTTGTGCTCACTCTAAGATTCACTTCCAGTATTTCAGTACAAGAGTCCAAACTGGACTTCTGGAGAAGCAGTGTCATGTGAAGGATGGAAGGTGTTCTGATGATTATTCATACAGAAGAACTTGACAGCAGGTGGAGTTTCTGGAGGATTTGAGAGGGAGACCAGAGAGAAGGAAACAGATGGAGGTGACCAGGGTGTGGAGCAGTGTGGAGATGCTGCTGGGTGAGAGGGAGGAGCAACAGTGCTTGAGGTTACCAGGGTGGAAATATGCTGACTCAGTCATTCTATTGATGTGGGTTGGAAATAACAGAGTGCTGTCGAGGAAGACACCCAGACTCCTCACCCTGACTGGAGGGGAACCAGAGGAGCTGTCCATGATGGAGGACAAACTAGGAACTTTAATGGACCTGAATCATATGAGAAGAACTTCTTTATCACTGCTGAGTTTGATCAATTAGAAGAAGAACCAGGACTTGATGTCCTGTAGATAGTCACTGATGGAGGTGGGTGGGAGGGTGAAGTTGGTTTGGTGGAGACGTAGAGCTGAGTGTCGTCTGCATCGCAAAGAAACTTCATGATGTATTTATGAGAAACAAGGGCAAGTGGAGGAGATGGACAATGAAGAAGGTGGGACCAAGTGCAGAGCCCTGGGGAACACCAGAGGAGAGGGGGATGGGGGGGATGTAAAAGATTTGAACTGAATGATTTTTCACTTTAAAGTTATTCGACCAGAATCCATTTGGGAAACGTGAAAAATGTAGGATCCAGTTTCAGTTGTTGATATTCATCTCTGATACATTAAGACCTTTCTGAATGGAATTCGTCATGACACTCACACAAACACATCATTCCAGCATTTAAATTTAAAGGAACATACCAGTGTGTTGACCTCTTGCTGATTAATGATCAGTTTCACAACATTTAAGAATATTCTGGAGGTTCTAATCCTCTTTCTCTGAGAAAGTCCAGTCTTTTATTTTGGGCTGAATCGGTCCAATCTTGATCATTTTGCTTCAGCTTCTGCGACGCCATCTTTGATATCCCAGAAACCATTGTGGCAGATTTCCCAAGATGATGTCAGTTAGGAAACATCAACACAGTTTGATGTTTTGTTTGTAAACATCAACTTTGGTGGGATCGATTTGGGAAACTGCAGTTTGGAAATGAGTCCAAATGAGTGTTGATGGTCTTGTTTTGGTGTTTTGGTTTATTCTCTCAGCAGAAGGGAGATGTTTTATGGGAAGTACATTTTGAAGATTGTTTTTCTGGTCGAGTGACTTTAAATGTGGAACTACAGTTTATAACTATTAAATATCCTCACAGTATTTTCACAAAGTCTGACTTAGAGAATCAAAGTCTCAGTTCTTCCATGTATCTTCCATTGTTCCAGTCAGTCTGTTCCTGATGTTGTGTTTGTTTTTAGCTCGGACTCTGGGTTTCCATCCAGCTGTGTGTCCGTGAAGAGTGACTGCTCTAAGGAGGAACTCTTAACCTTTAAATGTGGAGCAGGAAGTGGTGATGAGGGGTGAGAATCAGTGTTTGTCTCAGGATTCCTCATCACACCACACAGCAGCTTTAACAAAGTCAACATGTTTCTGCAGCGTGAGCCAGCAGAGCTCCCAGCTTCTCCCTGGTGGCTCCGCCCCTCAGCATCAAAGACATCTGGACTCCACATTTATGGTGAGAACACGTCTCCATTCAACACTTTACTGTCACATCATGAGACAGAAGAAGCTGCTGTGACTTCCAGCTGAAACATGAAACAGACACTCAGCTTATTAGATCCATTCAGGTCCAAAGTGAAACAGTCCAACCTTCATCCAGCTTCCAGTCTTCACTGATGCTTGAAGCTGCTTCTGCTGGAGATCCCACATGAAGTGTGATTTGGCTTCACATGTTGTCCATCCTGCTCTCTGCACTGGATTTACACTCACAACTCAATCTGGCTTCAGTTTCAGCTCAAAGTCAACTCCAGATGTTTCTCTGTTCCAGCTGCTGGAGGACAACATGGTGACTTTCATGAAGAAGGAGCTGAAGAAGATGAAGAAGCTCCTGAGTCCAGATTACCCAGCATGCTCAGAGAGTGAGAGGGAGGATGAGGATGAAGAGCAGAGGAGCAGCAGAGAGTCATTTCTGAGGATCACCCTGGACTTCCTGAGGAGGATGAAGCAGGAGGAGCTGGCTGAGCGTCTGAGGAGCAGTAAGAGGATTTGATCTCGTTTCACAGGATGGAGATGAAGCTGAAATGTTCTCAGCTGGAGCAGAAAGCAGTCAGAAACAGAGTCCATCCAGAGAACACAGGTCATTTCCAGGTCAGACACAGAAAGTGTGAAACAGGCAGAAAGTCCAAAACAAGCAGCAGAGAAGAGGAGACACAAAGAGAGTTCCTGAACTCTGCTGCTCATGTGATGCAAACATCTGCATCAGATCAGAGGCTGTTTGGTCTCCACTGAGGAGCTGGATGGAGCTGATGGAGGAGAAACATCTCCACTAACACACTGTCATCTTCACATTCAATGTCAAACACACTCAACTCATTCCTGCTTTCTTCTTTTCAGGAACTTCTGCTGGAGTCTGCCAACAGAAGGTGAAATGTGCCCTGAAGGAGAGGTTCCAGGTTGTGTTTGAGGGGCTCTCTAAAGCAGGAGAGTCCACCCTCCTGAAGCAGATCTACACAGAGCTCCACATCACAGAGGGAGGGACTGCAGAGGTCAATGAGGAACATGAGGTCAGACAGATTGAAACAGCATCCAGGAGAGCAGCCAGAGCAGAAAGCAGCATCAGACCAGGAGACCTCTTTAAAGCCTCACCTGGAAGCTCTCCACCAATCAGAACAGTGCTGACAAAGGGAGTGGCTGGCATTGGGAAAACAGTCCTGACACAGAAGTTCACGCTGGACTGGGCTGAAGACCAAAGCAACCAGGACGTCCACTTCACATTTCCATTCACCTTCAGAGAGCTGAATGTGCTGAAGGAGAAGAAGTTCAGCTTGGTGGGACTTGTTCATCACTTCTTCACTCCAACCAAAGAAGCAGGACTCTGCAGCTTTGAAGACCTCCAGGTGGTCTTCATCTTTGACGGTCTGGATGAGTGTCGACTCCCTCTGGACTTCCAGCACCCTGAGATCCTGACTGATGTTACAGAGTCCACCTCAGTGGATGTGCTGCTGACAAACCTCATCAGGGGGAACCTGCTTCCCTCTGCTCGCCTCTGGATCACCACACGACCTGCAGCAGCCAATCACATCCCTCCTGACTGTGTGGGCATGGTGACGGAGGTCCGAGGGTTCACTGACCCACAGAAGGAGGAGTACTTCAGGAGGAGGTTCAGAGAGGAGCAGCAGGCCAGCAGGATCATCTCCCACATCAAGACCTCACGAAGCCTCCACATCATGTGCCACATCCCAGTCTTCTGCTGGATCACTGCTACAGTTCTGGAGGAGGTGTTGAAGAGCAGAGAGGGAGGAGAGCTGCCCAAGACCATGACTCAGATGTACATCCACCACCTGGTGGTCCAGGCCAAAGTCAAGAAGGTCAAGTATGATGGAGGAGCTGCCACAGATCCACACTGGAGTCCAGAGAGCAGGGAGATGGTGGAGTCTCTGGGAAAACTGGCTTTTGATGAGCTGCAGAAAGGAAATCTGATCTTCTATGACTCCGACCTGACAGAGTGTGGCCTGGATCTCAGAGCAGCCTCACTGTACTCTGGAATGTTCACACAGGTCTTTAAAGAGGAGCAAGGTCTGTACCAGAACAAGGTCTTCTGCTTCATCCATCTGAGCCTTCAGGAGTTTCTGGCTGCTCTTCATGTCCATCAGACCTTCATCAACTCTGGAATCAACCTCCTGGATGAACAACAACAAACCTCCCGGAGGTCAACAGTCCTGATGAAGAACAATCTCCACCATCTCCATCAGAGAGCAGTGGACGAGGCCTTGAAGAGTCCAAATGGACACCTGGACTTGTTCCTCCGCTTCCTCCTGGGTCTTTCACTGCAGACCAATCAGAGTCTACTCCGAGGTCTGCTGACACAGACAGGAAGTAGCTCACAGATCAATCAGGAAACAGTCCAGTACATCAAGGAGAAGCTGAGTGAGAATCTGTCTGCAGAGAGAAGCATCAATCTGTTCCACTGTCTGAATGAACTGAACGATGGTTCTCTGGTGGAGGAGATCCAACAGTCCCTGAGATCAGGACGTCTCTCCACTGGTAGACTGTCTCCTGCTCAGTGGTCAGCTCTGGTCTTCATCTTTCTGTCATCAGAAGAAGATCTGAAGGAGTTTGACCTGAAGAAATACTCTGCTTCAGAGGAGGCTCTTCTGAAGCTGCTGCCAGTGGTCAAAGCCTCCAACAAAGCTGTGTATGTGGGTCATGAACAAATATGTAGAACTGAGTCCATGACAAACATTGAACTGGTTTTCATTGTTGGTTCTTCTTCAGGTTGAGCGGCTGTCGTCTGTCAGAGAGAAGCTGTGGAGCTCTGTCCTCAGTCCTCAGCTCTCAGTCCTCCAGTCTGACACATCTGGACCTGAGTTACAACAACCTGCAGGATTCAGGAGTGAAGCGGCTGTCAGCTGGACTGGAGAGTCCTCACTGTAAACTGGAAGCTCTCAGGTTCTGACATTATTGATCATTAATATCCACCACTCTCTGTTCTCCTGCTCACATCTCTAGAACATCAGTAAAACATCGCAGTAGAACACTGCAGCCTCTGGATATTTTCTCCTCTATTAATCAGGAAGTAAAACTACAAAGTAAAGTTTCCAGTGTAAGTTCAGGTGGAGAGCAGCAGCTTTACTTCCTCCACTCACTGTGTTTGTGATGCTCCATGTCACAGAGTTCTGCCTCAGACTCTGACACCGACACGACTACGAGCAAGAACACCACACATGAGACAAGCACAGCAGCAGCAGGACACTCACTTCAGGTGTGCTCCTGTGGCTGGATGAAAATATCATCACTTAGGAGGCTGAGGATCCACCAAGGAAAGAGAGGAGGATGAGAGAGCAGAGGCAAGAGCCTCACAGTGACCAGTACTTCTTATGAAGCAACCAGTCAAATCAGTGGAGTGAAGCACAGCGACGGGACAAAATAGAATAGAATAGTTTATTCTAGTGATGGCCAGATGAAGCTTCATGAACCACTGTCTTTACTTTCTGACCCTCACACAGAATCTGTGTAGTTTTCTTCTTCTCATTTTAAATGAATATAATCTTAGGAATGCCACAATAGTAATGCTACAATAGTAATTCTACAATAGTAATGCTACAATAGTAACGCTACAATAGTAGCGCTACAATAGTAACGCCACCATAGTAATGCTACAATAGTAAGGCTACAATAGTAACGCTACAATAGTAATGCTACAATAGTAATGCTACAATAGAAACTCTACAATAGTAACGCTACAATAGTAACGCTACAATAGTAACGCGCATGGACATAATATAAGAAGTAACTTTAATCTGATTACTGGTTTGGAAATAGTAACGCATTTATTACAAGTGACTGGGAATCAGAAGAATAAGAAATGCAGAATTAGCGGCAAATACATATGTGAAATATAAAAATACTTTAACTACTACTGTGAGAATTGTCATATCTACAAAAATAAATGTGGTGAGATGTAAGAAAAGAAGAATCCTATTAAAGACACATGGAATCTATTAAAGAGTGTAAAGAGAAAGACCCAGAGACATTTCATTAGTAAGGAAGAAATCATAGAAATTATTATCAAAAGTAAAACCAAATCTTCAGATTGAGGCTAAATGGAGATGAAAAGAGTAAAGAGGGTGATTGAGTTTATCTCCAAACTACTGACTCACATCTGGAACCTTTGTCTTTCCAAACTGGACAATTTCCTGACAAAAAGACTCAAATCAAAGTGAAGTACAAAACTAGAACCAAAGAAGATTGAACAAACTCCAGGACAATGTCTCTGCTCCCACAGTTCTCACAAACTAAATCATGAATGAATGAATGAATTGTGTCTCTCAGAAGAATGATTGTCTCCACTGTCCCCGTCTCTCCAACCAAACACTCTGTAATGAATAGAAAGAAGTAGCAGGACGTCCAGCTCCACTCCACAGCTTCACTTCAACATCTGGAACTGAAGACATGAACAAAACATGTGGACCTCCATGTCCTCTCCTTCACGTCCACATGAAGCCAAAGTCAAACCCAGAGAAGACGATCTGAAGCTCTGAGGTCCAACAAAGTCCTCATAACAACGTCCTGTCCTCTCTGTGTCTCATTACAGCCTTTCTTCATGTCGACTCTCCGACTGTGAAGTGATCTCCTCGGCTCTGAAGTCTGACTCCTCCCATCTCAAACATCTGGACCTGAGTAGGAACCAGCTGAAGGATTCATCAGTGAAGGTTCTGTGTGCTGGACTGGAGAGTCCAAACTGTAACCTGGAGACTCTGAGGTCAGTTCACTGTCTGAAGTTAGAATGTGTTGAAGTCAAACCACTGGGAGGAGTTTAGGAGGATCCAGATGTTGGAGGACAGAGATGGACTGAGCTCTGCAGCATGTTAGTGATCAGCATGTTGATGAGACTCTTCTCCTCCTGGTGGCTTCAGCTGTTTGGACTTTACATTTCTAAACTCTTCCAGTCTGAACCTTCTTCAGTCTCAATGACTTCAACATCAAACTTTGTCCTCTAATCTCACTTCTTTCTCTCTTTATTCAGGTTGGAGGGCTGCTGGTTGTCAGAGATCAGCTGTTCTTCTGTGGCCTCAGCTCTGAAGTCCAACCCCTCCCTCCTGAAACATCTGAAACATCTGGACCTGAGTGACAACGAGCTGCAGGATTCAGGAGTTGAGCAGCTGTGTGGTTTTCTGGAGAGTCCACTCTGTAGTCTGGAGACTCTGGGGTCAGACTCCATGTTTGAGTTTGTGTGCAGTGAAAGTTGTGTTGACACTAAAGGTCAGACATCAGGCTGATATGAGATGATCCACACTGAGGATCTCCATGAGAAACTGAGACTTCTTCTCTGGGCTTTAGTCCTGTGACTGTGGCAGAGCAGTGTGGAGCTCCACATTTCAAAGCTTGGTAGAAGAAGCAAGGTGCTGCAGTGGAGAATTCTCCATCAACCTCTGACACGCTCCATGTTGAGCTTCAGCTTTCAAAGCAGGCTGATCTCTCCTGGATGAAGAGTCACTGATCTCCCAGCTGGAGCTCCAAACTCTCCCTCACTCTCAAACTCTGGACTTGTTGGCTTGATGTCCAGTAACCTTGGCTGTTGACTTGTCCTCCCACTGGACACTGCTTCTGTTTGCTGTCACATCAATTCAGCTCCAAAAGAACAAAGATCACATCAGTGACAATAAGAAGCTCCTTCTTCTTTCACTTCCTCGGGGCTCCAACCTTCTTAAGAAGAAGAGCTGGACAACAAGGATCAGTCTGATCAGTCTCTTCTAAATATGATCAGCTGCTCATTTCAGCTCCTGGAGCAGCCCAGCTCTCTAAAGTATTATTGCTCTGAATTGAATTAGAGGAGCTTTGACTTAAAGGCTGGGGTGGTCGGCTTCCTTAGCAGGTAGAGACCACCAAGGTTTACCAGTAGGGGGCGACACTCAAATGAGCCTTCTTATTATAAACCCATGAGAAATATTCACACAGTTACTTAAAGGACCAGACCCAGACAAATTGGTTTTTGTTTATAGAGCAAACACATATTTATTAAGAGTAAAACACACACTACAAATTAAAGGCTTTTTTAAATGAACTATGGAGTTCAACAACTATTTTTAGAAAGAACTTTATACCAAACTAAACAACCAAACAAACACCTCAAATAATGAAAAACTCAAACCTGAAACATTTGACCTTTCTACTAACCTCCACCTTTTCTCCACAAGGCAACAACAATCACTTCAATTTACATTACTTACAGTCAATGGTCCACACACACACACACACACACACACACACACACACACACACACACACACACACACACACACACACACACAGACACACACACAGGTTAGTGTGGAGGTCCTGAAGAGAAAACATAAATCCTCAGGATGTCAAAAGGAGAAAAGAAGAATAAATGAGGTCCAGGTGAGACGTTCAGGTGCAGTCCTCCCTCAGCATGCGTCCTTCTCGTGCTACCAGAGACTTCAGACGTCCTTTCGTCTCCTAATTCAACAATCTTCCAGTGAAACTTATCAAAAGTCCAAATCAGCTCTTCTGCCTCTTGCTCTGACTTCCAGGGTGATAAAGTCCATCTACAATAGAACTGATCTATTGTTTCACTGTTAATACTCAGACTATGTCTCTGTGGTCTGCAGGTGCACAGCATTAGCCCCGCCCCCTTTTCTTCAGTCTAACCAATCACAACAACAGACAGCAACAGGAACCAATGAAAATAACAGAACACATGAAAACGTCACCAGGCAGATTCACACATTGATCTAGGTTCTATGTTGTATATTTCTATGTTTAACCCTTTATTTTACCAACAGCTACACTCAGATTTACACCAAAGTTATCAAATATTCAGGAAACAAATGATGAAGGGTTTGGAGTTCAGTATAGAAGAGTTTGGAATGAAATATTCACACTTGAACAAGATTAAAGAAAAACTTTTAGAGTTTAAAACATTTAGGAAGACTAAAAACACAATGTGTGTGTGTGTGTGTGTGTGTGTGTGTGTGTGTGTGTGTGTGTGTGTGTGTGTTTGTGTGTGTGTGTTGTGATCCAGATGTTGGAGGACAGAGATGGACTGAGCTCTGCAGCATGTTAGTGATCAGCATGTTGATGAGACTCTTCTCCTCCTGGTGGCTTCAGCTGTTTGGACTTTACATTTCTAAACTCTTCCAGTCTGAACCTTCTTCAGTCTCAATGACTTCAACATCAAACTTTGTCCTCTAATCTCACTTCTTTCTCTCTTTATTCAGGTTGTTTTACTGCAGTTTGTCAGAGATCAGCTGTTCTTCTCTGGCCTCAGCTCTGAAGTCCAACCCCTCCCTCCTGAAACATCTGAAACATCTGGACCTGAGTGTGAACGAGCTGCAGGATTCAGGAGTTGAGCAGCTGTGTGGTTTTCTGGAGAGTCCACTCTGTAGTCTGGAGACTCTGAGGTCAGACTCCATGTTTGAGTTTGTGTGCAGTGAAAGTTGTGTTGACACTAAAGGTCAGACATCAGGCTGATATGAGATGATCCACACTGAGGATCTCCATGAGAAACTGAGACTTCTTCTCTGGGCTTTAGTCCTATGACTGTGGCAGAGCCGTGTGGAGCTCCACATTTCAAAGCTTGGTAGAAGAAGCAAGGTGCTGCAGTGGAGAATTCTCCGTCAACCTCTGACACGCTCCATGTTGAGCTTCAGCTTTCAAAGCAGGCTGATCTCTCCTGGATGAAGAGTCACTGATCTCCCAGCTGGAGCTCCAAACTCTCCCTCACTCTGCCATTGTTGCCCCCCTGACCCAGTGTGTGTCATGTAGGGGTGTGATTCCATCCTGTAATAGGAAACAAAGAGGCAGACCACTTGAGCTGGGGTTTGGCTCGGCTGCAGGATTTAATATGCTGCTGCCTCTGTGCAGCTTTTAGGCTCCTTCAATCGCCATGCGCCCTCTGCTGGCCTTTTAGAGTAACACACTACTGCTTTCACCTGAAAAGTACTACTCTGTTTGAGCCTTTTAAACTCTATTTGAGACACAGTAAAATAAAATATATCTATCGGGGGGTCTAGTTTTAATCACTTTGAACTTATTTAATTTATTGTTTTAACCCTGAGCTGTAATTTAGTCCTATTAACTTTTTAACATCTTTTAAATACGCTTTAAATTGCTGCACTTTTTTTTTAATCCTTAACACCGGGGCTCCTCAATTAGTTTTCCTCGATGGCCAAAACAAGAGCAGCATGCCAAACCAAGGGCTGGAACATCCGCAGGTATTCTGCACTCTGGCAGTAGAAGCTTTTTTTAATTGCAGATGTTTGAGCTGATGTGACCATTATGAGGGACCGAGCAGAAAGACCAGGACCTCCAAAGGAGGCCTGGACCTGGAGGCCAGGACCCTGTTGTAATTGTATTGTTTCTTATTATTAGTTTTTTGTAAAACAAAACCCTGTATCATCCCCCAGAGAGCCAAAATGAGCTCTCTAGCGCCACCTAGAAAAACCAAAATGGCCACCACGGCCCATAGGAATGTCGTAGAGAGATCAAACCAAAACTCAATTGTTCGTCTCATCGAGACCTAATAATCACGTACTGCTACCCCTGACCCAAATCCAACAGGAAGTCCGCAGTTTGCCTTTCAAAATATGATTTTCTACCAAAAACGGCCATCAACCTCTGAAGGAGAATACATTTGACCCCCTAAACATGTTTAAGGACTCACCAAATTTGGCACGCTCATTACCACTGGATAACATTATAAGAAAATGTACAAATTAACCCCCAGAGAGCCAAGTTGTGCTCTCTAGTGCCACCTACAAACACTACAACAGCCACCAAAAACACTTAAACAGCGACCACAGCCCGTAGGAATGTCGGAGACAGATCAAACCAAAACTCAATTGTTCGTCTCATCAAGTCTGACAAACCATCTGCTGGGACCCATGTCCTAAATCTGACAGGAAGTCTGCAATATGCCTTTTAAAATACGATTTTCAAAGGCAAGCTACTCTGAGCACGAATATCTATGGACTTCAGAAACCTATTAAATGACAGAGGAGACTTTCTTCCTCAATAATCCCCAATATCATTTTCAGTGGTGGAGCGGTTCTGTTTTTATTAGTCGTCAAAGTTTTGAACACCAAATCCGCCTCCTCCTCCAGTTTAAAGGTTTTGTGCTTTGAATGACGCGACACTTTGTCTTTATTTGAAACGGTTCTCCTTTAACAATCATTTATTTTTGATGTCATGGGAGATTCTTTTCTGTGTAGCTCTATGAATTAGTTCTGTGTCTGTAGCTCTAGAAACAGCAGCCCAAGGCTTTAACTTTTTTTTTCCCACACCTTCAAAAGAATTGTACTCACGGTGAGTACAGGATTCCAGCAGGTGGCGCCACTGATTCTTGAAGCCTGTTTTATTCTTGATGCGTTGGCGAGCTCTGTACGGCTCCGTGCGGCTGAATGACGTCATTGTAGCCTCCAGGCCCCTCCGAGCGGCTCTGTTCACGCTGACGTCACCGCTCCATGCTCCTCCAACTTCTTGTGACTCCAGTAGAACCTGTGAGGTGTGGAGCGGTAAGAGCTCCACCCTGTACTGAGCAGACACGTCACTGTGCACAGACACATATTTAACTGTTAACACACCGTGATGAGGGACAATGACAACCTACAGAAACACTCTGATTCTACTTTTCTTTCACATGAAGCTGTTAAAAGGATCATTTTATGGCTCCAAATCCAAGCTTTCCTTTCCAGTAGTATGTGGTTTGTTTAGTCGTTACTGATGAAGCAAAAGTCTGGCTTCATTAGAAAGAAGTTCTATTAATGATGCGTCTCATAACGGAGCGCCCCCTGCTGCCTCATGCAGACCTCAGCCTGCGGTCAGAACGCCATACAAGACCTGGAAGTGAAGTTAGTTCCAATCAGGTTCCATGATTACTTCATAAAACACTCTGGCTTCACTTCCATGCAGTAATGTAACATAATGATCCCAAAGATCCCTGCAGAGGGGCGGAGCCTCCAGCACAGGGTGGAGGAGGAGCAGGAGGAGGAGGAGGAGGAGGAGGAGCAGGAGGAGCGGCAGGAGGAGGAGGAGGAAGAAGAGGAGGAGGAGGAGGAGGAGGAGTGTGACGTCACCAGTCCTTAAGTTTGACTTTCAAATAACAGCAGAGGACATAAGGCCCGTGGACCAGAACCCACCAAGAGGTCCAATCTGGTCCCACCAAGCCAGGAGCTTTAAAGGATTTATACACTTTGTTTTGACATTTCAGGGGATTTTCACAATAAGTTTCAGTTAAACTGACTTCATTTTCAGGAACTGATCGAAAAATATAGAGAATTTCATTACAGACACTGAATTTAAAGGTTCTTATAGCACTGGAGGAGGAGGAGGAGGAGGGGGAGGAGAAGGAGGAGGAGGAGGAGGAGAA